>NW_028318368.1:5332500-5670332 GCF_062004578.1 Staurois parvus
GGTGTAACTTTCATTTAAAAAAAATAATTTTTTTACTTAACTTTTTTATCACATAGGGGCAAAAAGTCCCCTATGTGCTGATTTTTTGGTGACAGGTTTTCTTTTTTGAAACCTCCAGGGTCTAAAAGACCCTGGATATCTCTCCTGTGCTCCCCTGAATGTAATGCAGTGCACATTGCACCACATTACATTCTGTCCCAGCCTCAATAACCAGGAATCTGTCAAACAGGGACATCACTTCTGGGTCCCCTATACCACATCCCGCCGGCAACTACTGAACCAGTCCTGGGCCCGCAGATGGGCAAGCGGAGCCTGGGACGTATAGCGGGCAGGGGGGAAAGGCTGGCACTGTGGGCTGTGTGGAAGCAATTGGGCGGCAGCTGTGCCGCCCATATGCTTCCACCTGACATAGACTTGCCCGAAGAAGGGCTAAAGGGAAGAAAAAAAAAAACGGGCGTCAGGCGATGAATTGCACATCCCTGATGATTTATGAGGGGAACTACTGTATAAAGTATGAGGAGAACCCAAGGAATAAAATGTAATGGGTTCCCCCCAAATTTTATACCATCTTTTCCATTGTTTGTGGGGTTCTGTGGGCAGGGGGCTTATAGGAATCTGGAGGCCCCATTAACAATAAGGGTATGCCCATATACCAGCCCACCATGAGCAGAATCTTTGACTGTTTGTTTACAAACAGAATTAAAGCGACTGAAGCTGTCAATTGCAGACAATTTAAAAGCCATTTTTTTCTTTGTAAATGTCAGTCTTGCTGCAATAGCTTGCATACATCGTACAGAGGTACCACTTTGGGTTAAGGGCATCCTCCAGGAGTGGAATTTAAAGGAATTTTGCAGTTTTAATGCTTCACTTCAAGCATTATTAAATTTGCTGCCCCCTGCAAAAGGGAATTAAAAAGAAAAGTTTTGCTTTGGTACACGTTCCCCAGAGCAGTGCCCCCATGTCTTTACTTTGATAATCCCTTGCCTATTAGAATATTATATGGCCAGAATTTATTTTTAACATTTGGCTCCTTTGACTTAGGATTTAGGATTTAGGGTTCGCCAATCAAACTTCTAGAACTGCTTTCAAAAAAACTCAGGTACATTTGGCTCATCTCTACTGTTAACTTCACATCTATGAACAGGATTATCCATGAAAGACATTGGTAATGAGAGTGGAGCAAAACCAGCACCCTGAAGTACTACTCCAAAGGGAAGCAGGCAATATACCACACCAGCAATAATGGCCCCCTTTTTTCTGGCAGGATTCCTGCTACAACAATTACCCAAGCAGGTTGGACCAGGTTAGGAATTGGGAGATTTAGCCAAGGGCCTGAATTGATCATATGGGATACAGCAGACATAACTGGCCATTAACACCTTGGGGAAGCAAGAACATTTTTCCTGCACCTCCCAGAAGAATAACGAGATTTCCCTGATAAGATAGTTAGCAGTGGTGTTAAGCCATGCAAAGCCATGCAGCAACATTAGGCAACTATAGGGCCCACTTCATCAGCAGAAAACAAAACATAGAAGCAGGGATACATAGTAGAGAAAGGTGCTGCATAGGGCAGCCTGATTGGGATAATGTGGACAGTTGGATGAAGGAATATTTTGTAGATGGACTATTGTCTGACAAGGTCAAAGAAACCTTTCAAGAAAAAGATAGAAGCAACCCCCAATCTGAAGTTATATTAACTGTTACAAGTGTCAAAAGAATGTCAGGAGCAGAGAGGTACAGGTTCAGATGCACTTATAGTCATGGTAGGTAGGAAATCAATAAAACCACTTCTAACCAAACAGACAGCTGTATGGAAACTGACAGAAGATATGCCTCAGCTCCAGACAGAGTTTTCCGTGTTGAAGTGCAGACAGAAGTACTCCTCCCAATTGGCTGAACAAGTCTGCCAACACTATGTGATCTGTTCAGTGTCGAGGAACGAATTCTTCCAATGACTTGTCACATGTCTGCCCCACTACTGAGTTTCTTGCAATGAGCATGGATACTAGCACGTTTCAGTAATGGTGGACCAACCAGTACCAACCCATGAGCAGTCCTCCTATTGGTTGTCCACAGAAGATATATTCTGAACAGGCACCCTGCTTTATGAGCGAGTTCTTCCAAGAATAGTGCCACTCACTAGGCGTTTAGAGGTTGCACACAACCCCATATCACGCACAAGACAATAAGACATGTGAAATGTTCACTTGCACCCTGATACAACTACTGTAAGGCTTAGCTTGCCATAGATAAAGGAAATGGACCCTTTTTAGCTGAAGTTATCTGGAAATATAACATACATCCATACTTCCAGGGGTCCACAGATCTATGGGCCACAAAGTCAACAGAATAACACACCAACTTCCTTAATTTGAGATTTGGATTTGATTTGGAGCTGGAAGCATCAGACTTTGACCTTCAACCTGGAGACAGATTGCTAGTCTAACATAAAGGTTAGACTAGCAATCTCATACAATCTCCTGGGCAAACTCATACAATCTCACGGCTTCAACTATCACCTCTATGCTGACGACACCCAAATCTACCTCTCCACCCCTCACCTCACCCCCACTATCTCCGCCCGCATCACTCACCTCCTAAATGACATCTCAGACTGGATGTCGCTACACTTCCTCAAGCTCAACCTCTCCAAAACCGAGCTTCTCGTCTTTCCCCCTGCCAACACCCCCCCCCCCATCCTATCCATCATCACCAACAACTCCACTATCACTTCCGCCCCGCAAGCCAAAGTCCTTGGCGTCATTCTTGACGCGAACCTCTCCCTCCAACCGCATGTCAAATCACTCACAAACACATGCAGGCTCCATCTTCGCAACATTGCCAAGATACGCTCCTTCCTCACCCCAGACACCACCAAACTTCTAGTACACTCCCTCATCATATCACGCCTTGACTACTGCAACTCCCTCCTCACTGGCCTACCCAAGTGCAGGCTCTCCCCGCTCCCGACCATCCTGAACTCAGCTGCCAGACTCATCCACCTCACCACCCGCTCCACCTCTGCCACCCCCCTCTGCCTCTCCCTCCACTGGCTCCCGATTGCCCAACGCATCAAATTTAAACTCCTAACCCTGACCTACAAAGCCGTTCACAACACTGCCCCTGACTACCTCACCAACCTTATCACCAAGTACCACCCTACCCGTACCCTTCGCTCCTCACAGGACCTCCTTCTATCCTGCTCCCTGGTCTCCTCCTCCCATGCACGACTGCAGGACTTCTCCAGGTCCTCCCCCATCCTCTGGAACTCACTGCCCCAATCCATCAGACTGTCGCCTTCCCTATTCACATTCAGGCGCTCCCTCAAAACCCATCTCTTCAGGGAAGCCTACCCCACCCTCACCTAACGGCCATCCTCCCTCATTCCTCCCACCACTTCATCCCCCTCAGCCACTTCCTACTGTACCTTTTACCCCCTCCCTCCTAGATTGTAAGCTCGTAAGAGTAGGGCCCTCTTACCCCTCGTACATTGTTTGTTGTTGTTGTACTGTGCCATGTTTTGTCCCCCCTATTGTACAGCGCTGAGCAAACCCTTTGGCGCTATATAAACTCGTAGTAATAATAATAATAATAATAAAGGTGCTCACCAGAAAGTAAAACTGGAAACACCGTTGGAAGAAGTCACTAAAGATGTCTTACAACAGTTAATCTGTGCCAGTCTATGATATCCAGAGAGAAAAAACCCAAGAAAAGAGGATGCCCACAAGTAAAATTCAGATACACTGAGAGGATAATAAGTGGGGTTTTGAAGAAACCAAGTCCACATGCAGCAAATATCTCTTCCACTAGAGGTAGCTGTCTCTAGCTCTTCCATCATAATCTCCAAGACCCCCAAGAGAAGACATGGATTTTGACAATATTGCACAGCACAATGGTCACCCAGCTCAGTTCCCTCTGTGCAGTCCTCTGAATCCAAATCCACTGATGCTTCTGAAGAAAGAGGCACCTTGCTCTTTCCCAGAAGATGGAATGGAGACTCAACCTTTGAGGCACTCCCAGAGATCTAACTTCAGGAGACTCCCTATACACAGGATGGATTTGAATGGTCTGCAAACTTATCAGGTACAACAAATTCACGTTTTAAGGAGTGTAGCAGAGTGCCTATTTACTAACCATGTTCAGGTCCCTTTAACTAATTTTCCTTCAACCCCCTGGGTTTCTGCATGTCCCCAAGGAAGATAAGATCTGCTTTTCTCTCAGGACTTCAGAGAGGCCACTCCTGAAGAGGTAGTAGAAGCTGGACAAGGAATCTGCAGTCAGGTGAGAGGCCCTCCACTCCACTGCACTGAGAAGGAGGTTTGAACAGAGAACACAGAGGGTAGGGAAAGCAGCTCAGTTCCAGAGCTCCCCTCTCTTCCTGAGAACCCCCTAAGATTGCCTTAGCCTCCTCTCTCCTTTACAGTCTTTCAACCTCCCTACCTGCCTCAGAGCCCCTTCAGAACCCCTTTGTTCTAAGCCTACTTCCCAGCTAGCCTCCTATCCTTAATCCCACTGACATGGATACTATATCAGTCTTCCTTAGAGGGAAACTAGCAGCACAATGGCATTTTTTACAGACTGGCACTTTTTTTTTTTTAACTATGTAGTGCAAGAGCCTTCCTGATTTGTAAAACTTAACGGATTGTTTAGGTGTGTCTTCTTATTATGTAGTTTGGGTAAAGTTAAAGGAGATAACGCAGGGATTGTACAATCAGATTGTATAGTGTGTTGCCAGCTTAAAGGCTAATTTCACCTTTTTGGACAGAATTTTACTTTTCATAATAAATGGAAGCCTTTTATAATGTCCTTTCTGTCCAAGCCATTCCCATGTACGTATCTCTCATTTACTTCATCCATGGCAGCTTTCAATTTTCACTTTTCTGTTTGAAATTTTTAAAAAAGTGCTTTCCATCACATCCTGTAGATCACATCCCATCATGCACTGCTTTAGTGCATCACAGAATAGGGCATGCATTACCAGTCTTGACCACACCTCCCTCATTATTATACCACCTCTTGTTTTCTTTCCACCCACTTTCTATACGATCTGATTGTACAATCTCCTTTGGATTATTATTATTATTATACAGGATTTATATAGTGCCAACAGTTTGCACAGCACTTTACAATGTGAGGGCAAACAGTATAATTACAATACAGTTGAATACAGGAGGAATCAGAGGGCCCTGCTTGTTAGAGCTTACAATCTAAAACCATCAGTTATGTAGTGCAAAGGCCTGTCTGATTTGATACAAATTCAATAGATTGTTCAAGTAGGTCCTCCTATTCCTTAGTTTTTTTTAAATATAAAGGAAATTGTACAGTCATTGTATAATCAGATTGTATAGTGTATGGGCATATTTATACAATTGCATATGAGAGAGTGAACGAAGTCACTCAGCTGTCGGCCCCATTCACATCTCCACATAGCAGTAATTCTTTTTCTCGCACACGGTTTATATTGTGCGTTTCGGAGCGTTTCCACTCATCATGCATAGGGCGACCCATTCACTTGCATATAGGCTGCCCTACAAATGTGCAGATGTGAATGGAACTTCATTGTTCTTGTGTAAAAGAAACAATTGAGTACTGTCCGTGATACTTTTTTTATTTGCACTAACATACAATTTTGAGGACAAGCTTTCAGGGTATGTCCTCTTCTTCAAAGTCCAAGCAGGACTTTGAAGAAGGGGACATACCCCGAAAGATTGTCCTCAAAATTGTATGTTAGCGCAAATAAAAAAAGTATCATGGACAGTACTCAATTGTTTCTGTCGCAAATGCACTAATACGGCTACAATCACCTCAAACAAAATGGAAGATACTTCTTGTGTAAACAAACCAATTTTGCTTTCAAGCCCATTCACACCTAGCGTCATGGGAGCACACATCTTTTGTTTTTTTTTTTCCTGCGACAAATATAGGGCATCCCATTGATTTTAATAGGCTGCCCTACATGTGGCAAAGTAGCTCATGGGACATTATGGCATGATGTGGTTTGCATGTGTTTTACCACACATTTTACTGCGTTTGTCTCTTGTTTTTTCACGCCGCAAAATGTGTGTATGCTTCTACATTTGGGGTACTATTAGCAATTAATGGCACCAAAAGCACGACTAGTTAATTTTAGGTGTATAAAGGTGGTGATACACTGTACAATCTGATTGTACAAACTGATTTTACAATCTCTGTACAATCTCCTATAATTTGCCAAAACTACTGTATGATAGCAGGGCACACCTACAGTATCTATTCAGTCACTCTGTATCCATGCTCTTGCACTAAATAATGGATGGTAGATTTAAAGAAGATTGTACAATCAGCTTGTATAGCGTATAGTGAGCTTTTCAGACTTCCAGGGACAAACGTCTGTTTTCAATACTCTGCTCTGCACATAGTTATGTGATCATGTTATGTGATCGTTAAGCTTCTGCACAGTCTGCCAAATGAACAATCTGTGCAAGATGAAGGTACAAAACAATTGATCACTGGCTGTGTATTCAGTTGAATGGTATAACAAATAAATAAGGTCAGCTGCTGAAGTACTTCCTTGTAATAGTTTTTCCTGTCCCAAATACCATATTAGAAGACAGAGAAAGCTTTTTCTTTTCTGCAACAGAGGTACATTAATGGTATATAGGTACTGTATATAGAGAAGCAGTAATTTAGAAAAAAAAGGTGAACTTAACCTTTAATATGCAGCCCACAGTATGATGAGATTGAACCAACAGTCCTTGACCCTGCGCTACAGCTTTTATATACAATTTATGCTACTACCTTGTTTGGCATGAGAAATGGATGTAAGCTAAGCTGAAATGTGATTAACAGGACTGTTCTGGGTTTGCCATACTTTTACTTTTGACAACAAATGTCTGCGCAAACTTCTGCATTATATCTGTTCAGTCACGGGATAATATCTATACATCAAGCTTTTGCTCTTGTCTGCTTTACGTGTGTCTTTGCAGACTATGCTATGCATTTTCTATCAACCAGCATGAATATGATGAATATCAACATGCTGAATAGCTTCTGAGCAAATGGCTATTAAGTAACTGCTGTGACTGTGATATAGTCTGCTTGACTTCACCTTTGTTAAATGTACATTACATGTGTCCGCTTTGTAAATGTCTGAACTTCTATTTTGTTCAGATTAAACATTTATTGTCTGGCATGAAAAGTGGATGGGAGCATTCTGTCAAACATAAATTCTGCATAGTTGAATCTTAAGAAACAAGATTGTGAATGTCTGCTTGTAAGCAGGGGTTTTAGGGGCCAGGTTGTTCATCCAGTTTCCAGCCTGAGTGCCCATTACAGACCTCACAGTCTGCTCCTGTGTGTACAGATGGTGAGTTCAAGACTAACCCCTCAATTCACTCAGGACCTACTTACATCATAGTCCCCTGCATTTTCATTTTCATCTGTAGTTCCAGATTAAGGCTCTGAAGGTCCAACCATGCACCTGGGGCCAAAGAGACACGAAGGTTTAGATCACCTGAAGCCTGTTTGATGAGTTCTCCTATGAGTTCTCCTGTCACCATCAGGTGATGAGCTCACAGCTCCTGACCCTACCCGGTTTACACCAATACCCTGGTTAATCAGGATTCTGGCTATATCCCCAGTCCAGTATAGCACCCTCTTAGTGATAAGAAAATGTAGTTTTTGTCTGAGTGGTAGTCAGCCCAGATTTTGATTTGTATAGTTGTGCATTTGGTTTCTCCCTACGTACAGTGAGGCTGTGGTTTCTTACCGTTGTCAGTAGATGTCACTGAGCAACACTGGCTATAGTATGAGGTTTCCTGCCAGGCTGAGTTATGAATATTCAGATTTCCCTAGCCATCCTAGTAGGAGGTTCAGGCCACTCGGGCATGATGGGGAAGGGTAGGACTGTTTGGGGAGTCCACGTACTTGCTCTCTTGCCTTAGACTAAGACCCGAGGAGTTGCTGCTGGACTGTCTATGCTGCAGGTCCAAAAGCCTGACTGGGGCCTAGCATGAGCAATACCCTGGTTAATCAGGATTCTGGCTATATCCCCAGTCCAGTATAGCACCCTCTTAGTGATAAGAAAATGTAGTTTTTGTCTGAGTGGTAGTCAGCCCAGATTTTGATTTGTATAGTTGTGCATTTGGTTGCTCCCTATGTTCAGTGAGGCTGTGGTTTCTTACCGTTGTCAGTAGATGTCACTGAGCAACACTGGCTATAGTATGAGGTTTCCTGTCAGGCTGAGTTATGAATATTCAGATTTCCCTAGCCATCCTAGTAGGAGGTTCAGGCCACTCGGGCATGATGGGGAAGGGTAGGACTGTTTGGGGAGGCCACGTGCTTGCTCTCTTGCCTTAGACTAAGACCCGAGGAGTTGCTGCTGGACTGTCTATGCTACAGGTCCAAAAGCCTGACTGGGGCCTAGCATGAGCTGGGTGAACTGCCCTACACACCTGGTGTAGGTAATTCACCAGCTGGGAAAGCTTGGATGCACCTTTATGCACTTTTAAGTCACTACTGAAAATTAGCGCAATTTAGCCATACCCAAAGATTCCCTTTTTCTCAAGTTTCAGAATTTGAAGCATTCTACATCTACATTACTTTTCATTTTTTAGCTACAGTAATTAAAGATTAGGCACAACCCTATTAAATGCTGATTGTTCCCCAAGTCCTTATACTCATGTAATGAGATACACACCATCTGAACCCTGTCCTACCCTGAACATCGGTCTAATCAACAATACTTTCCTCAATTCTCCAGAAAGAAAGAACACAGAAACCAAGTGAATGAAAGCTTCTTTTAGCGATTATCAGTGACTGAAAACAGTTTTACCTCTCCACTCAGGATAGTAGCTACTAAAGACAAACTGATATAAAAGTAATCAGATTCTAAGCAAGAAAAAGCCTCTGACACAAATAAAGTGCTTACAGCCTATAGAATGTTCAAAAGGCGCATTATGCCTTTTAGGAAATACATTGTGGTGTTTGTTTCTAAAATGTGGTAAATTTGTGGGTGTTTCTACTGTTCTGGTGCTCCAGGGCCTTCAAAAATGTTATTGGCAGTCAGGAAATTAGATGTATAATTTATGTCACCAGAATGCCTAGAGGTGCTACTTGGATTTTGGGTCTCCGTATGTTGTCAGGCTGTGGAAAAGTCTCACATATGTGGTATTGCCATACTCAGAAGAAGTAACAGATCATGTTTTGGAGTGTAATTTTCGGTATGTACATGCTATGTGTTATAAATATCTTATAAATGTACAAATTTGTGTAAAAAAAATACGATTTCATGTTCAAAAGACTCGTTATGCCTCATAAAATATACGTTGGGGTGTTTTCTTCTCAAAATGGGGTCCTTTTGAGGGTAATTCCCTTGTCCTAGTTCTTCAGGGCCTTCAAAAGTGTAATAGGTAGTCAGGAAATTAAATGTGTAATTTATGTCCTTAGAACACCTGACGGTGCTCGTTGTATGTTGGGCCTCTCTATGTGGCTAGGATGTGAAAAAGTTTCACACATGGTATCTTCATACTCAGGAGGAGTAGCAGAATGTGTTTTGGGGTGCAATGGCCAGTATGCATATGCTATGTGAGAGAAATACCCTATTAATATGACAATTTTGTGGGAAAAAAATTCTGAATTTTCCAAAGAATTGTGGGAAAAAATAACTTTAAAAAACCTCACCATTCCTCTTACTAAATACCTCGGAATGTCTACTTTCCAAAAAGTTATCATTTGGGGGGGTATTTGTACTGTCCTGGCTTGTTAGTGTCTCAAGAAATGAGATAGGCCATCAGTATATCAGGTGTGATCAGGTGTGAAAAAACATAAAAAACTCTCTAGCACAAATGGAGAAAGAGTGATTAGGTCCCAAACAAAAATCCGTAGTCACTGTATGGTAGATCCAGGTGTGCTAATCCATGTCTATGATGGCTGCAGCTCTTCTAACAGGGTATTGGATGTCTCTGTGCACTAAACTAATAAATAAACAGAAGGCACCACAATCTAAGTGTATCATTTAATTAAAAACAAGTAAAGTGAAGGGTTAAAATACACTCACAAGGATGAGAGTAAATGGGCATATCATCAGTCCTTATTCACTGGCAAGCCTCAGTGGACAGGAGGTGGATGAATGGATGGATGGATAAGATGTATCCTTAAAACAACTCTGGGCTGCAGGATATGTGACATAAAGCTGGACTCTGTCAGAATGCAGAATAAGTCCATATGACAGGCTGTGTCTTCCTCCAGCAGCAAATATAGCCACACTGGGCAGGTGATGGGTGCCAGATGATTGGGTGTTAGCTCCCCACAGTGCCCGCACTTGATCCAGGCACTGACCAGGGAGGTGGGTCTCCTGAAGCCAGGGATGATCAAGCACAGTCTCTCAACTCCTTTGATCAGGCCAAGGGCAAATCGTCATCGATGCTTCACACGTACTTTGGTATCCACCAGGCTCATCTCTGGCATCTCCAGAATGGAGGACTTTGGGGAAAACTCATACACCATCCTCCTCCTCTCTCTCACTCTCTCTCTCTCCACACGGGGTGTACTCGGTAGACATAAGGGCATGGCCATGCCCTTCACTCAGACTTTGTGGTGTCAACGACTTTTTTTTGCTAGAATTTTTCTGTGCTTGTGTTAACCCCTGCTCCACCCAGCAGGAGTGTACTGGCTGGTTTGCAGGCTTAAGAAGCACTGTTTCGTGGCAGAAACACAAGTGCAGTTCACTGACATTTGCAGAATTTGTCTTGACATGACTCTTGGCCCCAGCCACTGGTGGGCAACTGGGTATTGATAGTAGCAATGGCCCATGGTAGTTGCTACGGGCAGCAGCAAAGAGTATGACACACTCCCCACTGTCTTGAGCAGAATACACAAGCACAAAGTCTCAAATCCCAGCCACTGCTGGGCAGCTGGACATTTGTAATCTGCAAAATGATATGCTGTCCCGGATGCTACGGGCAATGGAAGGCAGGATCACAAAGTTCACACTGATTTTAGCAGGACTTGGCACAAGATGAATAAGAACCTCATGAACCCACTGTTAGGTGACTATTTGTAATCCACATGAGCACCACAGCTCTCCATATTTGCTATGGGTAACAGCATACAGGGCAACAATACAGGTCTCACTGACATAGGCAGGCAGATAATTAGCACAGTCTTTAACTCCAGCCACCTGTTGAGCAGCAGGAAGACATTGGCATAGGCCCGACATGGTTGCCATGGGCGATAGCATGAATAACAGTACTTGAATGACACAACAACAATCACAGTCCCAGCAGTACAGCACAACTCCACTTTTCCACTTGATTCCTGTGATCACTTGACAGCACATATCAGCCCTCTGGTTCGATGGTTGCCAGTTGCTAGAGGCAATGGCCATGCAGGTTACTATAGGGATATCCCGGACAAACCCCCACATGAAGTGCTACCGCTGAGATTTTGGATCCACACTTGCATCCATAGTTTGTAAACAGTCCACAAGTTTGGTATTTGTTTTTTTATTAGGGGTAACAACTTGGATGGAGTCTAGGGGTATATGGGATGCCCAATGAAACTGAAACAACTTTGAAGTCTTAGGTACAAAAAGGCAAAAAAATTGCAAAATCGCACAAAAGTTCAGATCCTAAGCTCTCTACTCCCTCAGCAGTGGCTCTTCTCTTCTGAAAGATCAATGCACAGTCTTTACGAGGAGCACTTGGTCCCCTGAATCAACCTCCTTAAACGCCAGATTAAAATCTCCCCATCCACCTGGCTGTTGTAAGAGTATCCCAGGGGAAGAGATTCCAAGACACACAAATAATGCAGTCCCAGGGAGAACTAGTTGGGTATTGCACCTGACCACCTTCTCCTTTCTTTGGCCCAGGGGGTGTAGAAGTACTCACACTGTCCTGTTCCTGTAGCGTTAAAGGTTGAAGCTGCTTTCAGGATTTTTGCTGGGCTGGCTCTTTACCTGCTGACAAGCTGTCTCTGCCTATCTTTTTTCCAGCTTCAAGCCTGTAGGCAGACCTCCCTCCTCTGGGGCCCCCTCCCAGGCTTCATACCAGCAGCATGGCTGACCTAGCCACCATGCCAGACCTCCTGCTTGGGGATTGGCCAGACTCCCCTAAATATGAAGATAAGCCCCTCCTCGCCACATCTACTGGCTTCTAGAAACTTCTCCAAGTTTCTAGAGAAGAGGGAGGTATCAGAGAACTGACATGCAGAGCCCTCCATCCGTAACCTTAAGTAACCTAACTGACTCAATCCCAGGCTGACTCATACCCAGGCTTCTAGCAAGCCTCTAACTGTACAAAAAAAAATCTACACTGGAGGTCATTAAAATAGAAATAGAAATTCTGCCACTGCTAACCCTCTGACAATTCAAGTTGCCTGGATAATATGATTCAGTACTTTCTCTGTCAGTGACTCAGAATGAGTATGGGCATTAGGAAAGTCAGAAGTCCTTACCTACATACTTGCTCTGGAAAAGCGTAGTGAAGCAAAAAGCTTAGCTTGACCACCAGGCAACTAGCATCTGTAGGAGTGGTCAGCATTGTCATCCATTATATTTTTTTCATGACGGGTTTCCTTTAAAGAAATTGAGCCAAAATCAGAAGCATTAATTATTCTGTTTTTCATAATTCAGTTTCAATATTAATATATAGTCCATGTTTTTCAAATGTCTTAGCTAATAAATGTTTTACAGTTCAGTTAAAAATTCAGGTCTTGTATTTTCTGCTCTGTGTTGCAAAGTTTACAATAATTCTGTTCCCTTAATTTAATTATAAATCACCCTATGTGACTCTACCACAGTTTCAGCATACTTAGCACAAGTAAATTACATAATGAAAATGATGAAAAGAAGAGAAAATTTATATTAAAATTTTAACATTTTAAAAATTTTATTGGTTTATGAATAATTATTTGTGACAATTCAATGATCAATTATGTATAAGGGGTTTTTAAATAAATGCCATCCTTACATACACAGAATAGAATAGGTCTATTAAGCTAAGGTTGCGAAAATTTTAATAAGATATTTCAGTTAAAGAGTTGCTTTTTCATAGTAACAAGGCAGCTGACTTAATATGACTGTTTCCTTTTTGTTTTAGGATGATTATCATATACTGTATTTTAATATTATTTATCAAAACATTAAAGTTGAACTGCATTTTCTCTTCCTGTATAGTTACACTACTTTTCTTTAATAAGGTATGTCCCACAAAGTGTAGGCTGCTGGATTCTGTAGAAGTCTTTACTGCAGGGCTGCTCGGTCTACTTCCTGCTGCTGAACTTCCAGAGCGCTGGGGAAGTTCAGAGCAGGAAGAGGACGGGACAGCCCTGCAAAAAAAGATTTTTACAGAATCCAGTAGCCTGCACATTATGAGACATAATTAGTTACAGGTAAGCTGTAGAGAAAACATTTTTTTTTCACTTAACGTCAGCTTTAACCAAGTACAAAAGGATTTGCTTCTTCCTGTCTGCACTAAAACATAAAGCTCCCAACATACAGTTAAACTACAGCAATGAATGCATGCATTTATTTTTTGAAAGGTATCTTCCGATTAGAAATTAAAGTTAAAGTGACTCTTAAAAATAGCCTGAGAACACTAGTCATATTTACTAGTCCCACTGCCCATCACTCCAATTTGTTGTCCTGCAGAACTACATGGAGCAGTGGAATCTTATGCATTGACACTTTCATATGTGTTGAATGCCTGTGTCCCCTCTACATACAAAATGTTTTCCAACTGCCAGTGACTTCTGCAAGATACACTAATGACAAAGCAGCCATCATTGTGCAGTGGAGGATGCAAGCATTCTACAAACCTGGAAGTTTTATAGGTTGAAGATCCAACCATCTTTTGTAGCTCTGCAGGAGAGTGAAGATTGGGTTGAGAGACCTCGGATATAACTAACAGCCTGATGAAAACAATACTGAACTCTTTGGTTGCAATCACCAAATGTGGGAAAAAAAAGGAGAAAACGTACAGAATAAAAAAACAGTTTGAAAATGGTAAATCTAAAAGTTATTCTTTTATGTTTTGTACTACAGCCAGTGCCGCAGGATTTATTGCATGGGTGTAAGCTATGACCTAGGAGTGAAGGTGGTGATATCTCCCAACTCCTGCCAAGCCAGTAACGGTCTCCATCAAAAACCCAATAATATGTTCAACTTTAATATAGTGCATGTTTGAATTTCACATGCCAATTTACAAAACATAGATTTTTCCCCCAGGTAGACAGTTATATGCAACAATATCAATTTGTTGGGCAGCACAGTGGCTAAATGGTTAGCACTTGCGCCTGGCAGTACTAGGGTCATGAGTTCCTATCCCAACCATGACACCACCTGCCTGGAGTTTGCATGTTCTCCCTGTGCCTGCGTGGGTTTCCTCCAGGTACTCCGGTTTCCTTCCACACTCCAAAGCCATGCTGGTAGGTAAAGTGGCCCTAGTATGTATGTATGAATGTGAGTTAGGGAACTTAGATTGTACGCCCCTTGAGGCTTAGGGACTGATGTGAATATATATGTAAAGCACTGCAGAAATTGATGGTGCTATGCAAGTACCTGTAATAATTTGTTCTCAGACAGTCAACAGACCTCATGTATGTACCTTCCACTGAGGTTTACATGCTATTTTCTCATTGTCTCTACAGAATGACTCTCAGACTTCAGCACCAGGCACCAGTTTTCCTGCTTGGGTATCAGCCTTTTCACCAAACAGTAAACAACACTTCTATTCACATGCTACAGTGAAGGAAATAGGGTCAAGACAATGGAACACCCCCTTACATGGGAACTGGGTATAATGAATTCTAGAAAATATCAACAAATCCTAAAAAGCAATATTTCCAAGTTGGTGAATAGGCAGAAGCTGAAAGAGAATGGGTATTAAAACAAGACAGGAACATTCACTGCAATCACCAAAAACCTCAAGAAATCAAAAAGTAAGGTGTTTGGATTGGCATCATGAATATTCATGAACACGTTAAAACAGCAATTCCATTCAAGGTAACTTATAATTATTTTTAAATTAAAGGTGTTTTCTAAGGAAATGCAGGAAAGAGACCTTTGAAGGCTGCCAAAAGTGAAGTACTAGCGTATATGGTTCTCAAAACTTCAGTAGTCATGCCTTAAAAATATGCAGTAATACAATATCTCACAGAAGTGAGTTCACCCCTCACATTTTTTAAATATTTTATTATATCTTTTCATGTGACAGCACTGAAGGAATGACACTTCGCTGTAAAGTAGTGAGTGTACAGCTTGTATAACAGTGTAAATTTGCTGTCCCCTCAAAATAACTCAACACACAGCCATTAATGTCTAAACTTCTGGCAACAAAAGTGAGTACACACCTAAGTGAAAATGTCCAAATTGGGCCCAAAGTGTCAATATTTTGTGTGGCCACCATTATTTTCCAGCATTGCCTTAACCCTCTTGGGCATGGAGTTCACCAAAGCTTCACAGGTTGCCACTGGAGTCCTCTGCCACTCCTCCACGATGACATCACGGAACTGGTGGATGTTAGAGATCTTGTGCTACTCCACCTTCCATTTGAGGATGCCCCACAGATGCTCAATAGAGTTTAAGTCCGACATGCTTGGCCAGTCCATCACCTTTACCCTCAGCTTCTTTAGCAAGGCAGTGGTCGTCTTGAAGGTGTGTTTGGGGTCATTATCATATTGGACTACTGCCCTGTGGCCCAGTCTCCGAAGGGAGGGGATCATGCTCTGCTTCAGTATGTCACAGTACATGTTGGCATTCATGGTTCACTCAATGAACTGTAGCTCCCCAGTGCCGGCAGGACTCATGCAGCCCCAGACCATGACACTCCCACCACCATACTTGACTGTAGGCAAGACACACTTGTCTTTGTACTCCTCACCTGGTTGCGTGAAAATGTGGACATTTTCACTTAGGGGTGTACTCACTTTTGTTGCCAGCGGTTTAGACATTATTGGCTGTGTGTTGAGTTATTTTGATGAGACAGCAAATTTACACTGTTATACAAGCTGTAAACTCACTACTTTACATTGCAGCAAAGTGTCATTTCTTCAGTGTTGTCACGTGAAAAGATAAAATAAAATATTTACAAAAATGTGAGGGGTGTACTCACTTCAGTGAGATACTGTATGTCAAATTTTACAGTGCTCCTTGCAGAGGATATTTTCCAGGCACCCAAAAGAAGAGATATATAGTAGAATAGATCACTCTTCTTTTGTTAATGGCTTTGAAAATTGAGTCCTTTAAACAGTGCTACATACAAACAATTCTCTACAAGAAAACCCTCCATCCCTTTTCCCCTATAAAAACCACAGGTCAGATATGACCCATATATCTTGTCTCTTCTTTGCCATGCCATTTCCAAAAGTACCCCCACCTCGTTACATGCTCACTTGTAGTCCTATACTGTAAGGGATTGGTCAAGTAACAGATTTTGAGACTTCACTAAGCCTACAATGAAACATTGTTCTTTTGTTTACGAATGTGGAAGATTATAATAAGAGTTCTAATGTAAGGTTTTATATAGCAAACACAACATTATACCAATAATTTCTGCTATAAGGGCCTTAGAGCTTGTAGATTGAATATTTTTCAAATGAACACTGCTCAACTTTAACCTTTCTTTTTCACAGAGAAAATACATTATTTATATATTTGAACACAGTCAATGAACTAGATGGTAAAGTATCCCTGGGAAATATGTTTAAATATTGAAAGCTAGAAGCAATGAACCTAGAAGCAATGTCCACAAAACCAACATGACATACTCAAAGAAAATCTCTAAATTACAACTGTATGGTCCCGTCCTAATTTACCAATTTTATCAGCAAATTAATTTAGCATGATTCCCCTTTTAGTACATATGTTTTGCTTTCTATAAACAAGACAGCATAGTTAACAGAGGTTGTCCAAAAAAAGATAAAGGGTCCCTAAATTGAGACTGTTTTGTACAGTCCAAGTGTTCATTCGATAATTCTAGTAATCCAAATACAGATTATACTTCCATCAAGTCTATTGCAATTTAAATACTTACCAAAGTTTCATCTTTTCTACAGTCTTCCCTATCTTTTCTCACAAATTTTTTGGGATTAAATATGAACTCCTGGAAGATTTAAATCACAAAAATGAATATAGCTATGCATTAAGTACTACAATGTACATCGTTAAAGTGATACTAAACAGAAAAGTGTTAATTGCCATAATTCATTCACAGAAATCATAGCTCTTCTATATAGTATTTAATGAGAGTTTTAATAGTCTGGTTTAATGACACTTTAAGTTTATTTTTTAAATGCAACTAATATAAGTATCTGAAATTGACTTGGTATCAACCTCTAACCATTCCCTATGCAAAGGCTTTCGAACTGGGATGAGGATGGACAGCACTGGAAACAAAGCAGGTGTGCTGCATGCACATGTATTAGTAAGGAACATGTTAATAGAGTGAAGGTGCAGAGACACAACCTCTTTCAACTGCTTCTCCTCTTTAACTGTCCCATTAGTAGGTTGGTGTGCAAAGATGGCATGTAAGTCTTTCAACAGTCTGTAACAGTAATTGAGAAAGTGGTGTCATCCTCCCGGATGTGTTCTGTGATTAGGCTGTGTAAATCCCAGTGCTGGATGGACAGGAATGGAAATCTTTTGACAGATAAACACTTCCCTTATATGTATTTCAGCAGTGGATGGAACTGCTTATCTGGAGTTTAGCTTTTATGATATGTTTTTCTAATCAAAATCAATAAACACCTATCAAAATATATATGTACAGCTTTTGCTTCCAGCTGATGACAGATTTGCAATCTTCAGGTAGACAAACAAAATGTCAGGGCTAACAGTCAACAATTTATCAAAGCCTTACAAGGACTGATACATTTTTATTTTAAAAGAAGTGTTTTTTGTCAATATCACCAATAAAACGAAAGCATTAATAAAATACTTTTAGTATTTTAGTATAAGTATGTGATAAAAAAGTGAATTTCTTCTTCATTTAATTTCATTAATTCAGTATGCAAAATTACCATTGTGAATATTTAGATGGCATTTTGTATCTGGAAATGTCTTTTATCTCTTTAAAAATAAGAACCCAACAGGTTTAAAAACACAAAAGCAATGTATGTAGCTTTACAGAGAACATCACACACAAAAATAATGATGGGTAGTACAAGGGTGCTAAAATGGGAATGTCCTCTTGCGCTTATCTGAACACCTAATATGTATAAGCAAGCTGCTGTCACCGGTTCCCTATACCCCAGGATATGCAAATATAAAACCAAAAATTGGTGAAGCGCTAAGCAAATGCAATATACCAATATCTCAGTGTAGATAAACAAAAATAAATAAAACTAAAATCTTAAATAAAATTGATCAATATATGTGAGACTCCAACCTATGACAAACATAAAGTAACACGTGCTCCAAATGCAAATCTGAATTGATAATAAATCATTAATCGATATATAAATGTGAAACTGCAACACATAAAAATTGTAAAGTGACACGTGCTCAAAATACAAAACAACAATGAACTGTGTAAAAACCAGGTGCCTGGTTCGCCAATCAATAAAGGCACATCAGGTAAAGTGACATATACACCAAAATAATATTGAGAATAAATATAAAGTGATAAGTGCTTAAACACAAATAATAAATAACCAACAATCACTAAAATAAATCATTCAGTGCAAGTATCAATAGTGATCAGTCCAACACAACAGTGCTTCAATTTTCAGTGTACACTTTCTTGTGCTCTCAGTGACACTCTTGTGTGACTTATCCCACAGTGGCTAAAGTGCCTCCTCACCTCCCAACATCGACCCCTCAGGGTCACAGCACCTTATGTAATCCCACACCAGAAGGCGTCCCACAATATGGCTCCACCGACTCCACAGATTCCAGTCAGGCTCCACTCCTATCTCAGTGCACCTCTTGCTGCCTTTTCACACAATTGGACTCAGGCATGCATGAAAAGGGTCAAATAAAAAGACCTCCACAGTGTAATACCACTTTTATTCTTAAAAAACGCCAAATAAAATGGACACTCACATAGTTGTCTTGACAGTACAGCAGTTCCCATATGCTATGGGTGTACTAGAGGACTCAGGTGTACCAAGATGGTGTCAGAACCGGAATTGCGTCTCTGCTTCTACCGGAAGTGCGTCACCACGCACACGCTCTACGCGTTACACCACGATCCAACACGTGGCTTCCTCAGCAAACGGTGATCTGGCGACAGGGTGTTCCAATGCATTTCGGGAGACGTACTCCCTTCTTCAGAGCTAAAACAACTTGTTTTAGTTCTGAAGAAGGGAGTATGTATCCCGAAACGCATACCCTGTCTCCAGACTACCCTTTGCTTGGACTGTCACATTAGTTCCTAGCTTGTTTTATGAATCTTGGTTTGTGAGTATATACTTGTTAATTTTAAATAAATTTCTTTTTATTTATTTATTTATTTATCGAGTTTATATAGCGCCAAAGGGTTTGCTCAGCGCTGTACAATAGAGGGGGGAACAATACATGAAACAGTACAGTAACATCAAACAGTACACAAGGGGTAAGAGGGCCCTGCTCTTTCGAGCTTACAATCTAGGAGGGAGGGGGTAGTGGTACAGGAGGAAATGGCTGTGGGGGATGGAGTGGTAGAAGGAGGGAAGGGCAGCGGCTGTTAGGTGAGGGTGGGGTAGGCTTCCCTGAAGAGGTGGGTTTTCAGGGAGCGCCTGAAGGTGAGGAGGGAAGGTGACAGTCTGATGGATTGGGGTAGTGAGTTCCAGAGGATGGGGGAGGACCTGGAGAAGTCTTGCAGTCGTGCGTGGGAGGAGGAGACCAGGGAGCAAGACAGAAGGAGGTCCTGTGAAGAGCGAAGGGTACGGGTAGGGTGGTACCTGGGAATCAGGTCGGTGAGGTAGTTAGGGGCAGTGTTGTGAATGGCCTTATAGGTCAGGGTGAGCAATTTGAATTTAATGCGTTGGGCAATGGGGAGCCAGTGGAGGGAGAGGCAGAGGGGGGTGGCAGAGGTGGAGCGGCTGGTGAGGTGGATGAGTCTGGCAGCTGACTTTTTTTATCACGGTAATGAACGAGGAGAGTATGCCCCTTCTTTGCTTTTCTCCAGTGTACAACTGTATTTTAACACACATTTTTTTCTTTGTACTTTAGTTGTTTTTTATTGTTGTGAATGAACTCCCATTTATACATTTTTGTTTTTTCTTTATTTGCAATACTCATAACAATGACAATCAGTAGAACAGCTGAACATCACATTCTCTGCATTACATAGAGTATCTTCCGTAGTCAGCAATAAGTAGTCAGCTATCCAAGAGAACAAAGCAAGTATTCAAATCCATACACAGGTTGTGTATATTCAACAGACATTGTGCCCCCCCACATTAATTGTAAATAAGACTATTTTGAGCCCATCCTGCCTCCCTGGACTGGCTACATTATTTGACTCCATGCTCTGGCCAGCACCTCTACATAGCACAACCACATAGATCCCTTCAGGAACAGTGATCCTAATTTAAAACCTGAGCCTCAAATGAGCAGTAGTTGGGTTTCTGTTGAATGGGCATGTTGGAAAACCAGTATCCAATCGACATGTGATCAATGCTAGCAGCCAATGGTTGCGAGAGCTGACTGGTGTGTTCTGGTGGGAAGCAGTGCCCCTGTCAGAACACAAAGCTCAGTGGGGGGATCACTGTACTAATATTGGATAGTTATTACAGCGACCTCCTCCCAAGCTCTTTTTTTTGTTCAGCCCACTGCGTAAAATGAAAAAAAAATGGATAGTGTGTACTGAACATTACTGCTGCAAAGCAAGCGATTGCTAGAACATGGCTAACATCCACTCAATCTATAGGTGACACCAAGTCCAGAGTTAACTTTATGCTCTTGCATGAAAAACCTTGGATAAAGTCAAGCACTGTCAGGCCATCTGGAGGCCTTAGATCTCCCAGCATCTTCATGTGGGGTTTGACCATGACCTGCTACTCTCACAATAAAACCCACAGATCTACCCACAAAACTTCCACTTCGCTTACCGTATTTATTCATGCCAACCCCCCTCCCTCTGTCTTTTTTTTTTTTTTACTAACAACACAGGGCTCTGAACAGAGCAAAGCAGGGAGATAAAACAGTCACATCTAGTAGTAAAAGCAGCACACATTACACAATGTTAGGCACACAGTTAACCCTTTGATTGACCCTAGATGTTAACCCTTTCCCAACATGTGTCTTTAGTACAGTGACAGTGTATAGTATCAGCACTGATCAATGTATTAGTGTCACTGGAGATGTCAGTGTCATTTATTCAGTTCCCACCCAGCGTCAGTTAGTGTCAGATTCCCTGCTGCATTATCATAGTCCCACTTTAAGTCTCTGATCACCACCATAATTAGCATTAAAAAAATAAATAAAAATTCCAGGGTACATATCATCATTTGTAGATGCTATAACTTTTGCAGAAACCAATTAATATACACTTACTGAAATTTTTTTTACCAAAGTTCAGAATACATTTTGACCTAAAGTTATGAAGAAACAAGATTTTTATATATTTTTACCAGATAATTTTTATAGCAGAAAACAGAAAATATTGGGGTTTGTTTTCAAAATTTTCAGTCTTTTTTCATTTATATAATAAAAAATACCACACATTAAGGAAGCTCTATATGTGTGAAAAGAATTACATACATTTAATGCGGGTATGGTGATGCATGCTTGCACAATTGCCAGTTAAAGTAGCACAGTGTCGAATAGTAAAAATGTCATGGTCTATTATACAGGTACTATTATTACAAGTACTTTTATAGCGCCGTCAATTTACGCAGCACTTTACATACATATATCGTACAATTACGTCAGTCCCTAACCATGGGGTGTACAATCTATCTGGTCATGAAGAGGGTAAAACCTTCTGGAGCTGAAGTGGTTAAGATTTTTTGATAGAAATACACCTAAAATGAACATTGATGAAGTTTATATGTATCTCTCAGACTCTTGTGATACTTGTAAATCATTTTGAATACAAGGACTGTGACCTATGTTTGTTGTGTATGCAGCCGGTAGCTTAGGTTCTATTAAACCTTTAAGCCCATCCACTATTAGCCACTTGAATCAGACTCCACTCCACTAGCAGTGAGTCAAGTACTGTATGTGTATTTACATGCCCATTAAAAATAAAATCATACAAAAACTAGGAGTACCTCAAAATAATGTGTTCTTCAGCATGGACTTATTTCACTGTAATATACAATTACATTACAATCAGTGCAATGATGTTCTACTAAATTCTCCCTAATCATCTAGCTAGCTATACTAATGACTTCTGCTGATATGCATGTTAAACAAGGTTGACTGAATTAATTGCAGAGATGTCTTACCCAACTCTCTTTTCAGATATTGTGAAATGACTGGAAGCTGTCTAAATAATCTTTATTATCTACAACATACCCAAAGTATGGACCAAAGTAAACATTTTTTAATAAATACTATTTCAAATTGTAATGTATATCTCAGCAAGCACCTAAGGAACTGTACAAACTTATTATTCTAAGTTAAAACAGTATTAAACCCAAAAACAAAAATGTCATTGTAAAATGGTTTATTCAACATTCTAACTGAAAAATAAAAGATTTACTGGCCAATTCACCAGGTGAAAATAAAGGGGAAAAAACTAAAAACTAAAATGAATGCAGCCATCGCATCTAACTGGTGAGCTGCAATTTCATACCTTTTTGTTTTTAAATCTGTTTTTATAGTTATATTACCAGATCTTCTACTGCTATTTTGTTTTGCTTCTGGCCATTGGTAGACCAAGACAGTAGGCATTGCAGAAATGATTTTCTTTGTAGACTTACTTTTGGTTGTAAATGGTCCTCTTTTAACCTCTCCTCTTCTCCTGACCCTGGTGTAGCTGCAGCGTCTACGTTGTCAGCATTACCACCTCTGACATTTTTCCAGTGATTTATGAACAATATGTAGTTTGTGGCTTCCTTTTGATGCTGGTGGGACATGCATGTTCACAGTTATTATTACTAAAGTGAAACTGTAATTTTGCTGAGTACAAATATAGAAAAGTATTGCTCATTATCTATTTCCTTTCCTGGAGTATCCTGATGTCAGCCTACAGTGGATCAGCTTAGTTTAGTGCTTAAATCCTTTTTAGAGTAACAGAGGTTTTTCCCTACCCAGGAGTCAGTTCTATAAATATCTCCAACTTAGACATACCCTTCAGACACAGGCTAGTGCCCTTCAATTGTATTTAGCTGAACACCTTTTGATGTCGGGAGTACTTATGGAACAAGAAAAATGGTATGATTTCCAGGGTGTACTACATTTTTTTTTCTCTATCCATGATGCTTCTAATTTGCCATGCAGAAGGGGTTGGGAAAAGGTGATGTGTGGGAACTTTGCCTAACCTCCACCCTTCTAGTATCTGTATTAGCATCCCAAAAGCTCTCCCAGTTATACCTCTTACACTGGGCTTATAGAACACCTGCCACACTACATAGATGAAGGAACAGATCTAACCCTTTGTGCCCAAAATGCAAAGGGATACTTGGGATCTCTTGCACATTATCTGGAGGTACCCCAAATTATTCCACTACTGGTCAGATGTTATCACTACCATATTCCAACTGTTTCTATTCCCACTTCCAAGCAACCCTATTGTTTGTGCGTTGGGTGCTGTGGACGAGGAATTGTTTATGATACAAACCGTGTGGCGGTTCTACGCTTATTACATCTTGCTCACAAGTTGATAGCTCAGGACTGGATGTCTGCCCAAGTACCAACTAAAAGACAGTGAGTGGAACAAGTAAATAGCATGGTTATACGGGGGAAACTCACTTATCAACATAGAAATGTACCTAAGAAATGATATTCTTTATGGCAGCCTTGGCTGGATGTCCCAAGCCTAGCACCACACCAATTGGTTCGAGATAGGCTTTTGCAGAGATAGACCAAGTAGGGATCTCCACAGATTCTCTGTATTCTTTGCCGGATGATAAGCACTCTAAGCTCAATCTCAGGAACTTTTCTTCTGTCCTTATGACATTGTGTTAGATATGTAATTTTCTGTTGACATGGTGATTTTGGCATGATTTGAGTCAGACAAATTCTACATTTGCCTGGTGCCATAAGTCTTATCTCTTGTTTTGCTGCAATGTGTAATATCAGTTTCTGTAAACTAAATCTTATGCACTGTATCACACCTCATTTCCTGTTTGGATGTCCTATGTAATGTAAGCTATACATGCCATGTCTTCAATAAACATTTTTCTAGATTAAAAAAAAAAAGTTAAACGCTTGTTACTGTAGATCTAAATATATAACTAGGGTTGACTGTTTGAAATGTAATTTCAGCCCTCTGCAGAAAGCTGTAAAAATGCATGTGTTAAGAAAGGCATAAAGTAAAACCCATGCTAGTGGTGTACAAATAAAAAGTGCGCTAATTATTCACAAAACATGCAAGGATAAATAATAAAAATAAATGAATTCATAAATATAAACATAAGTCCAGCCACCATAACAGTGATAGTCCACTTTCAACTTAATGTCAATCTTGAAAACAAACACCCATGTGTAAATCGGACACCAGATGAAATGAATACACTCACCAGAGCTATATGCTGATTATATTATAAACCAGCATGATAGCATTTTGCTCTGGAAGCAATGATCTGCAGGATATCCCAGTAGAGGAACAGCAAACAATAGTGATCCAATCAGCACATATGGAACAACTAGGCAGCACATATGGAACAGCTAAGCAGCAAATGATCTTCCAAGGGGAGTCTCTGCCCCTTAAAGACGTCAAGTGATGAAACGCGTTGGGCCTGGCCTAGTGGACGTGACGTTGGAACGTTCCTCCCAGCTGTTGGCTGTGTTGATCGCACTGCAGGAGCTTTGCCCATGTTATTGGAAGATCATTTGCTGCTTAGCTGCTTAGCTGTTCCATATGTGCTGCTGTTCCATATGTTTTCAAGATTGACATTAAGTTGATATTGGACTATCACTGTTATGGTGGCTGGACTTATGTTTATATTTATGAATTCAGTTATTTTTATTATTTATCCTTGCATGTTTTGTGAATAATTAGCGCACTTTTTATTTGTACACCATTTTACCTTTTTTGGTTAGAGGTGCTGCTTATTATTTGATTTATTTAGCATTTTCTGTGGCGCTTCTTATATCTGCTACATAAAACCCATGCTAGACCTTAGGAATATAGCCATATACCTTGTAGATTGCAAATACATAACACTGTTGTGTATTGAACGCAGAGATGGTCAAAGAATAGTGCAAAACCACATTTTCAAGACTGAAGCTCTTTATGGGCCTATTCACACTTTGCCATTCTGGTGCTTTGTGCTAATGGTGCATGCACTTGTCATGCATATAAATAAATAGGCTGCCAATGCACCAGAAAGTAAAACAAAAAAAACAAAAAAAAAAACACATATTGCATTTTCCTCACACAGAGAACTGCAACACACAGTAGTCCTTTACTGTGTGTTGTGGTGCACTACAATGCATGTGCATTGGAGGTTTGTTGCCATGCTACCAGATGTAATCAAGTGTTTGTTAATGCATGCAAATATTATCTTCAACTTGTTAAGCCACAAGTGATGTCCCACTATGCCCTCCATTACATCTGGGATTTTCCAAATTTGTAACTTGATTATGTGTTGCTGGATACAGGCTTTCCTTTTCTCCCTTAGCTTCCAGCTTACTCAGAGTAGTCTGAACCAGGGGCGGACTGACCATTTGGAAACTCGGGCGCTGCCCGAAGGCCCGGGGTCAATAGGGGGCCCCATGAGATGCCCCTGGTACCTTTTTCATAGGCTTTTTTGAGTTTGGGCAAGGACGCAGGGGCCCCATGATCCCCTATTGCCCGGGGGCCCCATGAGTTGTCAGTCCGCCCCTGGTCTGAACAAGTAAGGAAACAATAGCATCTACAGAAACACATTTTTTGTGCATGGCAAAAGAGTGATAGCAAGAGAAAAAGATATAACAAGAGTCATTTCACTAGGATTGAATGTTTGTTTTTGTTACCTGTATATACCAAGTGTACAATATTAGTGCTGCACTAAAGTTTTTTAGAACAAACATGAAACCAAATAAGCCCTAAAATATGTGAAGTCCATCCTTTCACGTAAACTAAGCATATGTTCTTCATTTTTTTTTTTATGATATCCAGAATCTTTAAAGCCCAAATCCAAAGAGTAGCATACTCACTGGATCAGACAGCCTCTGGGAACAGTGCAGAGGAGGAGGTTAGTATTGCAGTATTTCTACTTTTTAGCTTTTAAAGGGGCTGGGAACTAAATTTGAGGTTTTTGCTAATTTTTAAACTTTTTAAAATGTATGCAAAAAATTATTATATTTTACCTTTTATCAGTCCTTAGATGTGGTGGCTTAACTGTTTTTTTACAACATTTTTTCTTTTTATTTTCATCTGGTAATTCAGCAAATAACACACTTCCTGTCCCTTAGTGCAGCCTTTCTCAACCAGGGTGCCCAGGCACTCTGGGGTGCCTTGAAGTTTCTTCAGGGGTGCCTTGGCAAAATGTCTAAAAATTGCCCAAAACTTGTAGGAGGAACAAGCCTGCTTTTTAGTTACACAAAGCCACAAGTTTTCATTGTGCACCATTACAACCTTCTAGCCGCCAGCATCCTGACAACCAATGACATCATCAGTTAATAAGGAGGATATCAGCTGCCTGCACAGCATCCTAGTTTGACCCTCCCCTGCCCCTCTCCATCAGTGATGGGGTCACATCAGCTCAGAGATGGAGAAAGACTGAGGGAGAAGAGAAACAATGGAATACTAGTCAGTACCAGTGTGCAAAACTGCATTTGCTTTGGAAGAATAAATCACCTCTAATGTTGGGTGTCCTACATGTGTGGATTTTGCTGTGTTATATAAAACTATTAGAATAGTTTTTCACATTTTAGAATGGGGTGTCCTTTTAAAATTATGGACAGTCTTGAGGGTGCCTCAAAACTGTCCATAATTTTACAGGGTGTCTCGGGACTGTCCATAATTTTAAAGGGTGCCTTGACTGAAAAAAGGTTGAGAAACACTGCCTTAGTGGCAGCATTTACTCTGCTGTATCTAGTATCTATGGAGGTAGTTATGGATGTACACAGAAACTGAAAGAAAACTGTGAACGCAACTATGCCCAGATCCCTAACTTCCCCTATAAGCCAGCCAGCACTAAAAAGCATTTCACAACAATGCTACAAATGCTATGAATCAAGTGTTTATAGACCTCCTGTAATTTAAAGGGTCTTTATATATACAGGTGAGCAGATTTGAAGTATTGGGTGGATAGTTGTCACATTTTGCAATTGCTTTTGCATGGGAAGAGCACAATGAAAAACACCCAAGAGTTTGGATTTGTGCAGAAAACTGTGGAGGACACTGATTGGATCACCCTTTTGAGGAGTGTTTGAGCTATATGGACACTCTGTTATCATTTTTAAGCAATCTGTTTTGGGGGGGGGGGGGTTAGTTATTTTCTATGTAATTTTGTTACATTTTTAGTTGGTTTGGATACATTTATGATCAGTGTATATACTGTATATGAAAGTGTGACTATTACTCAAAAACTTTTTTTTGCATTTTGTGCCACTATATTAGTCCTGACTATAATTGTGTTATGACTGTACGCAGGCTGGACTTAAAAAAAGGTTTGCCTTTGTTCATCTCTAGAGATGAGCGAAGTATTCAAAAATTCGATTCGGCTGATTCGGCGAATTCGAGGAATAAATTCGATTCGATGCGAATATATTCGCTGCGAATTTAACTTATAAAAAGGTGTTTCTAGGCTTCAGAGAGCCTTTATATTAGTGCAGAACACTGTACCTTTAATTTAAATGCCCTTGGAGTCTGCTGGGGAAGAGAAATAATACTGTCAGTCAGTATGACATGCAGATGAGTGCCGTCGATCTTAGAATCACCGCACACTTCACTCATTTGGGCAGTCACGGGGCCAAAACCAGAGTGTGGAGCCACAGTGTGGCGGTGGAGGCAGCAGCAATGGGAGGCCATACAGCACCCTATGACAAAATGGAACCCACCAGCAGTGTGAGGAGACCTGAAAGTGGCACATGGCAGAGTGTGGCGATGGAGACAGAAGCAATGGGAGGCCGTACAGGGACCCATGACAGATTACGGGCCTGGCAGCAGCATGAGGAGGCGGTACAGAGGCCCATGACAGATTACGGGCCTGACAGCAGCAATGGGAGGCCCGTAATCTGCCAGCACCCTATGACAAAATGGAACCCACCAACAGTGTAAGGTGACATGAAAGTGGCACATGGCAGAGTGTGGCGATGAAGTCAGCAGCAATGGGAGGCCGTACAGGGACTCATGACACACTCTGGACCTGGCAGCAGCAAGAGGAGGCGGTACAGGGGCCCATGGCAGAGTGGCGAAGCGTAAGCAGCTTAAATTGAAGGCCATACAGAGGCCTATGTTAAAAATAATAACATGTTTGGGGCATGATTCATGGCGGATTTAGTCAGTTGTGTCAGGAACTGGTGGTTTGAAATCCAGACTAATCCACGCCTGATTCATTTTCACAAACGTGAGTCTCTCCACACTTTGGGTGGACAGTCGTGTCCTCCGCGGAGTTACAATACCTCCTGCCGCACTAAACACGCGCTCCGATGCCACGCTACTGGCCGGGCATGACAGCCTTTCAAGGGCAAATTCAGCTAGTTGGGGCCAAAGGTCAAGTTTCGTTGCCCAGTAGTCAAGGGGATTGTCTACCTCGGTTGGCAGGGTGCTGTCCAAGTAGGCCCGAGCCTGTTGTTTGAGGTCCTGCTCCAGGTCCACCTGATGCTGCTGCTGCTGCGGCTGGTTAGTAGTTTCCTCACTGCGCTGGTGAAGAAAGCTACTCATCATCGACTGCAGACTGAGGCAGCTGCTGCTGGTGGAGCTGCCACTGCTCCTACCACCCCACCCCTCCCCTGCTGCCATGGCAGCGGAACGCGAGCGCACAGGGCCCACAGTGTCTGAGGATGGACGTTGGCGCAGAAAGGCAGAGACCAACTGACTACATAGGTGGTTTTTATAGAACGTTATTTTGGGCTCCCTCTCAGCAGGTGTGAAAAAGGCCACCATTTTTGAACGGTACGAGGGTCCAACAAGGTGGACAGCCAAAAGTCATCCCTCTGTCTGATGGTTATTATTCGGCTGTCGCTACGCAAGCAACCGAGCATGCTATGGGCCATTTGTGCCAAGGAATGCGAGGGACTCCCTGCCTCCATCTCCACAGCATACTGCCACGGTGCGTCTGGGTCCTCTGTCTCCTCCTCCTCCTCCTCTACCAGATGCTCCTGCTCCTCCACTCCTGTCCGCTGAGTGGAAAAACCACCCATTTCACTCAATAATTCCTGAGCACCAATGTCCTCCTCTACCTCCTCCTCTTCTTCCTGTCCTGCCCCCACAGGGGTCATGTGGCGTTGAGATCTGTGCGCCACGTCTACCGCACCCTGACCAGCCATTGTTAACAGCATTTGTTCCAGGACGTGCAACAGAGGAATGACGTCGTTCATCCCATAGTCCTGCCGACTCACGAAAAGCGTGGCCTCCTCAAAGGGCCTGAGAAAGCGGCAGGTGTCACGCATGAGCTGCCAATGGCTGACATCGAAGTTACACAGGGGAGTACCTTTATCCGCTTGTAACATCAGGAAATCGGTGATGGCCTTTCGCTGTTCGTAAAGGCGGTTAACATATGTAGGGTTGAATTCCACCTTGTTGCAACGTCACAGCATGAGGAGTCGGTACGGGGGCCCATGGCAGATTACGGGCCTGGCAGCAGCAATGGGAGGCCCGTAATCTGCCAGCACCCTATGACAAAATGGAACACACCAGCAGTGTGAGGAGACCTGAAAGTGGCACATGGCAGAGTGTGGCGATGGAGACAGCAGCAATGGGAGGCCGTACAGGGACCCATGAGAGACTCTGGACCTGGCAGCAGCATGAGGAGGCGGTACGGGGGCCCATGGCAGATTACGGGCCTGGCAGCAGCAATGGGAGGCCCGTAATCTGCCAGCACCCTATGACAAAATGGAACACACCAGCAGTGTGAGGAGACCTGAAAGTGGCACATGGCAGAGTGTGGCGATGGAGACAGCAGCAATGGGAGGCCGTACAGGGACCCATGAGAGACTCTGGACCTGGCAGCAGCATGAGGAGGCGGTACGGGGGCCCATGGCAGATTACGGGCCTGGCAGCAGCAATGGGAGGCCCATAATCTGCCAGCACCCTATGACAAAATGGAACACACCAGCAGTGTGAGGAGACCTGAAAGTGGCACATGGCAGAGTGTGGCGATGGAGACAGCAGCAATGGGAGGCCGTACAGGGACCCATTAGACACTCTGGACCTGGCAGCAGCATGAGGAGGCGGTACAGGGGCCCATGGCAGATTACAGGCCTGGCAGCAGCAATGGGAGGCCCGTAATCTGCCAGCACCCTATGACAAAATGGAACACACCAGCAGTGTGAGGAAACCTGAAAGTGGCACATGGCAGAGTGTGGCGATGGAGGCAGCAGCAATGGGAGGCCGTACAGGGACCGAAGAGAGACTCTGGACCTGGCAGCAGCATGAGGAGGCGGTACGGGGGCCCATGGCAGATTACGGGCCTGGCAGCAGCAATGGGAGGCCCGTAATCTGCCAGCACCCTATGACAAAATGGAACACACCAGCAGTGTGAGGAGACCTGAAAGTGGCACATGGCAGAGTGTGGCGATGGAAACAGCAGCAATGGGAGGCCGTACAGGGACCCATGAGAGACTCTGGACCTGGCAGCAGCATGAGGAGGCGGTACGGGGGCCCATGGCAGATTACGGGCCTGGCAGCAGCAATGGGAGGCCTGTAATCTGCCAGCACCCTATGACAAAATGGAACACACCAGCAGTGTGAGGAGACCTGAAAGTGGCACATGGCAGAGTGTGGCAATGGAGACAGCAGCAATGGGAGGCCGTACAGGGACCCATGACAGATTACGGGCCTGGCAGCAGCATGAGGAGGCGGTACGGGGGCCCATGGCAGATTACGGGCCTGGCAGCAGCAATGGGAGGCCCGTAATCTGCCAGCACCCTATGACAAAATGGAACACACCAGCAGTGTGAGGAGACCTGAAAGTGGCACATGGCAGAGTGTGGCGATGTAGGCAGCAGCAATGGGAGACCGTACAGGGACCCATTAGACACTCTGGACCTGGCAGCAGCAGGAGGAGGCGGTACAGGGGCCCATGGCAGATTACAGGCCTGGCAGCAGCAATGGGAGGCCCGTAATCTGCCAGCACCCTATGACAAAATGGAACACACCAGCAGTGTGAGGAGACCTGAAAGTGGCACATGGCAGAGTGTGGCGATGGAGACAGCAGCAATGGGAGGCCGTACAGGGACCCATGAGAGACTCTGGACCTGGCAGCAGCATGAGGAGGCGGTACGGGGCCCATGGCAGATTACGGGCCTGGCAGCAGCAGTGGGAGGCCTGTAATCTGCCAGCACCCTATGACAAAATGGAACACACCAGCAGTATGAGGAGACCTGAAAGTGGCACATGGCAGAGTGTGGCGATGGAGACAGCAGCAATGGGAGGCCGTACAGGGACCCATGAGAGACTCTGGACCTGGCAGCAGCATGAGGAGGCGGTACAGGGGACCATGGCAGATTACGGGCCTGGCAGCAGCAATGGGAGGCCCGTAATCTGCCAGCACCCTATGACAAAATGGAACACACCAGCAGTGTGAGGAGACCTGAAAGTGGCACATGGCAGAGTGTGGCGATGGAGACAGCAGCAATGGGAGGCCGTACAGGGACCCATTAGACACTCTGGACCTGGCAGCAGCATGAGGAGGCGGTACAGGGGCCCATGGCAGATTATGGGCCTGGCAGCAGCAATGGGAGGCCCGTAATCTGCCAGCACCCTATGACAAAATGGAACACACCAGCAGTGTGAGGAGACCTGAAAGTGGCACATGGCAGAGTGTGGCGATGGAGACAGCAGCAATGGGAGGCCGTACAGGGACCCATTAGACACTCTGGACCTGGCAGCAGCATGAGGAGGCGGTACAGGGGCCCATGGCAGATTACAGGCCTGGCAGCAGCAATGGGAGGCCTGTAATCTGCCAGCACCCTATGAAAAAATGGAACACACCAGCAGTGTGAGGAGACCTGAAAGTGGCACATGGCAGAGTGTGGCGATGGAGACAGCAGCAATGGGAGGCCGTACAGGGACCCATGACAGATTACGGGCCTGGCAGCAGCATGAGGAGGCGGTACAGGGGCCCATGGCAGATTACGGGCCTGGCAGCAGCAATGGGAGGCCCGTAATCTGCCAGCACCCTATGACAAAATGGAACACACCAGCAGTGTAAGGAGACCTGAAAGTGGCACATGGCAGAGTGTGGCGATGGAGGCAGCAGCAATGGGAGGCCGTACAGGGACCCATTAGACACTCTGGACCTGGCAGCAGCATGAGGAGGCGGTACAGGGGCCCATGGCAGATTACGGGCCTGGCAGCAGCAATGGGAGGCCCGTAATCTGCCAGCACCCTATGACAAAATGGAACACACCAGCAGTGTAAGGAGACCTGAAAGTGGCACATGGCAGAGTGTGGCGATGGAGGCAGCAGCAATGGGAGGCCGTACAGGGACCCATTAGACACTCTGGACCTGGCAGCAGCATGTGGAGGCGGTACAGGGGCCCATGGCAGATTACAGGCCTGACAGCAGCAATGGGAGGCCCGTAATCTGCCAGCACCCTATGACAAAATGGAACACACCAGCAGTGTGAGGAGACCTGAAAGTGGCACATGGCAGAGTGTGGCGATGGAGACAGCAGCAATGGGAGGCCGTACAGGGACCCATTAGACACTCTGGACCTGGCAGCAGCATGAGGAGGTGGTACAGGGGCCCATGGCAGATTACAGGCCTGGCAGCAGCAATGGGAGGCCCGTAATCTGATAGCACCCTATGACAAAATGGAACACACCAGCAGTGTGAGGAGACCTGAAAGTGGCACATGGCAGAGTGTGGCGATGGAGACAGCAGCAATGGGAGGCCGTACAGGGACCCATGAGAGACTCTGGACCTGGCAGCAGCATGAGGAGGAGGCGGTACAGGGGCCCATGGCAGATTACGGGCCTGGCAGCAGCAATGGGAGGCCCGTAATCTGCCAGCACCCTATGACAAAAGGGAACACACCAGCAGTGTGAGGAGACCTGAAAGTGGCACATGGCAGAGTGTGGCGATGGAGACAGCAGCAATGGGAGGCCGTACAGGGACCCATGAGAGACTCTGGACCTGGCAGCAGCATGAGGAGGCGGTACGGGGGCCCATGGCAGATTACGGGCCTGGCAGCAGCAATGGGAGGCCCGTAATCTGCCAGCACCCTATGACAAAATGGAACACACCAGCAGTGTGAGGAGACCTGAAAGTGGCACATGGCAGAGTGTGGCGATGGAGACAGCAGCAATGGGAGGCCGTACAGGGACCCATGAGAGACTCTGGACCTGGCAGCAGCATGAGGAGGCGGTACAGGGGCCCATGGCAGATTACGGGCCTGGCAGCAGCAATGGGAGGCCCGTAATCTGCCAGCACCCTATGACAAAATGGAACACACCAGCAGTGTGAGGAGACCTGAAAGTGGCACATGGCAGAGTGTGGCGATGGAGGCAGCAGCAATGGGAGGCCGCACAGGGACCCATTAGACACTCTGGACCTGGCAGCAGCATGAGGAGGCGGTACAGGGGCCCATGGCAGATTACAGGCCTGGCAGCAGCAATGGGAGGACCGTAATCTGCCAGCACCCTATGACAAAATGGAACACACCAGCAGTGTGAGGAGACCTGAAAGTGGCACATGGCAGAGTGTGGCGATGGAGACAGCAGCAATGGGAGGCCGTACAGGGACCCATGAGAGACTCTGGACCTGGCAGCAGCATGAGGAGGCGGTACAGGGGCCCATGGCAGATTACGGGCCTGGCAGCAGCAATGGGAGGCCCGTAATCTGCCAGCACCCTATGACAAAATGGAACACACCAGCAGTGTGAGGAGACCTGAAAGTGGCACATGGCAGAGTGTGGCGATGGAGACAGCAGCAATGGGAGGCCGTAAAGGGACCCATGAGAGACTCTGGACATGGCAGCAGCATGAGGAGGCGGTACAGGGGCCCATGGCAGATTACGGGCCTGGCAGCAGCAATGGGAGGCCCGTAATCTGCCAGCACCCTATGACAAAATGGAACACACCAGCAGTGTGAGGAGACCTGAAAGTGGCACATGGCAGAGTGTGGCGATGGAGACAGCAGCAATGGGAGGCCGTACAGGGACCCATTAGACACTCTGGACCTGGCAGCAGCATGAGGAGGCGGTACAGGGGCCCATGGCAGATTACAGGCCTGGCAGCAGCAATGGGAGGCCCGTAATCTGCCAGCACCCTATGACAAAATGGAACACACCAGCAGTGTGAGGAGACCTGAAAGTGGCACATGGCAGAGTGTGGCGATGGAGGCAGCAGCAATGGGAGGCCGTACAGGGACCCATTAGACACTCTGGACCTGGCAGCAGCATGAGGAGGCGGTACAGGGGCCCATGGCAGATTACAGGCCTGACAGCAGCAATGGGAGGCCCGTAATCTGCCAGCACCCTATGACAAAATGGAACACACCAGCAGTGTGAGGAGACCTGAAAGTGGCACATGGCAGAGTGTGGCGATGGAGACAGCAGCAATGGGAGGCCGTACAGGGACCCATTAGACACTCTGGACCTGGCAGCAGCATGAGGAGGTGGTACAGGGGCCCATGGCAGATTACAGGCCTGGCAGCAGCAATGGGAGGCCCGTAATCTGATAGCACCCTATGACAAAATGGAACACACCAGCAGTGTGAGGAGACCTGAAAGTGGCACATGGCAGAGTGTGGCGATGGAGACAGCAGCAATGGGAGGCCGTACAGGGACCCATTAGACACTCTGGACCTGGCAGCAGCATGAGGAGGCGGTACAGGGGCCCATGGTAGATTACGGGCCTGGCAGCAGCAATGGGAGGCCCGTAATCTGCCAGCACCCTATGACAAAAGGGAACACACCAGCAGTGTGAGGAGACCTGAAAGTGGCACATGGCAGAGTGTGGCGATGGAGACAGCAGCAATGGGAGGCCGTACAGGGACCCATGAGAGACTCTGGACCTGGCAGCAGCATGAGGAGGCGGTACGGGGGCCCATGGCAGATTACGGGCCTGGCAGCAGCAATGGGAGGCCCGTAATCTGCCAGCACCCTATGACAAAATGGAACACACCAGCAGTGTGAGGAGACCTGAAAGTGGCACATGGCAGAGTGTGGCGATGGAGACAGCAGCAATGGGAGGCCGTACAGGGACCCATGAGAGACTCTGAACCTGGCAGCAGCATGAGGAGGCGGTACAGGGGCCCATGGCAGATTACGGGCCTGGCAGCAGCAATGGGAGGCCTGTAATCTGCCAGCACCCTATGACAAAATGGAACACACCAGCAGTGTGAGGAGACCTGAAAGTGGCACATGGCAGAGTGTGGCGATGGAGGCAGCAGCAATGGGAGGCCGCACAGGGACCCATTAGACACTCTGGACCTGGCAGCAGCATGAGGAGGCAGTACAGGGGCCCATGGCAGATTACAGGCCTGGCAGCAGCAATGGGAGGACCGTAATCTGCCAGCACCCTATGACAAAATGGAACACACCAGCAGTGTGAGGAGACCTGAAAGTGGCACATGGCAGAGTGTGGCGATGGAGACAGCAGCAATGGGAGGCCGTACAGGGACCCATGAGAGACTCTGGACCTGGCAGCAGCATGAGGAGGCGGTACAGGGGCCCATGGCAGATTACGGGCCTGGCAGCAGCAATGGGAGGCCCGTAATCTGCCAGCACCCTATGACAAAATGGAACACACCAGCAGTGTGAGGAGACCTGAAAGTGGCACATGGCAGAGTGTGGCGATGGAGGCAGCAGCAAAGGAAGGCCGTACAGGGACCCATTAGACACTCTGGACCTGGCAGCAGCATGAGGAGGCGGTACAGGGGCCCATGGCAGATTACGGGCCTGGCATCAGCAATGGGAGGCCCGTAATCTGCCAGCACCCTATGACAAAATGGAACACACCAGCAGTGTGAGGAGACCTGAAAGTGGCACATGGCAGAGTGTGGCGATGGAGACAGCAGCAATGGGAGGCCGTAAAGGGACCCATGAGAGACTCTGGACCTGGCAGCAGCATGAGGAGGCGGTACAGGGGCCCATGGCAGATTACGGGCCTGGCAGCAGCAATGGGAGGCCCGTAATCTGCCAGCACCCTATGACAAAATGGAACACACCAGCAGTGTGAGGAGACCTGAAAGTGGCACATGGCAGAGTGTGGCAATGGAGACAGCAGCAATGGGAGGCCGTACAGGGACCCATTAGACACTCTGGACCTGGCAGCAGCATGAGGAGGCGGTACAGGGGCCCATGGCAGATTACAGGCCTGGCAGCAGCAATGGGAGGCCCGTAATCTGCCAGCACCCTATGACAAAATGGAACACACCAGCAGTGTGAGGAGACCTGAAAGTGGCACATGGCAGAGTGTGGCGATGGAGACAGCAGCAATGGGAGGCCGTACAGGGACCCATTAGACACTCTGGACCTGGCAGCAGCATGAGGAGGCGGTACAGGGGCCCATGGCAGATTACAGGCCTGGCAGCAGCAATGGGAGGCCGGTAATCTGCCAGCACCCTATGACAAAATGGAACACACCAGCAGTGTGAGGAGACCTGAAAGTGGCACATGGCAGAGTGTGGCGATGGAGACAGCAGCAATGGGAGGCCGTACAGGGACCCATGAGAGACTCTGGACCTGGCAGCAGCATGAGGAGGCGGTACGGGGGCCCATGGCAGATTACGGGCCTGGCAGCAGCAATGGGAGGCCCGTAATCTGCCAGCACCCTATGACAAAATGGAACACACCAGCAGTGTGAGGAGACCTGAAAGTGGCACATGGCAGAGTGTGGCGATGGAGACAGCAGCAATGGGAGGCCGTACAGGGACCCATGAGAGACTCTGGACCTGGCAGCAGCATGAGGAGGCGGTACAGGGGCCCATGGCAGATTACGGGCCTGGCATCAGCAATGGGAGGCCCGTAATCTGCCAGCACCCTATGACAAAATGGAACACACCAGGAGTGTGAGGAGACCTGAAAGTGGCACATGGCAGAGTGTGGCGATGAAGTCAGCAGCAATGGGAGGCCGTACAGGGACTCATGACACACTCTGGACCTGGCAGCAGCAAGAGGAGGCGGTACAGGGGCCCATGGCAGAGTGGCGAAGCGTAAGCAGCTTAAATTGAAGGCCATACAGAGGCCTATGTTAAAAATAATAACATGTTTGGGGCATGATTCATGGCGGATTTAGTCAGTTGTGTCAGGAACTGGTGGTTTGAAATCCAGACTAATCCACGCCTGATTCATTTTCACAAATGTGAGTCTCTCCACACTTTGGGTGGACAGTCGTGTCCTCCGCGGAGTTACAATACCTCCTGCCGCACTAAACACGCGCTCCGATGCCACGCTACTGGCCGGGCATGACAGCCTTTCAAGGACAAATTCAGCTAGTTGGGGCCAAAGGTCAAGTTTCTTTGCCCAGTAGTCAAGGGGATTGTCTACCTCGGTTGGCAGGGTGCTGTCCAAGTAGGCCCAAGCCTGTTGTTTGAGGTCCTGCTCCAGGTCCACCTGATGCTGCTGCTGCGGCTGGTTAGTAGTTTCCTCACTGCGCTGGTGAAGAAAGCTACTCATCATCGACTGCAGACTGAGGCAGCCGCTGCTGGTGGAGCTGCCACTGCTCCTACCACCCCACCCCTCCCCTGCTGCCATGGCAGCGGAACGCGAGCGCACAGGGCCCACAGTGTCTGAGGATGGACGTTGGCGCACAAAGGCAGAGACCAACTGACTACATAGGTGGTTTTTATAGTACGTTATTTTGGCCTCCCTCTCAGCAGGTGTGAAAAAGGCCACCATTTTTGAACGGTAGCGAGGGTCCAACAAGGTGGACAGCCAAAAGTCATCCCTCTGTCTGATGGTTATTATTCGGCTGTCGCTACGCAAGCAACCAAGCATGCTATGGGCCATTTGTGCCAAGGAATGCGAGGGACTCCCTGCCTCCATCTCCACAGCATACTGCCACGGTGCGTCTGGGTCCTCTGTCTCCTCCTCCTCCTCCTCTACCAGATGCTCCTGCTCCTCCACTCCTGTCCGCTGAGTGGAAAAAACACCCATTTCACTCAATAATTCCTGAGCACCAATGTCCTCCTCTACCTCCTCCTCTTCTTCCTGTCCTGCCCCCACAGGGGTCATGTGGCGTTGAGATCTGTGCGCCACGTCTACCGCACCCTGACCAGCCATTGTTAACAGCATTTGTTCCAGGACGTGCAACAGAGGAATGACGTTGTTCATCCCATAGTCCTGCCGACTCACGAATAGCGTGGCCTCCTCAAAGGGCCTGAGCAAGCGGCAGGTGTCACGCATGAGCTGCCAATGGCTGACATCGAAGTTACACAGGGGAGTACCTTTATCCGCTTGTAACATCAGGAAATCGGTGATGGCCTTTCGCTGTTCGTAAAGGCGGTCTAACATGTGTAGGGTTGAATTCCACCTTGTTGCAACGTCGCAGATCAGGCGATGCTGTGGAATTCCGTTCTGCCGCTGCAGCTCAAGGAGGGTGTGCTTTGCGGTGTAGGAATGGCTGAAATGCATGCAAAGTTTACGTGACATTTTAAGGATGTCTTGCAGTGGGATGGTGGATTTTAGGAACCGCTTGACAACCAGATTGAACACGTGAGCCATGCATGGCGCATGGCACAACCTTCCTTGACGCAGAGCAGACACCATGTTCTTTCCGTTGTCGGTCAACATGGTTCCGATTTTGAGTTTGCGCGGAGACAGCCATCTGTCGATTTCTCTGTTCATTACACTGAGAAGTTCCTCCCCTGTGTGACTACGTTCGCCAAAGCATACCAGGTGCAGCACAGCGTGACACCGTTGCGCCCTGCACATGTGATATGCCGGTCGGGTAATGGGACTTGGCACGGGGGTGGCGGCTGAGGACACGGCGGAAGAAGATGTGGTAGAGGCGGACATCTTTTGTGGACCAAGGACATGCAAACGTGGAGGCAAAAGCGGCGTGACCTGTCCAAGTTGCTGGTGCGGCTGTGCCGGCACCACGTTCACCCAGTGGGCCGTAAATGACATGTACTGTCCCTGACCGTAGTTACAGCTCCACACGTCGGCACTGCCGTGCACTTTGGCAGAGACCGACATGCTCAAAGACTGGCCCACCATCTCTTCTACATGTGAATGCAGGGCTGGCACTGCCTTTTTGGCGAAGAAATGCCGGCTTGGCACTCTCCACCGCGGTGCGGCACAAGCCATCATTTCTCGGAAAGGTGCTGAGTCCACCACTTGGAAAGGGAGGGACTGCAGCACCAGCAACTTGGACAGGAGGACGTTCAGCTTTTGCACCGTCGGGTGCGTGCTCGCAAACTGTTGTCTCTTGGAAACGGATTCCAAGAAAGACTGCTGACGGAATCCGTGAAGAGGAGTAGCAGGAGAAGGAGCATCTGAACGAGCGGAAGATGCCAACGAGCGACAACTCCCCTCAGCAGAGGTGTTGGAGCCTTGACTGGCTGATAGAGGGCGATTGACGTCGGGTTACGGAGCAAGTAACGGAGCGGGTGATGGAGTGGGGGTTGGGGCAGGCAGAACCGCCGTATCTTTATCACGGTTTTCCCAGGCCACCAAATGGCGACGCTGCATATGCTGACGCAACGCTGTAGTCCCAACATGGGCCCCCTGGCCACGCTTGACTTTCTGGCCACATAGTCGACATACGGCTACGTTTACTTCCTCGGGCGGCTTGACGAAAAATTGCCACACCACCGAGTAGGAAACTTTGCCCCCGATACTCCTCACTGGCTGACTGCTACTTCCTCCGTGCACACCGGCACCACTACTGGCCGTGGTGGTAGGCTGCAGTGAAGCTGGTTCTCTACTCCGTGGCCGTTTGCCTCCACTGGCACTGCTGCAACCCTGCTGCCTCCTGGGCAACCCACCGACTGTTTTGCTCGCTGCCAAGCTGCCACCCTCTTCTCCTGATGATGCAGAAGCAATAGCCTGATGACGACGAGGCTGCCAAGTGCGATCAGCCTCATCATCATCAATTAGGGTCTCCGCCTCACTACTAGCCCCCTCGGCTGCGTGTGGGTCAGGAGACAGACCTGTCTCTAGACCGGCTACCGAGCCACTCTCCTCGCCAGTACTTCTTCGCCTGGCTGCTGAAGAGGCAGATGTCTCCCCCCGTTCCTGACCGCCCTCTGTTAGCTCTTCCTCACTGTACAGTGGGGCTGAGCCCACAGCATGCGATACTTCGCTTGGTGAGGGAACACCAAAGGACAGGGGCAGGTCGAGGACACGTGATTTCAGTGGGCTTGCTCCCGGGCCATGCCAACTAACGGTTGTGTCTGACGTACCCACCGACCGTTGGCTGTAGGTGTCAGAGGTGACCTGGGAAGAGGAAGACGACCGAGCCAACCAATCGATGATGGCAGGGTTGTCGGTGGAGACACGACCGCTGGATGACACCGGGAGCACTGGCCTCTGGCTGCGACTAGTGCTGCCTCGACCCCTTCCTCTGCTGCCACGTCTGCTTGCTCCTAAAACATTGCCTCCTCTGCCACTCCTCTGCATGTTGTCTGACATACTCTTTAATTCAACGATTCTGTGTCCCTGAGTAACAATTCTGTGTCCCTGAGTAACAATTCTGTGTCTGTCCCTGAGTAACAATTCTGTGTCCCTGATTAACAATTCTGTGTCCCTCAGTAACAATTCTGTGTCCCTCAGTAACAATTCTGTGTCTGTCCCTGAGTAACAATTCTGTGTCTGTCCCTGAGTAACAATTCTGTGTCCCTCAGTAACAATTCTGTGTCCCTCAGTAACAATTCTGTGTCTGTCCCTCAGTAACAATTCTGTGTCCCTAAGTAACGTTTCTGTGGCCCTAAGTAACGGTTCTGTGTCCCTAAGTAACGATTCTGTGGCACTAAGTAACGTTTCTGTGGCCCTAAGTAACGTTTCTGTGGCCCTAAGTAACGATTCTGTGGCCCTAAGTAACGATTCTGTGGCCCTAAGTAACGTTTCTGTGGCCCTAAGTAACGGTTCTGTGGCCCTAAGTAACGTTTCTGTGTCCCTAAGTAACGTTTCTGTGGCCCTAAGTGACGTTTCTGTGTCCCTAACTCTCTCCCTCAATACAGCCAGGTCTGCCTCTCTTGAATGACTGGAGGGAAATGGAGAATTCTAAAATTGCCACAATTTATAGCTCGACCATTACACAGTGCTGGCTGGCTGGCTGCTGATTGGCTAATGCGATCACATGTCATGAATGAATGCATTATGGGTCAGCGCGCCTTGTCTGCGCGCCTTCCCAGAGATCCCCGCTCCGTCGCCGCACATGTCACCGCCATTTTAGGAAAAATTTCGATTCGCGCATCCGAAGTCTGCTAATTTTCGGATTCGTCGCGAATCGAAATTTTCCTAATAATCGAAACGAATTCCACTTCTCCAAGTTCGATTCGCTCATCTCTATTCATCTCCATAACATAATCAGTTGATGGTACCTGTTCTGCTTCTCCGAACTAAACACTGAAAGTGTGATCTCTATAACTGATCATGTTCTGGCAAGATAGCTGTAACTTACATTCTCAGCAGAGTTGTCATACAGTGACTCAATCTAAATGACATCTTGCAGATTGTAAAAAGCTTTACTTGAAAACTTGTGCAGATCTTGACAGATAAACATCAGAAAGGTAAAAAAATCATAATACATCTAGCAATTACATGTGCTCCAGATGTACACTAAAGACACATTGAAGGTGGGTGGGACTAACTGTACAGATTATCTCATATCTAGGAGTGAGAGATGTAGGGATACGATTATTTAAAGGCAAACAAACAACAATGCATGTGTAACACCCGGCATTAATACCGGTTGCATGATGTTAATCAAACACAAGATGGCAGTGTTCTGCAGTTCAGTTATGCAAACTCTGTTGAAGAAAAGCCTTGTTGAACTTGTATGCTGGTAGCACGACTTCATTGCTCAGACAAGGAGTGAACAGACTACATTTCCCAGAAGAGTTGACAAAGGGGCGGGAGCATATATATTGAGAAGCCCGGGAATGTTACAGAAAGTAGATGATGAGAGGCAGAGGTTGGGTGTGTGTGTGGAGAAGGCCATGAGGGACTCTAGAGATCCGGGCTGGATTGGGCAATTGCAGAGGATGAAAAAAGGACTGCAGACATCTGGTATTGCTGATGAGCAGGGCAGTTAATTCTGCAGGCAGGTGGATCATAGTGCTGTCATCAGCATCACTTCTTAACAGAGGGACCAAAAAAGACACTGGGGCCCCCCAACTGAGAGGCTACCTATTATGCTGGAAGGCTACAGACCGGGTGAAAGGGTTCCATACCCAGCTCATCACAAGTTGCAAGTGACTGTGTTAAATTTCAGTTGTTTGATTCAGTACACCTTTCACCATGGCTTATTACTTTGAGGCCCAGACTGCCTAGCCCACTCTGTATTATGGCCTGCTACTTAGTATCTCACTAACATCTTGAAACTACAGGACTCTACAGCACATTACCTTGCAAACAGGATTACATTAGTCAAATAAATTAATCCAAAAAGAGAATATTCCCTCTTTTTTCAACTACCTATGTGTGCAACAACAAAAAAATCCCCATATATTTCTAAAGGTGAACTACCAGAAAATCATAAAGTCCAAAGTCCCAATAATCAAAACAAAATCATAAAAGTCCAGTGTCTCAATAATCAAAATAATGAAACCAAAAAGTTATGAATCTTGCAACGTTGATTGTGTTCAGTGAATTATGTGAAAAACCTTAAAGAAAAAGAAACTCACAATAGTGCATTACCGTAATAAAATCAGAAGGAAAAAAAAAATATATATATCTTATATATATACGCTTACATGCACACACAAATGTGTATCATAGAATTGTGCCACAGTAAGTGATAGTGACACACTAGTGAAAACCTTCCAAACAATTAATAAAAATACTTGTGCTCAAAAAACTCTGAAATCCTGAAGTGAAACACTCAGTGAAATTGCTATCCACACGTGACACTTCTAGTGAGTAAGGCAAATATACCCTTACCAACCGTAGAGAAAAACCACGCCTTTATAATATATTTAGTAGAAATCCTCCAAAAGAACTTTCTCCTCCTCTCCTCCTTGCACTTATTGTCAGGGTGATGTTATAATGCCATCCACTTTCACAGGTCTGTAATCATGGTTTTACCAGGCTCCAGTATAATAAATATTTGCCATGATATACCTCCATGTATTTAAAGTAGCATTTTAATAAATCTTCTTACATAAAAATATGCGATTAGAGCAGAAAACCCCACTTAATGGGGATTACCAGGCAGTTCCCCCAGTTTTCCAGGCAGTTCATACACAGGTATCCAGCGATTCCCCAACAAAGATGGCCGCTGTAACACTTCCGGTTCCTGTTTCTTACGTATGACGTCACTTCCTCCTGACGCGTTTCATCACTTCCGGGACTTAATCATAAGAGAGAGAGACGTCCTGACACCCCGGGTGCCTGAGATGAAGAACACCGCGATCTCTCCAGTCACTGTGCACTTTCCTCACAGATACAGACCACCGATCATACCCACGTGTGGCACTCTCAGAGTGGGGGAACTGCCTGGTAATCCCCATTAAGTGGGGTTTTCTGCTCTAATCGCATATTTTTATGTAAGAAGATTTATTAAAATGTTACTTTAAATACATGGAGGTATATCATGGCAAATATTTATTATACTGGAGCCTGGTAAAACCATGATTACAGACCTGTGAAAGTGGATGGCATTATAACATCACCCTGACAATAAGTGCAAGGAGGAGAGGAGGAGAAAGTTCTTTTGGAGGATTTCTACTAAATATATTATAAAGGCGTGGTTTTTCTCTACGGTTGGTAAGGGTATATTTGCCTTACTCACTAGAAGTGTCACGTGTGGATAGCAATTTCACTGAGTGTTTCACTTCAGGATTTCAGAGTTTTTTGAGCACAAGTATTTTTATTAATTGTTTGGAAGGTTTTCACTAGTGTGTCACTATCACTTAGTGTGGCACAATTCTATGATACACATTTGTGTGTGCATGTAAGCGTATATATATAAGATATTTTTTTTTTTTTTCCTTCTGATTTTATTACGGTAATGCACTATTGTGAGTTTCTTTTTCTTTGAGGTTTTTCACATAATTCACTGAACACAATCAACGTTGCAAGATTCATAACTTTTTGGTTTCATTATTTTGATTATTGAGACACTGGACTTTTATGATTTTGTTTTGATTATTGGGACTTTGGACTTTATGATTTTCTGGTAGTTCACGTTTAGAAATATATGGGGATTTTTCTGTTGTTGCACACATAGGTAGTTGAAAAAAGAGGGAATATTCTCTTTTTGGATTAATTTATTTGATTATTCACTTTCAAGGGTTGAAAGTTTTTTCCAATTTGGAATTAGTGTAGGTTTAAAGGGTATTTATCTGATATCACATTCACATTGTATTTATAAGGATTACATTAGTATCTCATTTCAAGTCTCTCCAAACCCAAAGGAACCTGCTTCACCAGACTAGTTCACCATCTTTAGTGGTTCAACCTCTGCTGAAGTTTGCTGCTTTCTACAATCTTAGCTACTTCTTGCTTTCATCCCCTGTATAAAAGAGATCTTACCCAGTGTCAACATCACTCCAAAAGGGATTCCTTTTGTAACTATACCATCTTAAGGAAATCTTGCTCTTACATAAGGAAGGATTTGAACCTTAATGTGCACCAAAAAGAGCCCTATCAAGCGTCCAGAAGATTGGACATCTTTACTTATAGAGATACAAAAAGGGGACACTATTGCTCATAACAAAAGTATTCATCTCCAGAGTTAAACCCAGTTACCAGTGACTGAGAAACCAAAAGTGAGTTAGCCTGACATCTTGAGAGTGCACTTCAGGTCACTTGGGGAGAGATATCTCAAAAGCTGGAAATTATGTTTAAATTCTGATCCTGCAGTACATTTGGGGTTGCCTAAATTGATACTGTGTTATATTACTTTGTTGGACCTCTTAGAGTGTTTACCTTTTCTTTTATGCACATCTACTGTCATTCTTGTTGTTCTTGCACTCTTTATATTCTGACCTCAATATACCCAGAATATTTGTTCACTTTAAACTGTGCATGCTTACTTTTTGGCTCAAAGTCAGGGAGTCCTCTTGGTCAAAGATTCATGATGGTGTGAGCAGGTGCTGTACTTCCAAAGCAGGTTCAGGTCAGAAAGGGAACCCAAAAATACTTAGTGGCCCTCAAGAGGGTAGCGCTACATGTGTGAAACATGATAGTACTAGTATTTTACAAAATAAAGATAATAATATTTTTGTTGTCTTTTCAACCCTTTAAGAGTATCTCGCTAAAAATGAAATGTTTGTTGCAGATGATGCCTAATATATTATTTGGGTACTTTTTTAACTTTAAAATATGGCTTGTGGCCAATTACAGTATGGATTGTGTAGCAATTGTTTATTACGCTATATTGTTATTTTTTTATTTGCCTTTTTTTCCCATGAAAGTGGTGTTACAGTTTGAGAGCCATCACATAAATGAACAAATATGTAGAATCAACTTGTACAGATGTAAGGAAGGTAACTGAGTAAAAAGGAAAACTGCTGAGATGTAAGAATGATAAAATTGTCAGCTTGGTTTTTATAAGCAACATAAAAAATGAAGGAATATTTTTAAATCAGGAGACTTCCTGGAAACCATTTCTAATAGTGATTATATAATGATTCTAATAGTGATTTAATAAATGTGACTCAACAAATGTTTAGTTTACTTTTCATAGTGCAACATAATGACAGAACAATGTAACTGGTAAGAACACTGCAGTGTAAAAATGGGCCATCATAGGATGTCTTGTGTGAAAAATACTTCTATACAGAAAAAGCAGCATACATTTCTACTACAAAATCTATAAATAAATTAAATTCAGGGAAGCAGACCTGGAACTATTCCTAGAGGTTTTCAAAGAACACTACCATGCAGGAGGATGTTAAAGTCCAACCATTAAACCTTTACAAGACAAAAATATCCTATACAGCTTTACATTTGTTAAACAAGATGACCTTCCACATGTTATCAATACCAAGGTTATTTGGTCATTAATGATAAATGATCATGCCGATCCAGTAAATAGGAAATGCTTGGTACTTACGAATTTCAAAGAGCTCTCTTCTTTATTCTCTATCTCTTCCTTCTCTCTCCCTCTATACGTATTTATAGTAAATAAATATATAGTATATATAGTAGTAGAGACACTCTGCCAGAGTACGTGCTCAAACAAAAGGGTTTTTTTTGCTGTCCAATGTTTCAGTGGATCGCAGTGCATCTTTGTGTGGGCCTACTACTTTCTGTTTATCTACTGATGCTATTTTACTGCAGTGCACCCTGGCATATACTCCCTGGAGAGTGTGTAATATATATAAAATCTATTGGAAGTTACAGCACACTGTGTACTGACTGTGTTAAACCATGCATGAAACAGGCACACCTAAGAATAGTCCCAGAAGGTTTTCCCTGCACTTTTATTCAGCAAGGTTATAGCATAAAACAAATAAACAAATGCTCATCTGGGTTACGAACTAAACTCATGCCAGTTCCTGACTAATGGCTTCCCCAAAATAAACAGGCAGCTCTTGTACAGTTTTAGTGTTCTGTCAGCACTCAGCCTTTTCATTTAGCAGTAGGAGTTCACAGCAAAGGCAGTGAGAAAGAGAGGGAGCCATGAGCATCAGCTGAAGTTCATTTGTGGACCTAGGAACTGACACTTTTCTCACTAAAGCTCTACAAAGCCTCTGGACTTGAGGACCTAGAGGACTTAATAAGATTCTGAGAAAAAGTTTGTTTTTTCCATGTCACACAAAACTCTCAAGCCCCTCACCATGTGTATTTGAGAAATCTAGTTGACACATATACACATTCCTGCCACCCACTGCCTCACATACACTCCACCTTTACTCAGACCTGTAGGAAGTAGCACATTTTATCAACAGACAGTAGACACAAAGGGGTTTATTTACTAAACCTGGTTGACTCAGAATCTTGTCCACTTCTGCATAAAAACCAATCAGCTTCCAGGTTTTATTGCTGAAGCTTAACTGAACATGATGAGGTTAGAAGCTGATTGGCTACCATGCACAGGTGCCCAAGATTCTGAGTCAACCAGTTTTAGTAAATCTCCTATAGACTGTCCAGTAGTATTCCCTTGCTAGATCCCTGGCCTGTGTTCTACACAAACTTTAAAGTCTTGCAGAGCCAGAAACCATCTTGCAACCATCTGAGCCATCCACTGTAATTGAGAATGGTCTGTAATCAATTGGAACTGCCTGCCTAAAAGGTTATACATCAATGACTCTAGTGAACACTTTATGGCCAGACACTGGCCAGACTAATCAATAGCTGATTAGTCTGCTGCAGGCTAGTGTTTGCCAATAAACTGTTTTACAAGCTTTTCCATTTTATTTAGCAATAGGTATCAGTCTCTTTAATGTGCTGCCCATATCTGAGCACCAAGTTGTAAGGGAGACAAACTCAACTGCTATTAGCAGCGGTATACCATAACCAAGAAAGGAACATCCAATACCAGTCCACACAAGTTTGTCCTGCACTTTTTCTCAGCAAGGCAGTAAACAAACACTGTTTCCATGCAGGAGGGCTTTGTTCAGCAAGTACATTATATTGCAGAAAACAAACAAAACATCTGCTTGTCCAAGCTGCTAATGAAACTCATGCCAGTTCGTGGCCACTGTAGGGCAAATTTGCTTAGATTCAATTTGCCATGGGTTTGGAGAATTTTGCTCAAAATCTGGTGAACCCAAAATTCTACAGAAGTCTATGGGGTGATGAATTTTGTTGTTAAATTCTGGTCATATCTAGGACTGACAGGCAAATTACTGTAAGGCATGGGAAGCTGGGAATTGCCGTGCGGGAAAATGCAAAAAGAAAAGAAATATTATACAGCTGTGAAAAGGTCCTTTTATGTGGCTTTGAGGGCAATATTGAAAATACACAAATCATATAAACAAGATGCTTGGTGAATGCCTTAAAACTGCAGATGGTATTATGGTAGTATGATTTTTAAGGATTGTCTCAACAGCAGCACCCCAATCTCATTAATTTAATTTTGAATAAAAGTCTTAATCAGAAACACGTGTTTTTCAGTAAATGGTAATAAGCCTTCTTTGGCTGGCAGATAGATATTAGCCAGTAATTGGTGTGGATGTCCTTGTTCTTGCTGATGCAAAACTTTCCTGGCGCTTGACAATTTCTATCAAGCTCACAATAGGAATTAAGAGATCACCGATAATACAGCAGTATAAAATTATCAAGCAATGTTAGAATAAAAGAGTACAGGGGAGTGCTTTATTAAAAGCATGAAGAGACTGCAGATGACACAGCAGTGTAAAATTGCTTAGCAGCAGGACAATTTTGCAAGGCTAGGCCCAAATTCACTAAAGAAAAAGATCACAGATTGGGGCTTTGCTACAAGAAGTAAAGTGTTTCTTAAGCCAAAGGTTTTTACCTTAATGCATTCTCTACATTAAGATAAAAAAACCTTTGAATGTGCCCCCACCCCACCTCCACCTCCCTAACACTTACCTGAGTCCTGCATTGATCTGGTGTCGTGCCCAGCTGTAGGTCTTCTCTCCCTCTCTTCCTAGTCTCACAAGCTTTGCTGAGAACAGTGGAAGCCATTTGCTCCTGCTGCTGTCAGTCAAATCCAGTGGGCAGAGAGCACACACACAGCTCGGCTCTAGGGTGAGTCTCATGTCTTTCCTCATATCAAGAGCCAGCAGGTAGGAAGAGCAAACAGAGCCAGTGGGGGGCCACAGAAGCGGAGGTAAGGGAGCTTGTGTGCAATACCAATGCACAGAACTGGTAAGTTTATTATTTTAATTAAGAAAAGTTAAACTTTACATTCACTTTCAGATACTGTCGGGGACACAGCAGTGCAAAACAGGCTAGCAGCAATTTTAATCATGGATAATAGGCCACTGGTGTATGCCTAACATTTATTTTATTTATGGGGATAGGTTGGACTGGAGTGTTGAATGTGAAAATTATGTGAGGTGGTTTAGGAGCACATTGTTCTTGCACCTATTTTCTTTTCCTTTCAAACAATACAGCAGCTTGCTGCGAACAAAAGATAATTTAAAGAACAAATGAACACTAACAGACACTAATAAGTGAATTTTTTGCTTTGAAACTTAATAGAAGAATCAATATAACAGTAAAATCCCACAAAACAAGGTAAAAACCCTGAATAACACACCCTGAAATGAAAGCCCACTTTTTATTTAAAGGAAAGAAGAAAAAGAAAGAAAAAAAAACTGTTTAACCTAGAATAAAGGTCTCATCAACATAACAAAAGAAATGAAAACCCCAAATTACCCCCTGAAACATTTTTTAAAGGGAAGCTTAGGAGCACAAAAATGCTATGTATGGGACAGCAGCTAATAGTGACTGCTGATCACAGACCTACAACAAAATAAAAGGAAAGACAAAAAAAAACAACAACATGAGAAAAAAAAAAGCAGCAAAGGGGTTGATTGCCCAGATAGCTATCTATCAGAATTAACATAGCTTCTTAATTCAATCTAATCTCTCTCTATGCAGTTTTTCAGCTGTTCCTATGTGTTACTTACAACAGCTTCCAATGCACTGGCACTATCATTATTCAATGCCCTGCCTTCATTATAGAAAGGGGGCTGGCTATTTCAAAATCTTCTTTATTAGCTATTTTAAGCCTGCTGGTCAAATTTGAAAGACCAGGCACTGGCAGTAGATTCTATTTTAAAAAGAATTTTCCTTGGTGAATCTGCATAAAATGTTGCTGAGATTGAAAACCTCTCAGGCTCAGACAACTCCTAAACCTAAACATAGGCATGGGATTAAATACGTTTTACTTGTAGCTGTTCTCAAAAATAATATCCTGGAGTTCTGCTTTAAATAAAAGTCCCTGCAAAGAATGACCTTAAAAAAAGTCTGGAAATACATAGTTACAAACTCAGTCTGGCTGTAAAAAGACAAAAGTCCATCCAGTTCAACCATTAAAAAAAAAAAGTTATAATCCTATACCCACACTTGATCCAGAGGAAGGCAAAAAAAACCCAGCAAAGCATGATCTAATTTGCTCCTGCAGGGGAAAAAAAATTCCTTCCTGATCCCCTGAGAGGCAATTGGATATTCTCTGGATCAACTTTACCTATAAATGATAGTATCCAGTTAGATTCTGTGTATCTAAGAAAAAATACAGACCTTTTTTAAAGCAATCCACTGAGCTGACCAGAATACATACCTTTCCTGTTGACCATGCTATGTAACACAGCTTTGATGAGGATAAATCATCCTACAGAGTTTGTTCAGAAACAAACACTGACAGGATTGTCGATCTATTTTGTCTACTACACCACTCGATGGTTCCACAAATTAGGGAAGATTTGCTAAAACTGAAGCACTCAAAATCTGGTACAGCTTTGCATGGTAGCCAATTAGCTTCAAACTTCAGCTTAATCAATTAAGCTTTGACAATAAAACCTAGAAGCTGATTGGTTTCTCTGCACAGCTGCACCAGAATTTGCACCATGTAGTTTAAGTAAATAACCCCCATTGTCTTCTTCATCACTACAAGACAAAGTAATGATGTAGAGCAGTGGTTCTCAGCCTTCCTAATGCCACGACCCATTAATACAATTTCTCATGTTGTGGTGACCCCCAACCATAAAATTATTTTTGTTGCTACTTCAAAACTGTAATTTTGCAGTGGGAGGAGTAGTGTCACATCATTGGTGTCAGTGGGAGGAGTAATGCCACATCACTAATGTCAGTGGGAGGAATAGTGTGCCATCGTTGGTATCAGTGGCAGGAATAGTGCCACATCGTTGGTGTCAGTGGGAGGAATTGTGCCCCATCATTAGTATCAGTGGGAGGAATAGTGCCCCATCATCAGTGTCAGTGTGGGAGGAATAGTGCCCCATCATTGGTGTCATTGGGGGGCATAGTGGCCCATCATTGATGTCAGTGTGTGGGGGGGAATAGTTCCCCATCATTGGTGTCAGTGGGGGGAGGAATAGTGCCCCATCGTTGGTCTCAGTGGGAGGGGGGGGAATAGTGTCCCATTGTTGGTGTCAGTGGGGGGAGGAATAGTGCCCCATCATTGGTATTAGTGACACCAATAATATTTACCTTGCTGACCCCTGCTCCAGCCTGGGCTCGCTCCCTCCCTCTCCCATCTACAGCCAGCATACCTGGCTGCGGCAGCACCATCTGCACGGTACAGACACTTACCAGTCAGCTGTCTTCCTTCTCCGGCCGCTCTCCTCCTCTACACTCGCTCGGCTCCTCCTCTCCAAGCTCCACCTCCTCGCCGGTGATTGGCCGCCTGTGTGCCTCTGCTGAGCTACAGTTCCAGCGGCCAATCAAGGCGAGGAGGTGGAGCTGTTGAGTGATCCCTGGGGGTGTGGCCAGATGACAGGGGCGGCATGTCATCCAGCCTACACATCATGGTCCAGGGAAATGTGGGCGTATCTGCATGTGGGCGGACCCGCCTGGAGACAGATAGAGGAATGGTGTCTCAGTTCTTAAGACCATCGGAAATATGTGTTTTCCAATGATCTTAGGCGACCCCTGTGAAAGGGTCATTCTACCCCCAGAGGGGTCGTGACCCACAGGTTGAGAACCACTGATGTAGGGGCTGTGAAAAAAACCTATGAGCGCAATAGGCTACGCAGGCATTCAAAGTTCCTGGAAGTGCCAAATGCCTCTGCCAGAGGCTGTACCAATTAAAGCTGAATTCAGATTAACGCCCTGGCAGAGAGGTGGGTATTCAGTCTTCTCTTCTAACATTCTAAAAATCATTTACTGCTTGTTAGAAATATGTAAATATTTAAATGTGTATAGCCAGGCCACTTTTACCCTTTAAGTAGGAACTTTGCCTGTAGAGGCACCTTAAAAGCATCTGTGATTAAACAAACCTTGGCTTTTAACAAGAATAAAGAGGATGGTTAACAAATAGACCCTTTAGCTAAAAAAGTTAGTGCTACAAAATGTTTTTGGTATACTTTTATTTATCTGCACACCCATTGCTTATCTTTACCTACGTTGTAAATGGAAGCTGATTAAGAACCTTTCTTTCCTTGTACATATTATATATCTCTGTAAAAGGCCAATATGCAATATAACAACTAAATTCAATAGTAAATCACAGATTAACTGAGCATAAGGTATCAGTAATTACCCCAAATTAGCATAAAGATGTTTGTGTATAATTGTGCTGATAGTACCCGTGTAGAACATTTGCATTCATTTAGTTAAACCATGACACCAATGAGGATGCTTTTGCATTTCAGACACGACTTTATTCATACCAAGGGAACAGAATTGACAGTTACAATCATACCGATTTTAAAGCTAGTTCACACAGAGCACAGTGAGTAATTCAAGTAAACTAACCAGAGCAGTGAAATTTAGAGTAATAATGAACAGCCAGTGAATTCTCTATTACAGCAAGGAGAACACTGATTATTTTAAAATGTAATTTAGTAATTAGAGACATTTACATGTTATTTGATTTACACACTAAGGGGTTGATTTACTAAAACCGGAGAGTGCAAAATCTGGTGCAGCTGTGCATGGTAGCCAATCAGCTTCTAACTTCAGCTTGTTCATTTAAGCTTTAAAAAAAAAAAATGGAAACTGGTTGGTTTTTATTCAGCGCCGCACCAGATTTTGCGCTCTCCAGTCTTAGCAAATCAACCCAAGAGTCTAATAAAACATAAGCTTACTCTGTTGAGAATAAGCTTTTTCATATGTATAGTCATCTTACGTCACCTTACATTTCAGAATTGGGCTCTGTTATTTATCATTATTATTATACAAGATTTATATAGCGCCAACAGTTTGTGCAGCACTTTACAACATGAGGGCAAACAGTACAGTTAAAATACAATTCAATACAGGGGGAATAAGAGGGCCCTGCTTGTTAGAGCTTACTATATAAAAGGGGAGGGTCAAGTGATACAAAGGGTAAAAACTGTGGGGGATGAGCTGATGGTGAAAATAAAAGTGTAGTTGTTAGGTGGAGGCAGGATGGGCTTCTCTGAAGAGAAACGTTTTCATAGATTGCCTAAAAATGGACAGAGTAGGAGATAGTCAGACAGATTGGTGTAGGGAATTCCATAGGATGGGAGAGGCTCAGGAAAAGTCCTGGAGGGGAGCATAGGAGGAGGTGACAAGGGAACTAGAGAGCAGGAGGTCTTGAGAGGAATGAAGAGAGCGATTTGGTTGGTATTTTGAGACTAGGTTAGTGATGTAGCTGGGGGCCAAATTGTGGATGACTTTGTAAATTGTTCTTAATATTTTTAATTGAATTTGTTGGGTGAGTGAAAGCCAGTGGAGGGATTTGCAGAGAGGGGTGGCAGACACTGAACGGTTGGCAAGGTGGATGAGCCTGGTAGCATCATTCATGATGGACTGGAGAGGGGATAGCCTATGTAAAGGTAAGCCAAAGAAGAGGGAGTTGCTGTAGTCAAGGTGAGAGATAACCTGGGAATTAGGAGCTTTATGGTGTCATTGGTTAGGAAGGAGCATATTTTGGAGATGTTGCGGAGGTTAAGATGGCAAGCTTTGGAAAGTGATTGGATGTGGGGTCAAAAGGAGAGTTAAGAGTTCAGGATTACACCTAGCACCCTGACATGTGGGGGGACGGGTTGATGGTTGTGTCATTCATCTTGACAAAGAAGTCAGGGGAAGAGACACGTGGGGAAGGAAATATTACGAGCTCAGTTTTGGATAGATTGTTTTTGAGGAAGTGGTGTGATATCCAGACTAATATGTTGGTCAATAAGTTAGTGATGCGCGAGGAGACTGATATTGTGAACTGAGGGGTAAAGATATAGATTTGGATGTCATCAGCGTAGAAATGATATTGATTTGGGCTATCAGCTGACCCAGGGAGGAGGTGTAGATTGAAAATAGGAGAGATCCAAGAACAGAACCTTGGAGGACCCTGATGGAGAAAGGAAGAAGAAAGGAGGAAATAGAATTGTAAGTGACAATGAAGGTGTGGTGGGATATGTAGGATGAGAACCAACAAAGAGCACAGTCACAGAGACCAAAGGAGTAAAGGTTTTGAGGAGGAGATGGTGGTCAACCAAATTAAAGGCAGCTGAAAGGTCCAGAAGTAGGAGCACAGAAAAGTGTCAATTGGTTTTAGCTGGTACTAAATCATTTAAGAGTTTTAGGAAAGTAGTTTCTGTGCAGTGTTGAGGGCGAAATCCAGACTGAAGGGGATCAAGGAGGTCATTTTTGATGAGGTGGTCACCCAGTTGGTTGTAGACCAGGCATTCAAGGAATTTGGAGGAAAGAAGATGGGGTGTAGGTTTTTAAGATTGGCAGGGTCCAGGAAAAGCTTTTTAAGTATAAGGGTGCCTAGTGCATGTTTTAGAGTTAGGGAAGATGCCAAAAGAGAGGGAGAGATTGAAGATGTGTGTTAGAGAGTGTAAGATAGAGATAGAGGGTGACCACAGTATTTGAGAGGGAATAGGGTCCAGGGGACAGGTGGCTAGGGGCATTAGAAAAACGTTTTAACAACCTCGTCTATAGTAGCAGGGTTGAATAGGGCAAGTGTTGAGTGTACCTGTGGACATGGAATGTTAAGTGTGGTTGAAATCTGTAGAGTGGAAATTTCATCACGAATTGTACCAATCTTATATTTGAAGTGATTGTCGATCTCCTAGGCAGTGAGTTAGTGGGTGGAGGTGGTGGAGGATGAATTAGAGAGTTAAAGGTAGAGAAGAGTTGACAGGGACTGTATGAGAAGGTGTTAATGAGAGTGATAAAATAGTTCTGCTTGGCAGTGTGGAGGCAAGAATTGTATTTTTGGAGGGCAGTTTTATATTGATTGAAGTCTTTTTGAGACTTAGGGGTTTATTTACTAAAGCTGGAGAGTGCAAAATCCGACTCACTTCTTCATAGAAACCAATCAGCTACCAGGTTATATTGCCAAATCTTAATTGAACAGGCTGAGGTTAGAAGCTGATTTTTTTCTATGCAGAAATGAGACTGATTTTATACTCTCCAGCTTTAGTAAATAAGCCCCTTAGTCTTATGCCACAGATGCTCAAGAGTGTGACTGTGTTTTTTTGAGACTTCTGATGTCGTCTGTTTTCCAGGGCTGTATGGGGTCAGGGCCTGATTCTGTGTGTAGTAAGAGGGCAAGCTTGATGTAATGTTTGATGTGTAAGATGATTGTAGCCATATTGGTGCACAATACTGTACATGATACTTTTTTCATTTGTACTTTGCATTTGCATTTTTTTAGAACAAGCTTTCAATGCTTTATGCCTGCTACTAGGTCAAGGTCATTCTGATACTGCTGATCCTCTCTGTAGCAGTGCTGCCAAAGTTTCACTCCAGATACCCAATCATATTGATAAACTTTAATTCTAACAGTCACATCACAATAGCTTACACCTCAGTAATCAGGCTAAAAACAGGTTCAACAAATATTTCACTCCATTATTTTGGAGGTGTCTCTCCTACTTGTTGCACCACCCACACCCTGAGCTTGTGTAGTCAGCCATCCTGTTGACATCCAATAGCTAGAGCTCATTGTTAGGGCTTGTATACACTTTAATAATATGGTGCTATGAGCAGGAAAAATTCACATCAGTACAATAAACTAATAACTTTAAAAAATCTGGTTGCTATAGTTAGTGCTCTGCTGCTCTTTCTGCTTAGTTGCTATATAATTAATATTTTAGTTAACTGGTCGTTGGTGAAAAGTTCCCACTCTTTTATAGTAATTAATCAGTGCAGTCTTGCAGTCTACAGGCAATCAGGCAGCATTGTTTATTTTTTTTCTGTGCTTGTTTTCTTCTGTTTGTGGTTATTTGTACTACAGGGACGATTTCTCAAGAGGTGCAGATAAACATATTTACAAGCTGTTGGATGCATACAGAATAAAGCTTTTGTCTGAAAACACTGGAGAAAATATGCAATAACCACGGTAAGGATTTTAAAAGGTTACTGATCCTTTTCAAACGTGACTGAGACTCTGACTGGCCATAGACAGGACAATTTTATTTCTGATCTGACAAACCTTCAACTAAACAAACACGGTGCAGATGATTGTAAACGTTAACAATGCTCACAATGTTAAAGTGGAACGTCTAACCCCCTTTTACCTTGACAGATGGGTTGAGCTGAAATAACACGCTCACCCTTCCAGAAAATCCAGTGTTTTCCCTCTGTAACCTGCCGAAAGTCACCACATTCTGGGCCTCATGCCACCATCTTCTTTGTCACAGCTCCAACTCTCTTCCAGGTCCTAGCAGTCAACCTTCTAATGATGCTACTCATATTGTGCATATTATTATTATTATTATTATTATTATTATTATTTGCAGTGTGTTCAACACAGTCCTGAAGCATGATGGGATGCATAATATGGCTTTAGCAGGAGGCTCTGAGCAGGATGGAGGGCACATCATTTTTGCTTAGTTGTACTGTATATTCTATATTGTGTACATTTTAATCTTTTTATAAATAATTTTTATAAATAAAACTGTGTTTGCAGATGACAAAAAGCTATGTAGTGGAAAAAAGTGTACTTTTATGTGCTGTTTTTTCAGCCATCTATATGGCAAATGAGGTGCTGGTGGGTTAAATAGCTGGAATGAGTGTGTCCATATTGGCTACATCAGATCCTAAACACTTTGAGTCCCCTGGGAGAAAAGTGCTATTGAAGTATACATTAAATTAATTTTGATATATGTAAAGTCAAGTATGTGGGGTCTAAAAACATGCATGTGTAAGGTGGGTCCACATTGGTTGGCTGTTGGCACCATGTGGACCCTGGACCCGCCCCCACTTCTTCTTGCATAGGACAATCACCCACCTGTTGTTTAGAGAAGCTCCACCATATTGTGTCATCTTCTCCTGGCCTGAAGCCTAACATAAGACAGTCACCCATCTGTTAATTAGAGACACTCCGCCATATTGTTTCATATTCTACTGGCCTGAAGCCTTGAATAGGACAGTTACCCACCTGTTTTTAGAGAAACTCCACCATATTGTGTCATCTTCTCCTGGCCTGAAGCCTTGAGTAGCACAGTCACCCACCTGTTGTTTAGAGAAACTCCGCCATATTGTGTCATCTTCTCCTGGCCTGAAGCCTGCTCACACAAATATTCCCAGCCTAGGGCCTGCTATATAGAATACACAAATGTCCAGACAGACAAGACAAGCTGCGTTTTCACTGCTTTAAAACACAAACGACGCTCCAGCACAATTCTTCGATTTCAGGCACATTACACCACATTCAGAGAGCACTCTCCTCTTTCTCATAACTTGCTATGCTGTGGTTATACAAGTGAAGAACAATTCAAAGCCTCCCAAGTCAGTAAAGCCATCTTCCCTAGTTGTTACAGTCTATTTAGCAAGGTTGTACTCACACAATGTGTCCTTCCTCACACACAAAGGAGATCCTCCATAGCCTTAGGGGCCACTCTAAACTAAGCCAAAGACATGCAGTTGAAGGTCAGGTCTGGCAAGATCCCTCAATGTGTCCTAAATATCTAAAGGCTCTCAAGCTCAGCTCCAGTACAGCACTACGACCTTGCTGATCAGTAGTGTCCTGCTCCCATACCCCAATTGCTCAGGGCCCCACCAACAGCTGGCCTATAAAGGAGAACTAGCTCTACTCATTACATCATTACAGGAGAGGCAACAATTAAATTAAACACTAACACCTGCCAACACATGCACTATACAATGTAGAGGGAAAACAACTGGATGAGTAAGTGATGGAGAAAAATCAGGATGTTCAGCTGAAGATTCTAGAGTGAGCAGGATACATTCATGTATTTAAAGAGGCATGATCTTGCCCCTGTACAAGGCACTAGTGAGACATTATCCTAAATATATAGTTCAGTTTTGGGCAAGAATTCACAAATTGGATGTAACTGAACTGGAGTGTAGAAGGGCAGCCAAATTAATAAGTAGCATGGAAGACCTCAGCTATGAGGAGATATTAACTGAACTTATTCTTGAACACACAATAATGCACATAAATGGTGCATGTAAACTTGGTTCAAATAGGCATACTTTAAAGACACTGCAAAAGACAAGGGACAATTTTAGCATCTGTATCTGGCATAATACCTGAACATTGAGAAAGTAAAGTAATGCAGAAGACTGAAGACCCCTGACATAGAATAAAAATGGGAGAAGTCAGTGGAGGCAAGAAAGCAATGGGGAGGTGAGTGTAGGCATCACATGGATGGAGGTGAGTATGAAGAATGCAGGTTAACCTCACACAGCACTACCACCAATAGGGGGCAATGGCTTTTTCAGCCTCACTCTGCACAGAGAGTTTCCAGCTTGTGGGACCACAATCTAAGTGCCAGCAGACTGAGTATGATTGACACTCAAGGTAACTCAACAGTAACCCCTCACATACACAAATCACTGTCACCAAGTGTTTAGCAGAAACACAACCCATTCACAATAATCACTATAACAAGTCTGACCATTAGGAAATGTCTGCATTACCTGCTGTTACAATGAGAGGACAATCTCAGAGATTTACATTATAGTAGGACCCTGCAAAGAGACAGAAATTGTTTGTGTACTGGTTTAGTCTATTACAGATAGCCCAAACAACTTTAAAATAATAGTAATACAACAGCAAAACAAAAGGAAACAAGAATGAAAAGTACTTAACCACTTGCCTACCGGGCACTTATACCCCCTTCCTTACCAGGCCAATTTTCAGCTTTCAGCGCTGCCGCACTTTGATTGACAATTGCGCGGTCATGCAACATTGTACCCATATGAAATTTTGATCATTTTTTTCTCACAAATAGAGCTTTCTTTTGGTGGTATTTAATTGCCACTGGGCGCTTTACTTTTTGCGCTATAAATTAAAAAAAGTGCAAAAAATTTGAAAAAAAAAAAAAGTTTATTTGTTTCTTTTATAAAATTTTTCAAACAGGTATTTTTTCTCCTTCACTGATTTGCGTTGATGAGGCGGCACTGATGGGCACTGATAGGCGGCACTGATGGGCACTGATAGGCAGCACTAAAGGGCACTGATAGGCAGTACTAATGAGGTGGCACGGATAGGCGGCACTGATAGACAGCACTAATTAGGGGTCACGGATAGGCGGCACTGATATGCAGCACTGATAGGCGGCACTGATAGGTGACACTGATGATGGGTACTGATAGACGGCACTGACTGGCATCACTTCTGGGCACTGACTGGCGGCACTGACTGGCACAACCCCTGGGCACTGACTGGTGGCACTGACTGGCAGCACTGGTGGGTGGCACTGGTGGGTGGCACTGGTGGACAGCACTGGTGGGTGGGCACAGGTGGGTGGCACTGGTGGGCACAGGTGGGTGGCACTGGTGGGCACAGGTGGGTGGGCACAGGTGAATGGCACTGCTGGGCACATGTAGGTGGCACTTCTGGGCACAGGTAGGTGGCACTGCAGAGTGGCACAGGTGGGGGCACTGCTGGGCACAGGTGGGGGCACTGCTGGGCACAGGTGGGGGCACTGCTGGGAATGGGTGGGCGGGGCTAGTGGGCGCACTGCTGATCGGAACTTGCGGGGGTCACTGCTGGGCATCGATCATCAGGGCACTGATCATCAGTGCCCTGATGATCGGTGCCGATCCCCGCTCTGACAACTGCCGGTTCTCGGCAGTACTTTCCTCACGATCTGACAGCGTGAGGAAAGTGCAGCCGAGAACCGGCACTTGCATTTTCCTGTGATCAGCGTGTCATTGGACACCGCTGATCACGTGGTAAAAGGCCGGTGGGATCGGCCTTTCACCACATCACGTGATCAGCTGTGTCCGTAGGACACAGCGATCACGGAGATCGCCGGGTGCGCGCCCCCTGGGGCGCGCAGGAGAGCGCGTTCTGGGAGGACTTCATATGACGTCCACTCAGAACTGGCCGGCCGCGGTGAAGCCGTCTTTCGGCTATGCGCGGTCGGCAAGTGGTTAACAAAGTCCTGGATTCTTTTAGTTCAGTCAATGTAGCATAAAATTGTTTTGAGATTTCAGAGTCCTTGGCCCTCAAGAAATATGACTCCTTGCAGTAGTTCTTTGTTTTGATGGTAAAAGAGAGCTGTCAAGGTGTAGATGCAGTCCTTTTTTCTGGTCCCTGAGGAGGGAATTTACTGACATGATGTGACCAATCAAGCTGTCTGAGGAGAGGCTGAGGGGTGTGGGAATGTTACTTACCTGCCAAAGGAAGCCCCCCCATATTGTGCTGTCCATCTTCACTCGGCTTTCCCTCGAGGTTCACTTTGTTCACATGCTTGAATGACCGAGCTGCAATGATGTTACTCTCGTGCATGCACATGGAGTCACATTGCCACATGGGTGACGTAATGTATTCTGATCTGCCTATGCATGGCACAGTGTGCATTACCTCTCACAGGCAGGAGGAAGCATTTAGGCAGAAGAGACAGCATATTTTTTATATATATATATATATATATATATATATATAGAGATAGATATAGATATATATGTGTAATACTGCTTTAATTATTAAATGGGTTGCAGTACTCTGTTTCCAGATATCAGGTTAAGACGTTCAATTAGCTGTGTAAAGATCTAGCAATTGGTAGGTTCTGGCTAGGCAGGATTTATCGTCTTGCTGAAATTATTATAATTATAGTCCTAGGAAATGCATTCCTGGGTGTGTGCTGTGTCTTGGCAAGGGGGTCACTGACTGGCTGTGTTAATAGAAGTCTGTTCTGTGGCTTCCAGTTGATTGTTTGGTATTAGAGATATGTTCAGACATGTTCAGATATTGGTCTGAACCCGGCTGAGCTATTTTTCCAGGAAGCTGTCACTGTGGACCACCAATCATAAGAGTCCAAGGCGTTCCCTGCCACGCAGCCACACATGGGGAGTGTATATGCGCAGCTGCTGGGCGGGAATGCCTCAGCTGTTTAAGATTGGCAGTTCACTGTGACAGCTTCTTAGTGGGAAACCTTAAGCAGGTTGGGTCTAGTATCAAAACATGCCTGAGTTCATTCCTGTCAAGTAAAAGAATTTGATGGCTGAGTATGAATTTTGATTATGACACCCCATTCATAGACTTCATTATCATTCATCTTGGTTTGTATGAAAGATGATTTTATCTATGGCCAAATGTTGGTATTCATATACAACATACCCATCTTTTGAGGTAAGGGAGGATGGATACATGATAGGTCCTGATAGGAAGTGTTATGGCCCATAACACTTAGATGAATGACAGCAACTATGGCATGGTTGCAGCAGGTAAAACAAATTGACATGTATTAACAAAAAAGCTTGTCACTAAGCTTGTTATTAATAATCATGCCTCTAAAATAAAATGCTGGTCTTGAGGATGAAAAATTTAATTTTTTATAGAATCTCTCAGCTGAACTGTAATGAATTTCCCTTGCTTGTTCTCATGTGTAACCTTTCCACAGCCGTCCAGCTTAGTCTTTCTTGTTCTTTCCTATTCATTTGCTGTTCCTCTGACCTTAACTTTCTCATTTTTTCTTTATCTTCTTGTTTTTGCGATGTTAGTTGAGGTGTTTAATCCCACTTCTACATGTTAGAAGTAAAACCTACTTCCAGTTAATATTAAAAAATAAGGTTCTTTCCCCGGTAAGTGCACTAGCAGCCAGGCACACAGCTTCAGTCATTCTTCTAGCTCAATACTTTGTCTAGGGAAACACTTTTTCTGAAGCTTTATTAAACTTTAACTTGGATGGGTGCAGAGCAACTGTGGGATATTCCAGCAAAGTTAAGTAGTAATTTGAGGACACTTGTCTCCTTCTTAAGCTGCCTAGTACCGTCCTTTGAGCAGTAAATGATAGACTGTTGTGGTATGATCCTCATGCACTCCTAATTAAATAACTACTGACTGTGGGGTGCTGCTAACACCCAATCATATACCATATGAAAATTCTACAATATTAAATCAAATGGTGCAGCGCTTACCTATAAGTAAACTATTATCCAAAATTAATATAATTACATACATGACGAAAAAACGTGAACTTGATCCCTTCTGGGATCTTTTAGTGAAAATAAGTAGTTAAACATAATAATTAGAAAGCAAAATCAAACAAGTCCAAATGGGACTGAAATAAAGTGTACAAGGTGAACTGATCCACTCAGGGATCCAATGTGACATCCAAAAAGTGATTGAAATCAAACAGGTCCAAATGGGACTGAGATAAAGTATACAAAGTGAATTGATCCACTCAGGGATTCAATGTGACATCCAAAAAGTAATTGAACATAGTGATATGAAAAGAAATATACTATGAATCCAAACAGTCCAAATGGGACTGGATAAAAAGTGAAAACAACGAATATAATAATGTGTCACAGATCCCTTAATTTGGGATTAATATCCCTCAACCAAAACCCAATCACAGTGACTGATGCTTGTCTAAAAAAATAAAATTAAAAATAAAAAGTAAACGTCCAAAGTGAAAAATAAGTGAATCTCTAATAGGGAATAACTCCTCTATAGAGGTACGTGTTGTGTTAAACCATCAAAAATACTCTGTTAACAAAATAATCATAAAACATCACCATCCCTCAATTTTGGATAATGATATAAATATATACCAAACATGAAATATAGCAAATATATAAAATAAAAAATAAAATAAAAAAAAAAATATAATAAACACATATATATAAAAAAAAGTTCAAAGGTGCATAAACACCAAGTGGTCCAACGATTTTTTCAAACGTGCAGGCGATATGGTGGATGTGCGTAACAACCAGTGGAAAAAAATGGCTAAAACGGCTGAAATGCCCCCTCACCTCCTTGCAGCAACCCAAGCGGGCCAAAACGCTTGTAGGATCACAAAAGGATCCTCCACGATAAGAATCTCCTCTGTGGATGATATCCTCCCAAAGCGGTGATATCCCCTTCAATTATGAACGTTTACGACAGCAGGATCCCCTCCAGGTAAGTATAGATGTGATACAGCCAACTCACATTGTAAAAACATAAAAGAGATCCTCCATAGTGTAAAACCGCTTAATTAAATATAGACATCAATTTTAGCCAATTGCCCACTCACGTTTCATAAAACAAACTCAAGCATTAAAACCACATGCTATGGGTGTACTTGCATGGGTTTAGGTGTAGCAAGATGGCGTCCACACCGGAAATACATCACCACGGTCCTACGCGTTATGTCCCGTCATCACATGACTTCCTCAGACCCTGAGTTTTATTTTTTTACAGAGTGAGTGGAACTCCGCTTTAAGCACAGGCTGGCTTTAATGTAAACAAGCCCTAAAAAAAGACGTATGGGCATTTGCAAAGGGTTGGTTGAAATCCAATGTTCACAATTGGTTGAAATCCATGTTACAACAGCAGTTCAGTTCCTTCACAATGGACTTTTGGAGACACCACCAGCTATTACACTTTTTTAGAACTCTTGATTCCCTGGCTTGACAGACTTACTGATTACCTGGGAAAAAATGTGTGTGAAAAAACCAAAAGACTCACATCTTTTGTCAACTATATACTAACATTTGCTGATTAATACTCTAGAAAAAGCATCCTTTTGGAGAGAGTGGGAGAATGAATTGAATCAAAGAATTCCATTATGTCATAAGTCGAAAATTCTCACCCTTACCCACTGTAACTTCATCAAACCCCACGTGTTTTGCATTGTATTGTTACTGTACTGTCGCATGTTCTGTCCCCCTTTGTAATGTACAGCGCTGAGTGAACTGTTGGCGCTTTATAAATACTGTATAATAATAATAATAAGCATGAAAATACAAGAGTCATGTTATAAATTTCTTTCTAGGTGGTATAAACCTCTTGTTAAATTTGCTCGTATGTGTCCAGGTTCCACCCCAAGCTTTTGGAGGGCTGTGCTCAGTCAGGATAATTTCTGCATTTATAGTGGCATTGTTCAAAAATACCAGGATGATATCCTGCAATGGGTAAACAGAATAATTCCCTTTCCAATTATTAAAGATATTCTCTATATATTGTTTTATAACAGCTCAGTTTCAGTTAAAATGTACAAGAACAGTGTTTTACCTTTTCTTTTAAATGCAGCTGAAGGTCTTATACCTTGTTTCTGAAAGAGTGACAAATGCCAACTGGAGGTTGGAGGTGGACAGGATTATGAAGGCAGAATGCTGGGCTTATAACAGTAAAGAAATGCCCATAGCGGAAAGAGAAGGAAAGAAATAGCGCAGGGCAGACATGACTGGGTCTAGAGTGGTTGAGAAAAGACAGGATAGGGTTAAGATAGTTATAGGCGGGGTTGTAGGGATGGATATTTCTTGATTGGTAGCTGGGGGGTGTAGGTGGGGTTTTCTACACTTTGGGATGGGGAGTTTGGGGAGGGTCCTCACTCTGGAAGTTACGACGTGTGAGGAGAGAGCTTCCCTCGGGACGCTGTGTGTGGAGCTGCAGCAGCGTGACCTGTGCCTGCCTTTTCCTGGGCTACATGAGTCTGTCAGGGGCTGCTGGGGATGGAAGCTCTGCTGGCACAGCTGCGTGAGGCTGCTGCCTCACGGGGGGTTGATTGGGTGCGGAGGCGGGTCTCTGCGGTGCTGCAGGACTCGGGCTCGTCTTCTGCAGCGGGGGGGGAGTGCCCACGTGCTCGGAGGTCTCTGCCTCCGGAGCACTTTAGCCCGGGCTCCTCCCCCAGAGCTCGGCGCCACATTGGGAACCACGATCTGGACCCTCCAGCCCTGCTGGCAGGGCGCTCTCCTGCCTCTGCTCACAGGGAGGCCGGGAGGAATCCCCATCTACGGCGGAGCTCGGTGGACGGGGCCACATGTGGAGGCAGTCCCTCCCCCCCGCCCGCATGGCAGAGAGGTTTCCATGGAAACGGCTCCTCTTCTGACGAGGTGCCTGTCAGGGAGGGGGCCCAGCGTGGGAGGCGCACCGCTGCGGCCGCCGGACTATCTCCTACTGCGGCCGGCGGTCCCTCTGTGAGGCCTGGAGAGGCTGCCACAAAGAGGAGCAGAGGGAAGAACAGCGCTGGGCGGAGTGCTGCGAGTTAGAGCTCCGGGATGACTGTGGGAGTGTCTGGTGCCGGGAGGCGGAGTCAAGAGGGGCACAGACCTGAGGGACACATGGCTCCTGGGACTGGGAGGCCTTCCGGCCGTCAATGTGATGAGGACCACAAGGACATTGGCCTTCGGATGCGACTTATGACGCCAGCGCAGGCCCCTAGTCAGTTTTTTCAAGGCGGGGCCGGTGGTTCATTCTTCCCAGGGCAATCGGCCGCAAAGCATAGAGGTTTCTGCTGGCAGTTCCAAGAGGGCGCCTGTCATTTTGGAGGGCCCTGCCGTTTTAAACACGAATGTTCCAGTTGCGGTGGTTCCCATTCCTTGTCACGCTGTTTCAAGCAGGGTAGAGTTCTTTCTGGAGAGCATGCGGGAAGAGGGACGACGCCGGTGAGGGTGGAAAGGATGCGGGCTTTCCTAAATAGATACCCTGACCAGGCGGCTGCCTCGCTGCTGGCGGTGGGATTTTCTGAGGGTTTTCGTATCCCTCGTACTTTGTCTTCGATTCCTCCAGTAGCGTCGAACTTGCTGTCTGCATCGCAGCATGCAGAGGTGGTTTCGGCTAAGTTGCGTAAGGAAGTGGGGTTAGGCCGCATGGGAGGCCCGTTTTCTTGCGCTCCGTTTTCGGACCTGGTGGTTTCTCCCTTGGGAGTTGTGCCCAAAAAGGAGCCCAATGCGTTTTCTTTGATTCATCACCTTTCCTTCCCGAAAGGGGGGGTCGGTGAACAATGCTATTGCTCCAGAGTAATGTACTGTGTCGTATACGTCTTTTGATGCAGAGGTTTTCTGGGTTCGCCGGTATGGTCGTGGGGCTCTCATGGCCAAATTGGATATCGAATCAGCGTTTTGGCTGTTGCTGGTGCATCCTGACAGCTTTCGTTTCTTGGGCTGTCATTGGCAGGGCTTATTTTATGTTGATCGGTGCCTTCCCATGGGGTGTTCTATCTCCTGCGTGTTGTTCGAGACGTTTAGTTCTTTTGTTGAGTGGGTGGTGCGGGATGTCTCGGGGGTGGATTCCGTCATCCATTATTTGGATGATTTTCTCTGTGTGGGTCCGCCATGTGGTGGTTTATGTAAGGATATATTTTACTTATAAAGGGCGTGTCCCTTTCCCTTAGATGAAATATTACAGTGCCTCCAGCCGTTAAAATACGGCAAATATTTAGTAAACCAATAATTTGGACACCTTGATTGATCACCACTTATTATTATACCTTGAATTCTTTTAGCCAATATGATTTCGTACCATACACACAAAATTTGCCTTATAATAGATAAATATAAAAATTTATTTATGTACAAAAATTATATATATATTAACACAAAACGCAAAAGACTGGTGATAGATGAATATTGATACACACAATCAAAGATATATCCTACCAATGTAATACACAATACTAATGTTTCCAAATAATTAAATCAATATCACAATTTCTAAATGATCTGATTAAAAATTAAATTTATTAATAACTAATAATTTCGAGTATCTCAAAGGTTATATTCTCACAAGCCGTGGCCATAGGATTGTAAGAAGCTATTCCTTGATAAATTATACTCTGATTATTAATATTTAATAAATTATGAAATATGAACAAAAAATTATAATATGGCACCAAACAATTTTGACAGTAAAACAGGATCTCTTTACATATATATAACTACCCAATATAGTTGTAATACGCTAAGGTAATTCTACAACTCTACACAACAGAAAATAGGTAATGCAAAATCAAATAAACAATCTCACCACACCCGGCATTCAGACTAGGAAACTCTCCCGTGGATTTAGCTGGCAATGGAACGCCTTCAGAATGATGACCACAGGGGAAAGTGAGATAGAGTTCAATAGTGTGGGAGAATGTAGGAAGTTAGAAGGACAGAGGTTTAGCAATTTAGTAAAGTTTGGAAGTTTAAAAGGATTGAAGAGGGGTTATAGAGAGGTCTTTTCAGATGTCTTCAGAATCAGGTCTTTCTTCAGTCAGGTTTTCTTTCTTTTGATCAGTTTTCTTTTGATGAGCTTTTCCTTTTGATGAGTTTTTTTTTCTTAAAGGTACAAGGGCTTTTATACCAACTAATCCATTGTTCTAAGATACCTTCCCACCAGGCTTCCTGATTGGCTAGTTGAGAAATGTGTGTACATAAGCTATTTCTCACCTGCCCGCCAGATGGCAGTCATGTATCATAGAACAATTTGAGTATTTGAGATGACTCATACCTCGGGTGGAATTTTAAGGTAATTACAGGGATTAAATATACGTCTTTCCAGATATATGAGTGATCATACCTATAATATTCTAAATAGGGACCATGGAATATTGGTGTATATTCAGTTATTCCTTCTTGAAATACCATCCTGTCTGTTTCCTGATAAGACATATAACTACTGCTAGTTTATAATACATCTTACTTTCCATCATCTCAATACTCAAGTTAGTGATATATAGTTCCCATTGCTGAATATTTGGTGGTGTGTGAAACCTATTCTTCATAACATCTCTAGATACTATGTTTTGTAGTTAGATACATTCAATTTTTAGTCTTAAATGTCCTGAATTTAACTTCTTTGTTTTAGAACCAACATTTTCTATGTGTAGGGAAAAACTCTCTGTTTGCCTGGCTCTTGTATTGGAGTCACAGTAAACAACTATTAATACTTTCACCCTTGGTGGACAATAGCATATTGTGATAGTTTGAGAGTTCTGTTGGTTTATCACACTCTGCAAGGTTTGGGTAAACTTTCAACCAGTTGAGTTCCCGTCTCATTATTGTTAAAATGTTTGAAAGTCGAAGTCCTATCTGGCTATCTGTTTGACTTTTTGTGTATGCATTCTTCTCAACCTCAATATACAAATAGTACTTGACAGTCCAAACAGTCTTATTGTCTTGGAAAAGTCTCACTTCCCCCATTCTATCCATTTCTTAACTAGAATCCTTCGAGGGTTCAACCAAGACAAAATTAACTCTTAGCATCCGGCTATACTGAGCTGCTTGTCATATAATGTTATGTCTTGATAAAGTCATGTTTTTGAGACATAATTCAAAAGGTCCACAACAGCCAGCCTCCAACGTGTGTGCGGTTCTGCTGGCCACTTTGCAACACATTGTGGAGCGTTTTGGGATTCCATTGGCTTTGGAGAAGACGGAGGGCATCGGTGATGACTTTCTTGGGCATTGTTTTTGATTCCGGCGCGATGGAGTGCCGTCTGCCGGAAGATAAGCTGTTGGCCCTCCAGGTGGAAATTCGTGGGGTCTTGGGTAAGCGGAAGATTCATTTGCGGGCCCTGCAGTCATTGCTGGGCAAGCTTAACTTCGCTTGTTGTATCCTGCTGATGGGTCGGTGTTCTGCTACCGGTTGTCGGCGGCAATGTCGGGGGTTGCCTTCCCTTTACATTTTATAAGCTTGAATCGCGAACATCGGGAGGACTTGCGGATTTGGCACGGGTTTTTGAATTCCTTTAATGGGCGGGCTCTGTGGATGGCTGGCCCGGTGAGTAATTTTGATTTGGAGTTCACGGATGCGGCGGGTTCCACGGGATATGAGGCCTTTTTCTGGGGTCAGTGGAGTGCAGCTCCTTGGTCTGCTTCCTGGCGTGAGACGGGTTTTCTTCGCAATCTGGTGCTGTTGGCGGTGGAAGTTTGGGGGGAGTGTTTTCGGGATGTTAAGGTTCATTTGCACTGTGATAATTTGGGGGTGGTTCAGGTCATCAATCGGGTTTCTGCTTCTTCACGACCAGTAATTGGCTTGCTTCGCCATTTAGTGTTGCGGTGCCTTCAGCTGAATGTTTTTCTCTATGCCGTGCATCTCCCTGGTGTCGATAACGCTCTGGCTGATGCTTTGTCTCGTTTTCAGTGGGACAAATTCCGAGAGTTGGTGCCGGCGGCGGAGCAACACGGGGATCCTTGTCCTGACTGGCTGTGGGAGATTGCCTTGGGGTCCTCGCAGGCTGGATCCGGCGTTCGGTAAGTGAGGCGACGTGGTCTGCGTACTCCAAGGTATGGCGGCAGTGGCTGGAACTGCTGCACCAGGTCGGCATTGATCCGTGGGGTCCTGAGGTGGGCTTGGTGGTGTTGTATTTTTTGGCGAAGAGTTTTGTTGAGCGGGGGGTGTCGGCGGCGACAGTGGATCGCCGGTTGGCTTGTTTGGCCTTTTTCTTTAAGTTACAGGGGTGTCAGGATTTCGTGAAGGATTTCTGGGTTCAACAGGCCCTTCCGGGTTATCGTAAGGGTCATAGGACGTCCGGTGTCTTTTGAGTTATTTAGGAAGTTGTTCGTGCACCTGCGGTCGTTGTGTTCTTCAGACTATGAGGTGTGCTTATTTCAGGCGGCCTTTGCGGTGGCCTTTTTTGCGGCGTTGCGGATCGGCGAGCTTGTTAGTCCGTCCAAATCCGTTCTTGGTGGGTTATTTCTGGACGAGGTCAAGTGCTCGGTAGAATGGGTGGAGGTGCTCGTCCGCCGGTCTAAGACAGACCAGTTGGGTCGTGGTTCGAGGCTGCGGTTCTTTTCTCTTCCAGCTTCACCTGTGTGCCTGGTGCGTGCGGTTCAGGAATTTTTAGCCCGCCGTCCGGCGGGGAAGGGGTCCTTTTTAGTACATGCTGATGGGTCCCCCTTGTCGTGTTTTCAATTTGTGTCAGTTTTTAGAAGGTGTTTAGTGGCGGAGGGATTGGATGTGTCCTTGTATGCCTCGCATTCTTTTCGGATTGGGGCTGCTATGGAAGCTGCTCTGCTCGGTGGGGTTTGTCAGATGACGTGGTAAAACGTATTGGTAGGTGGGATTCGCATAGATTTCGTCTGTACATTCGTCCGCATTTGTTGGGGGACTAGGTTGGGTTGGGTTGTAGTATCATATGTGTTTTGGGGGGCCAGGCGGGCGGATGTGCGCCTAATGGTAGACAGTTGGGGTTGTCTAGGCAGTTGGCCTGTGCCCGCTGGATTGGCATGCCGGGCATGTTGTGGGGTTGTGTGCTCCCTGAGGTGCAGCATTTTGTTCGCTTGGATAGGCCACCGGAGGATCTTTTGCTCCATGCGGGCGGTAACGATTTGGAGGTTAGGTCCATGCAGGAGCTGGTACGGGATGTTAAGTTGGACTTTCTTCAGTTGCGCAGGGAATTTCCGGATATGGTGGTTGTGTGGTCTGACATGGTCGCCCGCACTTCTTGGCGTTTGGCGTGGTTGGTGGAGCAGATTAACAAGGCCCGTATAAAAGGTCAACAAGGAGGTGGGACACTTCTTCATCTGCAATGGGGGACTGGTGGTCCGGCATTTGGAGTTGGAGGTTTATACTTGGCAGTATCTTCGGAGTGATGGGGTTCACTTGAATGCAGTAGGAACTGATTTATGGTCCCTGGGTCTACAGGATGGAGTACAGCCGGCCGTTTGGGTGTGGCGTGGCACGCATGGGTAAGGGTTGTTGGTCTTTGGAGGTGGTACTGATTTTGGAAGGTAAAAATAATGGTATGGGACCCATCGGTGGTATGGTGTGCCTGGGGGCATTCCAGTTATCCGAGGTTTAACTGGAAGGTGGTGGTTCTACACTGCGAATGGTATGGTTGTCTCCGAGCCGGTGTGTTGCGGCTGGAGGCATAGTGTAACATGGTTTCCGCAGGTGGATTTTGGTTTGGCTTTGGTGCCTTCGAAGACCAACAACTCGAATTAGGTGTTTCTGTTTTAAGGAATGTTTTGTGTATTTGAAGTGTTAATAAAAGGCCGTGTTGGCCATTTTAGTCCAATTTGGTGTTATGTTTTTATTTAAGGTAATGCATAAAGGGGGTTGGTGTGGAAGAGTGAAATGGTTGGAGGGGGTCTTGATTAGCCTATCTCTAGTGCCCTAGTCAAGAGAAATATAACAAATTTCATAAAATTTGGGTTGCGTGGATCTATTACACACAGATTTATATTTGTGAGTCATTATATGATGACTCCTATACCTCACTAATACCAGCTGCTGCGATCTGGACAGCCCCTTTTCTTGACTGCTTTGTACCCTTCTCCAGGCAGAGAGTGGAATTTAGGAATAATTAGAATTTTATACCCCAATGAATATGTCACAGTATGTCTTCTTATTTTTAACATTCGGGATGCTTAGTAGTATTTATTCCCACCCTCTTCCCGCCCCCCCCCCTTTTGTTTTTTCAATAAAATGTATAATATTGACATGATAGGGATATTAGGAGCCTGCTTTTCTCACGCTAAATGCGTTTACCTTCCCTTAGTTCAGTTGTCAGGATATATATATTTAATAGTTTTTGTATCTTTCCTGTATTTTTTCTTTTTTTTTTTCCTTGTTTTTTATCTTTTTGTTTTTTTCTTTTTTTAAATAATTTTGTATATGCCTATATAAAGAAAATAAATAAAAATATATTATATATGCAAAAAAAGAATGTTGAGGCCCTAAGCTAGATTGCAGAATAAATTAGGGGGATATTTATTTTGATATTGCAGGTGTCCATGTGCCAGAGCTCAGGGGATGCCATACAACAACAAATTCTCATATAAGGTACCCAAATGACATCTGATAGAAAGAAATCTGCTTTTCTAAACATATTTCTATCAATCAAGAGTCAATGCCAGGAGCACTTTATTTAAGGCAGCTCTGGTACTGACAGTATGAAGATTTGCACCTTTCACAAGTCTGATTTTTTTGTGATTGGAGCTATATTCTCAGCACATTAGAAATATTAGGCAGTATTTCTCAAATGTGCCAAACTTGAGGTGCTGCAAAGCTCCACTGCTTTTGTTTACATTTCGTAGGGAGTACAGAAACCTGCTCTACCAATATATATATACAAGACAGAAAGGCGTGGGATTTGAATTTCATCCAACTCTTTGCAGATGCCCATATGTCTCTTTTTTTTAAGGGGCTTGTTCACATGAGGCGAGTTCACCACCTGCTGTACAGAACGTGTATTGTGCAATATATACCAGTGATCAGCAACACATTTTTTTATTCTGCTCTGTGCTAAATTGAGGGAAAAGATGTTCTGACTTTTCCAAGCATACTCTGCAAGAGATATTATCACTGACTCTAGTACTAGTAACATAAGGATCAGGCATGCAGGAATAATCATCACATGTGAGCCTAAAACATCATGATTACACTGGCTATTTTTTTCTATTTGACGAATTTACTAACTACTGTGTGTTAAATTTTTGCATTAGAGCCGACTCAAACATTTGCCATGCAGAAAATGCAAATTTCCATGAATATTTCCCTCACTGCACAGAAATGCATTACCATCTGTATACACATGCATCTAGCAAATGTGGATGTGCTTGCAGCCACCAAAATGCATGGAACCACAGCACTATGCGGTTTTGTGTGTTGTGATTTTACAGATCATGCCTAATGTACTTTTTTGCACATTCCAGCAAGTTGGGCTTCTCATTGAAACCAATGATCTTCTGAAAATGTGCTGCACACGAACATGCAGAAACATACATGCTCAGATGCACCTTTTATGGTATAAACCAGCTCTTAAAATGGTCTCAGGTGACACAGAGATGAATCAAATCCCCCTACATAATTTGTACCTGTTTATCTGCAGCCATAAATGCATTACAGTCTTCCAAAACACAATTTACACAGTATTTCTCAGCAGGAGAGACCAGGGGACAGGCATCTGACATCACACACAATGCAGAGCTTGAGCACAGAGCTTTGTGAAATCTGATTGGAGGGAAAGGACATACACACCGCTTCTCAGGCTCAGGGAAATATTAAGCTAATAGTATGAGTCATCTGTTGTGTGCTGGGGGGGCATTTCCCAGTAGGTTGAAGTGTTGGATTAAAGCGACATAACAGTTTACTTTTTTTTTAATTAGAATAACAAACATATCATACTTACCTGCTCTGTGCAATGGTTTTTCACAGAACAGCCCTGACCCTGATCTTCTTGGGTCCCCTGCCGGTGCTCCAGCCTCCTCCTCTTTGGCGAGTGCCTCCATGGAGGCACCCGTGCTGGCTAGCTCCTGAGCCGCTCTGTCTTCATTCATTGAGGCTAAGGTAAGAATAAAGGGGGATTGGGGAAGATTTTGCAGCACAGAATGTTTTTCACTTTAATGCACAGAATGCATTACGGTGAAAAACTGTAAGACTTTAGAACTACTTTAATCTATTTGGAGTGAGTCATGCAGATAGCAGAGAGACTATAGAGATCAGAGAGGAGCCATGCTCTGTGTTTTGGGTTCAGGTTAGAATACACTATAGTGGGGTGTGTTTTGTTAATTTTCATGTCTGAGGTTTATAGCCACTTTAACTCCTTGATGCCGACGTAACACAAATATGCGGCCTCTCAGAACTGGGCTTTTTTCCATGGGGTTGCATATTTGCATACCTGTCTTTCTGCTGAGAGCGTGCTGCACAGTGCGCTCCCAGCACAAAGCCCGCGGTGTCACTGAGAGCCCCGGGTCAGGACCTGGGATTCCCGATTTCGGGTTACATGATCGCTGTGATAGCTTCTGATATTTTTTACTAAAAAGATAACTGAATAAATTTAGCCAAGATTTATGAAGCAAGATTATTTATTTGCAAAATTTTATAAGAAAAACACTTTTTTTAAAAATTGTTGAACTTTTTCAATTATACAGCAAAAAATAAATAAAAATCCCAGTGGTGAATAAATACCACCAAAATAAAGTTTTATCTGTCTCAAAAAAATGCTAAAAAATTCATATGGGTACAGTGTTGCATGACTGCACAATTGTCATTCAAAGTGTGATAGCGCTGAAAGCTGAAAATTGGCCTGGACAGGAAGGGGGTAAAAGTGTCTGGACTTTAAAGTGTCTGCTTAAACCTCAAATGCCAAGGAGTCAGAGCTCTGCAAGAGTCTATTCATCACTGCCTGTGATTTAGAGGGAATCATGAGAGATTTTAAGAGAAAGATCTAGATAAAATGAAGGCCTAGCCTGATGTTTGAGATCCAGTGTACTTTGGGGGTATCCTGATTCAGACCTTGCCCAGCTTACCATGGCATCATGTGCATAAAACTTGTTTTCTGCTTTTAAATATACTAAAGTGACTGTCATCTATTTGTGTACATCCTCAGGTTGAATGTTTCTAGGACTTTACTGCAAGCAAATGGACTTAAGACATTCTCGTTGTAGCTGCTATGCAGCTGAAGATCAATATACATGTACAATTACATATACAGCTATTGAAGGTCAGTCACAGTAGCATCACATATCATTTATGTGGTCTCAAACTGCTGAATAAGTAGGGATAGGAGTCTATGATAAGGGAAAATACCACAGACAAGGAGACCATGGTTTCGGGAAAGACTCAAAAATGATACACATGCATTGCTGTTTGTTTGCCTTTAAATAATGTTGTCCCTTCCTCCCTCTGTAGCTAGGAGATGCTCTGTATAGCTAGTCCCACCCTCTTTTCAGTGTGGCTTTAGTTTATGTTCTGAGCACATGTAATTGCTGGATCTAGACATACTATGATTTGTTTACTTGTGCAGATCTTCAACTGTGAAGATCTGCACAAGTTTTTGGATTAACGCTTTCTACGATCTGCAAGATGTCATTTGGATTGAGTTACTGTCTTCTAATTCTACTGAGACTGTAAGTTACAGCTATCTTTCCACAACTGGTTTAGCTATAGAGATCACACTTGCAGTGCTTAGATTTGAGAGGCAGAACAAACATACTTCTTGAGGTATAAGGGTACTTATAGTTGTGTCTTGTCCTTTTCTAATTCTGATGACAGGCTGAAGAAGTATAAAAATATAAGGGCTCCCTAACACTGTGTCAGGTGAAAAAGAGCAGCTAAGCCTGGTGCTTTTGAGGCAGCAAATCTGTGAGGCAGCAGATCTGTGTAAGAGCGTCCTTTGACAGAGGTCAAAACCACATGCTCAGTTTTCCATTTTAGCCAAGCATGGACAGGGCATAATGGACAGTTTTAAAAATACTTTTATTGGTTTCTGTGCCCTTGTTGAAAAGATTTCTCTCATACGTTGTGAGAATACACTTTCCCAGTGAGGAGCAGTGGCGTGCAGGCGTGCATTTATTCACAGTTTACCTTTTGTCAGTTTTCAGCTGTTAGAACAAATAAAGTGTACTGTTCATAGATTTCTATGACTTGCTATACAGTTCATCTTTTCTGTTAAGATAAAGATAACTAGGTCTTTCTCTAAGTATGAGAAAAATATGCCAGAAATGAGGCATGCACTTTTTAGGTGCGTTAAGCAGCCTATTCAACTAAATGGGTTCCCTAATGCAACACACATAAATGTGCAAGCGCTAAGGCACTGCAATAGTGTAATGGGCCCAAAGAGTCTCCTTAATATATTATCTGTCTTTTAGCACAGCTGTTTAAAGTTTGTTTTAAATTATTCATCTCTTAGAATGTCTTGCAGCTTGGGACACAATTTGTCACTGCATCATTATTACATGAACTGTGCTTACTTAATATTCAACTAAATCTTCCTAGCTCACAACAAACGTGACCATAAGAGACAGAACTGTGTCATTTTTATTTAGTGACACCAGTAATTCATTTACAGCATCTTTCATTGAGTGCATAATAACAAAATGGGTTCCAGATGGAATATTTCATTAAACATCCTGCTCATGTAATGCAGACAATATAAATGTAAATGACATAGGTAATGCTTCCATATTAAATTATTGGAATACCAGACATAAGGGGCCATTTACAAACTAGACAGAATCCACACTCACATTATCATTTTTTTATAAGACAGGCTTATATAAAGAAAAAGAGTTGCTAGACTTTCAATATTTTAATTTGAATTAAAGTTTTTGTAAGAGGAGGGAAAGGTTGTCACCTCTGTCAGGATTATAAAGCTAGTTATGCCCCCACTGAAATTTAATCTCACTTCCTGTTCTGATAACCACATGGGAAGTGCAAGAAAATCTTCCCAACAGGGATACAGCCTGCAAACAAAATCTGACCGAAATTCTTATGCATTCTCATTTTATCCAAACACAAAAGACAGAAAATGATATAAAATCCCGGTATTTCCCTTTTCTGGTGCCTATCCATAGCCACATACCAATGATAGAGCATACCTCTAACCCCTTCCTCAGGACCAGTAGCTTAAGTGAAGGACAGAATACAAGTGATATAGCTAGCTAACAGAGAAGGAGAATGCAAAAAAATATTTGATGTTGGACAGAACAACTGAACTTTGGATGGCCATTCTGCTGAATCCCACCATGGTCAAGGCACAAGGATCAAATCTATAATGTCTGAAGGTCTGAAGTCCAGCTGGCTTCCTTGAAAATTGAGTGTGGATTGGACCCTCACCAAAGAAGTAGAACATAGCCCGACCACCCTATTTGCTTTCTGGATTAGTTGTAATACCCATGATGCCAAAATCTTACAGGTGGCTTTTTGTCCTCTGTACTTGTGTTCTGTATAACAAACAACCTATCTGAGGACCTGAATAAAGCTATAGCAGAGAAGTATGTCCTCAGTATTTTAGACACATCAACCTCATGTGAACCATCTGTTTGTGAGTCAGCAAAGTAGGCAAAGTCCAATTATAGAACATATTGAATGACAAAGCCACTTTAAGAACAAAGGGTTCCAATGGATGTAGTTCCACTCTATCTGGAAAGTATTTGATGCCTGGTTATTTTGCTTCTACTGTAAATCTTGCAATTTAGACACTCTTCTGCCAGAAGATATTGCTACTAGGAACATCACCTTACCAGTGATACAGGTGGTACACCTTACATTTTAAGTCTATCATTGGCAGCCAGTCACCGGAGTTTCTCCTAACTAGCAACAATGTGGAATAATTGTTTTTGCAACCTTGATAGGTAATGCATCAACACTTCCACTTTCTGAGGTGAAGTAATGTTGGTGTGAAGGAATGTAGTTGTGGGGATCAGTCGAATGTCCAGAAGTGGCCAAACTATACTATCAATACTACCCAAGGATTTTTGCAAAGGGCTGCGCAAAACTATCCAGTCTGGCCTCATACAGTGCCTGTCTGGACAGAGAAATAGTCAAAAAGACAAGGGATTTTTGCTTCTGTGTCCAGCTTTTTTTTAACTCTTTCTCTGGTGGAAAGGCTTCAAATGTCTAGCTCTATATTGTTGAAACCTATTCCAGGAAGGTAGATGATGGAATTTCCAGTCCCTGAACATTTATTTCTGGAAATTACTTAAAAATAAAAGCGCATGTGATTTTGCAACCTTTAGATTCAATTCACATCTGAGCGTAGCATTTTTCACTGTGATTTTGACTTAGCCAAAAGAGAAATAGAAAGTATCATATATTACATCATTTGTTGCTAGGTTTTTCAGGTTTTTTTAGCTTTTCCATCAGCTTTTAGCTTTATTATTATTATTCATTTATTATTTTGTTTTTTGTTAGGGTAAGGGGCTAGAGTTAAGGTTAGGTTAGGGTTAGGATTAGGGGTAACGGTTTGAGTTGGGTTAGAATTTTATTTATTATTATTTATTTATAGTGTTTTATTTATTATTTTCTTTTTTTCTTTCTATTTTTTTTCTTTTGCTAGGGTTAGGGTGATAATAATAAACAAATATATTAAAATAATCAAAATAAATAATAAAGTAATAATAAATTAAAACCTAAAAGTAGTAAAAAAATAATAATTTATTTGTATTATTATTATTATTATTATTATTATTATTAATGAAAATAATATGTTTTTTTTTTTAAGGTTAGGGATTAATTGTGAGTTATTTATCATGATTTATTTTTATTTATATGTGTATTTATTTGATTTATTTTACATTTATTTATTCATATATTATTACTTTTTTTTTTTTCATTTGAGCAGACAATCACATAAAACACGCGTTAAAAGATGTGAACGTGCACAAATGCGCCAATTGCACATTTCTATTCTTTTTTATGAGAATAAAAATGCACCACAAATGTGCAAATCTGTCCAATTTGAGCTACAAAAGTAGCTCCAACACTTTTTTGAGCTACAGGTGTTCTGCTTCAGGCAACTTGGAGTGGAGATGTGAACCATCTCGCTAGAGTAATATTGATTTTTTTTTTCCCCCAGAGCATTTTGGAGCTTCGTGCTTCACGCTACAAAACTCTCAGGTGTGAATGCAGCCTTACCATGGTGTTTGTAAATGAGAAATTAAATATGTCATAACCTTTATTACCCTCTCTGATTTAATATGCCATATTAATTTAAAAAAAACCTGAACTAAATGCCCAAATACTTACCCAAATGTAATTTTGAGATGCCCTGGTTCCCAAATATTACTTCGCCTGGACCGCAGGGTAGGAGAGACCTTCTTCAGGTGCCAACATAATGCAGGCCATAGATGGGGAGAAAAACTGCAGATTTTTCTTTTAAAAAACGAAAAATCGGTTGTTCAAGTGGCCGACGTTACCATCAATGGTAAAAAAAATGGGCCGATTTTCTACCCGTCTAGAGCCGGCAAAAAGTGTCCCTGCAGAGAGCTCTGCTATTTCTTTGACAGTTCTCTGACAGTTCCTTGACATTTATAGAAGTTGCAACAATGTATCTATTTGTTTCCATTTAGGATACAGATGTTTTTATTCGGAAACAAATAGATACAATGTTTCAACCGCTGTAAATGTCAAGGAACTGTCAGAGAACTGTCAGAAATAGCGGAGCTCTCTGCAGAGACACTTTTTGCTGGACTGGAATTCTTCTTATTTTCATCCTACTTCTTCTTCTTCTTCTTCTTCTTCTTCATCCTCATCCTCATCCTCTTCTTCTTCTTCTTCATCCTCATCCTCTTCTTCTTCTTCTTCATCCTCATCCTCATCCTCCTCTTCTTCTTCTTCTTCTTCTTCTTCATCCTCATCCTCTTCTTCATCCTCATCCTCTTCTTCTTCTTCTTCATCATCATCATCCTCATCCTCTTCTTCTTCTTCTTCTTCATCCTCATCCTCTTCTTCATCTTCTTCTTCTTCATCCTCATCCTCTTCTTCTTCCTCATCCTCTTCTTCTTCCTCATCCTCTTCTTCTTCTTCATCCTCTTCTTCTTCCTCTTCTTCTTCTTCATCCTCTTCTTCATCGTCTTCCTCTTCTTCTTTTTCTTCTTTTTGTCTTCCTCTTGCAGGTCACTGCTCATGCGCAGATTTTTTATCGGTAAAAAATCGGCCGATTTGCCCACTAATTGCCGCGAAAATCGGCCGATCGGCAAAATCGGACGATTTTTTTCCAACTTTACCGAAAAAAAAAAACGGCCAAAATACCGAAAAACGGCCGACCAAATCGCCCACTAACGATCCGAAAATCGGCCGATTTTATTTTCGGCCGAAAAATCGGCCGATTTTCGACCCATCTATGGCCTGCATAAGTCTCCATACTGCAGTACATGTGGCAGCATCCTGTTTTTTCCTGCCAAGGGGATGTTAATCAGCTAATATTCAGAACACCTGTAAGAAATTATATGGTATATGTACCAGGACTTCCTACTAAGCCATACTATCCTCCTACATGGTACTGCAAAAAATTTTAGTGATTACTAAAATATTTTCTTTATCATATGATATGCCATATGGTAATGGATCTGTCAGGAATGGAGATTTTTTATTATGTATTGATGTCATACATATCCATCAGACTTATGTATAAAAGTATAAATATAAATAAATAAATACAAAACTCAACAGAAAGGAAACTAAAATGTCCCAACAGTCCCTGGGGAAAAAAAAATAAATAAAAAAAAATAAAAAAAAACTCAAACATAGCCTGAACGGCTCATAAATAAAAGTCCATAACCTGAAAGGAAAAAACGGAAACTATATACAATATTTACAGTACAAGGCCTTTATGGCCGAGACCACATGACTAAGAGCCTTTATGGCTCAGACAAAAACATAAACCATATGCAATTTCCATATTCAAACCTGCTGCTTACGGCCTATATGGCATAAACTATATACAAAGGACCTAACCATACCATTATATACACCACAGGGGAGGGCTAAGGAACCCGCAGATCTTCCACGTCTGACCCCTACAACCTACCATGCAAAAGGCTACCAAAAAGATCCGAACGCAAAAATCTAGGGAGTGCTGAAGGCAGAAACTAGGGACAGATCCCACCACCCGAGATCAACAGACCGCAGCAACAGGCTTGATGTTCCTCCACGCCTCCATCCAAGCTCTGCGTCGCAGCCTGTCTTTCTCAAGACCCCGAATTTTCCCCACCTCACCAAGGATGTCACTCGCCACCACCTGAACAGGGAGGACCTTCTGCCGAATGGAGACCTGACACCGTGCCATCCAAGTGTGATAACGGACAACTAAGCTGACTAAAAACAGGGTGTCCAAATTAAAACCCATGCGACTCTCGAATGCTCCGTACACCCACTCCGCATACGACATGCGATGGAGGAAAGGAACACCCAGAGCCCCTCCCACCTGTTTATACACCTCTACGTTAAAGGGGCACTGAAGCAAGAAGTGGTCCATAGTCTCCACTTCACCCCCACACTCCGACCTCGGACAACCACGGTCATCCGCAGGACGGTACTTCAGGTTACCCCTCACGTAGAGCCTGCCATGGAAGGCGAGCCAGGCCTGGTCCCGCAACTTCAGGGGGATCCGCTCCAGATTTATCAACCGCAAACCCTCCCTCATAACATGGCCCGGGCAATCTCTCAAGGCCAGCGGCGCATGGAAAGCAGATGCCACAATCCTCTCACCCAGGAGCCTCCTGGGGAGGGACCGGACCTCCTCCGCAGTCACATGCCACCGCCGGAGTAACTTCAGGCACAGGGCCACATAAGCCGGGAGCTTACCATGCTTGACCCGCAGGCTTCTCACTGGCCCGCCACTCTCCCAACTGTGCAGAAAGGGTCCAAACCAGATCCGGAACAGTCCTACCCATGCAGGCGGTCTCTCTGCCAGCATGTTACCAAAGTTATGTTTCAAGAACATCAGAGAGAAAAAGACCACCGGGTTGACCATACCTAGGCCACCCTCCCGCCTGGATGAGTAAGTCACGTCCCTCTTGACGAGGTTCAGCCGATTCCCCCATAACATCTGGAAGAAACAGCTATAGATCCTCGTATAGAGCGATTCTGGCAAGAGGCAAACGAAGCTGATGTACAAAAAGACTGGGAGCAGGAAAGTCTTGATCAAATCAACCCTTTCCCTCAAGGAGAGCCGCCACCCCTTCCAGCATCTCACTTTGACCTCGGCATCCGACAGCTTGGATTCCCAATTTTGCTTGCTGTAATCAGCAGAGCCAAAATTGATGCCCAACACTTTGATGTTCGGCTGAGGCACCGGGAAGGTGTCCGGGAGTGAGAAGCTCTCACCCTCCCTACCCATCCAGAGAACTTCACATTTGTCCTGATTGACCTTGGAACCTGATGCCTCGGCATACTGATCCATTACTGAAACCACCTCCTGCGCCTCCTCCGGTCCAGAAATGAAAACAGAAACGTCATCAGCATAAGCCACAGCTCTCAAAGGCGGATCTCCAGTGGCACCCACCAGCACCCCACTCACCGCCCCGCCATCTAGCCTCCTGACGAAGGGGTCGATGGCAAAGGCATAGAGCAAGGGACTCAGCGGGCACCCCTGGCGCACCCCAGATCCAACCTCAAAGGGCTGCCCAACCCAACCATTCACCAACATGAAGCTCTCCGCCCCTTGGTACAATGTCTTCAACCAGCCGATGAACCTCCCCTCCAAACCATACCGGTCCAGGAGATGCCAGAGGTACTTGTGATCAACTCGATCAAAGGCCTTTGCCTGATCCACCGCCAGCAAGTACTTTCCCCATCCTTCAGCCTTACATCGCTCCAGAGCCTCCCGGACAGCTAACACCGCTGTAAAGGTACTCCTGCCCTGGACCGAGCAATGCTGCTGACGAGAAAGCAAACTGTCTGCCACTGACGACAAGCGCCAGAACAAGATCTTCGCCAGAACCTTTCTATCGACATTGAGGAGGCTGATGGGGCGCCAGTTCTCAATAGCCGAAGGATCTTTACCCTTTGACAGGAGAATAACTGCAGACTGTCTCATGGAAGGAGGGAGAGATCCCTCATCCAGACAGCTGTTATACACTTCCGCGAGACGAGGTGCCAGGCGGGATTTAAAAGCCTTAAGAAATTCGGCAGTCAGACCGTCTGGCCCAGGAGTCTTTTTAATGGCCAGACTATCAATCGCTCTGGACACCTCTTCTGCAGTAATCTCCCCAGTCAAACTCGCCAGAGGGACATCACTGTCCAGACCAGGCGTGGATTCCAAAAAGCTTGACATCCCTGTCCGGTCAAGGTGTTTCTCACTCAGTAAATCCGCATAAAAGGACCTGGAGACCTCCAGAATCCCTGACCTGGATTTAGTCAGGGACCCTGTACTATCCCTCAGAGCAGAGATTGTCTTAACTGCTGCACTCTGTTTGCAATTCTGGAAAGGGTCAGGCGAGTGGTATTTCCCATAATCCCTCTCCAGAACCAAAGAGGCACGCCGATCATACTGGAGTTTCCTAAGGAGAAGCTTCACCTCCGAGATTGCCCCCGAATCTCCACCGCTAGAAACAAGGCGGTCGAGCTTCCTCCGCAACCGCTGGTAGGCGTTATACTGTTTAAACTGCCGTCTCTTACCAACGGCCTTGAAAAACCTGCTGATCCGCACTTTGGTGAGCTCCCACCACTCAGACTTACTGCCGCAGAAATCCAGCACCGTCTCCTGTGCCTGAAAGAACTCCTCGAAAGATCGTCTCACCTCCTCGTCCTCCAGCAGAGATGAATTCATCCTCCAGATGCCCTTTCCTCTCAGCGGCGTGTCTGAAATATTCAAGGTGACAGATAGCATAAGGTGATCGGAAAACTCCACCGCCTGACACTCAGGTGCCGAGAAGGCAGAGTTCTCCCTCAAAAAAAACCTGTCTATCCTACTCTGGCTATTACCTCTCCTAAAGGTGAAACCCGTGCCGTCTGGGACACTTTGAATCCAAGCGTCAACCAGACCTGCCTCCCTGACTATAGCATTTAGAAAATTGCTATCATATCCCAGCCCGTCAGTGAAGCCTCTCCTGTCCTTGGGCCTAGTAATGGTGTTAAAATCACCTCCAAAGACTACCAGCCGGGATGTAAAGAGGTAAGGTTTAATCCTCGCAAACAGGTTCTTCCTGTCCCACTTGGACTGTGGGCCATAGATATTAATGAGACGGAGCTCATGCCCCCTTACGAGAACATCCAGAATCAGACATCTTCCGATCTCTACCTCAATTATCCGCCGACATGTTACCATGCCGGTAAAAAGCACCGCAACTCCGCTGTAAAGCTCAGCCGCAAGAGACCAGTAGGAGGGCCCACGCCTCCACTCACGCTTGGCGAGATGGACATCAGCCAAGGTGGGCAACCTGGTCTCCTGCAAAAAGAAAATATCAGCTTCCATCCCACTGATCAAAAATAAGGCTGTACCTTTATCGGAGCGGGAACTGCCATTAAGATAATTGAGAGGGACGTTTCTTAATCCTCCTCTTGACTTTCTTGGCAGGGTCCCTCACTCTCTTAAGAGACCCCCCAGCATCCTCGTCCTCCATCGGGGAAGCGGGATCACCTGACCCCTCCTCCCCCGACAAAGCCCCAAACCTATTCCCCAGGGCCACCTCCCCCGCCTCTAAAGAGGACACCGACCCTGCTGAGGACAAAACTGGCTTACTCCGCCTACCCACCAGGGACCACCCCTCCTCCACCTGAGCCCCTACTGGAGCAGAACCTTGGGACTCCCGGGACTCCCTACCGGGCCTCCTACTCCGCCGCAGCGGCAAGAGCAAGGGGGGAGCAGACACTGAGGGACTAGACCTAGCCTCAACCATCCCGGCCCCTTTAGCAGCCTCCCTCAGCTGTTTCTTAGTCCTGGGAGGAGGAACCGGCACACAAGGGGGAACAACAGGGGACTCCAAAGGGGTAGACGAAACAGGGGGGACAGAGACAGGAGGGGCCACAGAAACCTCCCCTTCCCTCACAAGGGCCGCCACAGCAACCGAAGCCGCTCAATGCCGCCTCCGCCTCTTCAGCATCTATCCGATCCAACTCTGCTTCAAGCTCCCCCACCGGAAGGTTGTGGAGGGCCTCCGGGCACTGGTTGTATGAATGCCCGAGCTCCCCGCAGAGATTGCATCGGACAACATTGCAGTCCCTGGCCAGGTGTCCTATTTCCTGACACAGGGAACATCTAATGACGGGGCAGGTGGCCGCAAAATGCCCCTTACCCCCACACCGGTGGCAGACCCTCGGCTGACCCGCATAAAAAATTATCAGGCGGTCCTTCCCTAGAAAAGCGGAAGAGGGAATGTGCTGGAGCACATTTCCAACCACCTTTAAGCGGACGGTGGTCGTCCACCCACCTGTCCATATTCCCCTCTCATCCTTGATCTTCCCAAGGGGCCCCATCACATCCCCATATCTACTTAGCCAGACCACAATATCTGATGCTGGGATGGATTCATTTCTCACCAGCACCGTTATTTTTTTAATCAGGGACTGGCGAGAGACGAGCCTCGGGGTTAGGCCCACCCACCTAGGGCTGGTGACAAAGGTGGCCTCATACCTCTGCCAAAAGAGGTCCAACAATTCTGGCCGCATGAAGGACACGTCAGATTCTCCAGTACCAACTGGAGCAATAAACGCAAAAATATCCGCAGCACGGAAGCCCATTTCTAATATGCGGTCTATGACCTCTCTCCTGCTAAGGGGGGGGCCCTCCCCTGACCATTTCAGCTGAACAACATTTCGCCTTGCGGCGGAAGTGGGTAGGTTACCTGCCCTTGCCCGGGCCGATCCCACTGACCCCTGACCTCCCCTAACTGCAGCAGAGTAACTGAGCCCCGATCTAGCCCCAGGGGCACTCAACATCAAGGGGGCATGACCAGGGGAAGCCGCCACACCAGCAGGAGCAACTGAAGGGGCAGATGCTGATGAGCCATGACCTGGGGGAGCCCGGGGCTGGGGACCACCCATACCAGCAGGAGAACCCACCTGAGCCGGACCCGCAGGAGCCTGGACCTGAGAACCTGGAGCCCCCTGAGGAGAAACCGGGGGACCTGCTGGTTGCACACCAGAGGCCACCATGCCCCCCAAAGGGGCGGGGCCCAGTGGGACCACCACCGGAGGGGAAACACCCTTAGCCAGGACTGTAGGGCTAACCTGCACCTCAGACAATTTTGCAGGCATTATACCCGCTACCCCAGTGTCCAGAACCATCTCACCAACACAATCAGCAGAGTCCTTCTCCCCTTCCAGTGGCTCCCCTGCCTTTGCCAACACGTCCTTGGGGATGCGTTGCAGCATGACAAAGGCAGCATGCTCCTTCACCACCGGCTTAGCCGGCTTGCGGGGGATGACATCACTTTCAGCTTCTTCCTCGGACGTAAACCTGAAGTCGGCGCCACGCAGCTCTGCAACCGCCTCTGCCAGGAACTGCAATCCGCCCACTATCTCCTCCTCCTCCTCCACCTGGGTCCCCCAATCCACAGGCAGCTGCCCAGGGGGGAGGGACTCTGATGATCCTGCCACCACGCTGTCTTCCATTTTAGACGCCATTTCCTCTGAGGGTGCTGTGGGCTCAACCTGCCCCTGCTCGCCTTCCACCAGCAACTCCCCCGACAATTCCTCCACCGAAGAGGCCTCCTCCACCGGACCCCGCATCGCCGCAACACTGCGGCTTCTTGCAGCGTTAAATCTCGCTTCATTCAGATACTTCTCGCTTAGGACGCCGCTCTGGCGCTGCAGCGCCGCCACATACCTCCCCTGCTGTGACACATGAAGTTCCAGCGCCTCCAGGTCCGGTTTCATGGCCTGCCGCTTAGTAGACCATACACGGTCGTAGGATGACCGGAACTTCTTTAGCTCCAGAGTCAGCTTCTGGAGCTTGGCTTCCGCCTTGTCTATTAACCTGGCCCGAGCGGCCACACGGTCCCGGTAGGCAGAATAAACTTCCCCCTTCCTAGGGACCATTCCCACGTCCTCTACTGGTGGAAAAGAGAGGCCGGTACTAGGCCCCTCCAGGGCCTTCTCCTCGCTGGACCCAGGCCCAGGATCCGCCATCCTGCCTGGGCTGGGCAGGGCACTTTAGCCCCAGGCTTCTCGGGCCTTTCTGGAGCTCAGCAGACAAGTGCAACACACCCTCTCTCAGGAATGAATTCACCAATAATGGTGGGACTCAGCTTCCTTGTGATCTGCAGTACCAGGGCTGGCCAGCGGGTGCTCCCAGCAATCAGAGACTCAACCTTTCAGCCAGCTAACACCTGGAACTGATGATACTGGTGTATTTAAGGGATGGCCAGACTTGCAGACTCTGCCTTGGTGTTGTGTTTGTCCTGGGCCCTGTATCTGTCCTGCATCCTGTTTCTGTTCCTTTGCTGACCCTGCCTGATCTGAACCGCTGCTGACTTCTCCTGCTCTGACCCCGGCTCGCTCCTGACCATCCCTCTGCCTGACCCTCTGTACCACGCTGCTTGCTACCTGTTCTGATCCCTGGCTTGTGACCCTGACCATCCCTCTGCCTGACCCTCTGTACTACGCTGCTAGCTACCTGCTGAACCTGGCCTGTGACCCCGACCCATCTCCGCTTGCTCCCCCTGTACCTACCTGCCCTATTGATATTGACCCGGCCTGCCTGACGACGCTTGCTTGTATGTACTGTTATCTGTGGGTGGTTGGTTTGGTTTGTTTGCACTGTATTATGTTTTAGTATTGCACTGCGTTTATGTTTGTATGGTTAGTGTTAATAAATTATATTGTTTATCACATATCTGAAGTCTGCGTTTCCCTGCGTCAGTCACACACCTCTGGTCACACCTGGGAGCCCTGACATTACACCAAGGCCAATCCTGACCAGAAGTGGCTGCACAGGGAAGCCATCTTGGCTTGTTGCTGGGAAGGATGGATCTGGATGAGGTTGAGTATTTATCTCTGCTAGTGCTTGATGACAGAAAATATGCTTATCAGACTCTGAAGGAGTATCCCCGGGATGAACTGCTAGAATGTATACGGCTCGCTCATGTTCTAGTAGATCAGGGCACAGATTTCTCTATGGTGCAGCCATTGATTAAGGAATGTGTTGAGTTGGTTTCATCTGGTTTCCCCGAATGCAGGGATGAATTTTTGCCACCATTTAGTGCAGACCAGGTAGAGTCCCTGGTGTGGTTATTAGAGGATGATGTGGGTTACTTTCTGGAGCGTTATTCCACATGTTCACCACAGATACTAAGAGATTGTATAAACGCAGTGCAGTCATTGACCAAACACGCTTTGTGTAAGCTCAGCTTTGTTCAACCCATACTGCAGACATGGACAGACTTGTTGCACCCAGCCTCAGTCAGCTTACAAAGACCCAGTCCTGCTTCTAATCTATTTCCTCAAACTCTACTCCTGTATTCCCAACAGCTCCCCCAGTTACAGCCCAGTATACTTGGCTATCTACCGCATGTCAGTACTCTGTTCCCACTCGCTGCACCTATCCTGCCTTTAACCCTGTAAAAAAGCCCTCTGTAGCAACTGCTCCCTCTCCTGTTCCATCCTCCAGTTCTTCTCTGTCTCCAGCTGCTCCATTTGTTTGCAGACCTGCGTTTACTTGCAGTGCTCCAGTAGTTAAAACCAGAAAAAAGCGAAAATTCTTTCCAACCAATACCATCCTGCCAGTATCCAAACCGGTGAACCTGCCTTCCGTGGTTCAGCCTGAAGCCTCTACTCAGCCTGATGCCTGTACTCAGCCTGATGCCTGTACTCAGCCTGATGCCTCTCTTCTGCCTGAAGCCTCTACTCGGCCTGAAGCCTCTACTCGGCCTGAAGCCTCTACTCGGCCTGATGCCTCTACTCGGCCTGGAGCCTCTACTCGGCCTGATGCCTCTACTCGGCCTGATGCCTCTACTCGGCCTGAAGCCTCTACTCGGCCTGGAGCCTCTACTCGGCCTGGAGCCTCTACTCGGCCTGAAGCCTCTACTCAGCCTGAAGCCTCTACTCAGCCGGACGCCGGCATTCAGCCTGATGCCTCTACCCAGCATGATGAACTGATCCAGCCTGACGATCCTATTAGGCCAGTTGACTCGTAGCCCGCTGTTGATCCAGATGATCCGGTACCTGATCCGGTGCCCGCTATCGTGCCAATTGACTCAGAGCCCGCTGTCGTACCTGGTGACTCGGTGCCCACTGCCTTGCCAGATGACGCGGTGCCCGCTGGCGAGCCACATGACCTGATGCCTGGTGACCCAGGGCCCGCTGTCATACCTGGTGACTCGATGCCCGCTGTCGAGCCAGACGATCCAATGCCTGGTGACCCGGTGCCCACTGTCGTGCCTGTTGACTCGGAGCCCACTGCCTTGCCAGATGACGCGGTGCCCGCTGTCGAGCCAAATGACCTGATGCCTGGTGACCCGATGCCCTCTGTCCTGTCAGACGATCCAATGTCTGACCCAGTGCCCGCGGTCATACCAGTTGACTCGGAGCCCACTGCCTTGCCAGATGACGCGGTGCCCACTGTCGAGCCAAATGACCTGATGCCTGGTGACCCAGTGCCCGCTGTCATACCTGGTGACCCGATGCCCGCTGTCGAGCCAGACAATCCGGTACCTGATGACCCGGTGCCCACTGTCGTGCCTGTTGACTCGGAGCCCACTGCCTTGCCAGATGACGCGGTGCTCGCTGTCGAGCCAAATGACTTGATGCCTGGTGACCCGATGCCCGCTGTCCAGTCAGACGATCCAATGTCTGACCCAGTGCCCGCGGTCATACCAGTTGACTCGGAGCCCACTGCCTTGCCAGATGACGCGGTGCCCGCTGTCGAGCCAAATGACCTGATGCCTGGTGACCCGATGCCCGCTGTCCAGCCAGACGATCCAATGTCTGACCCAGTGCCAGCGGTCATGCCAGTTGACTCGGAGCCCACTGTCGTGCCTGGTGACTCTGTGCCCGCCGCTCCGCCTGAGGGCCCGAGACCTGTCGCTCCACCTGGGGGTCCGGCGCCCGCCGCTCCGCCTGAGGGCCCAAGACCTGTCGCTCCACCTGGGGGTCTGGCGCCCGCCGCTCCGCCTGAGGGCCCGAGACCTGTCGCTCCACCTGGGGGTCCGGCGCCCGCCGCTCCGCCTGGGGGCCCGATGCCCGTCGCCCCGCCTGGGGGCCCGATGCCCGTCGCCCTGCCTGGGGGCCCGATGCCCGTCGCCCCGCCTGGGGGCCCGATGCCCGTCGCCATGCCTGGGGGCCCGATGCCGGTCGCCCCGCCCGGGGACCCGATGCCGGTCGCCCCCGCCTGGGGGCCCGGTGCCTGTCGCCCCGCCCGGGGGCCCGGTGCCTGTCGCCCCGCCCGGGGGCCCGGTGCCTGTCGCCCCGCCCGGGGGCCCGGTGCCTGTCGCCCAGCCCGGGGGCCCGGTGCCTGCTGCTCTGCCCGGGGGCCCGGTGCCTGCCGCCCAGCCCGGGGGCCCGCTGCCCGCTGCTCCGCCCGGGGGCCCGGTGCCCGCTGCTCCGCCCGGGGGCCCGGTGCCCGCTGCTCCGCCTGGTGGCCCGCTGCCTGCTGCTTCGCCTGGTAATCTAATGTGCCTCTGCCCGGAGTCCTGCCCGATGTGCCTCTGCCCGGAGTCCTGCCCGATGTGCCTCTGCCCGGAGTCCTGCCCGATGTGCCTCTGCCCGGAGTCCAGCCCGATGTGCCTCTGCCCGGAGTTTAGCCCGATGTGCCTCTGCCCGGTGTGCCTCTGCCCGATGTGCCTCTGCCCGGAGTCCAGCCCGATGTGCCTCTGCCCGGAGTCCAGCCCGATGTGCCTCTGCCCGGAGTCCAGCCCGATGTGCCTCTGCCCGGAGTCCAGCCCGATGTGCCTCTGCCCGGAGTCCAGCCCGGTGTGCCTCTGCCCGGAGTCCAGCCCGGTGTGCCGCTGCCCGGAGTCCTGCCCGGTGTGCCAGTCTTTGATATCCCGCCAGTTACCAGACCCGGGCGGTGGAACATTTTGCCCAGCTAGGACTGTTTGGAGTGTCCTGAGGCCGCTCCTTGAGGGGGGGGTACTGTCAGGAATGGACTGGCCAGCAATGGTGGGACTCACCTGCCTTTTGATCTGCAGTACCAGGGCTGGCCAGCGGGTGCTCCCAGCAATCAGAGACTCAACCTTTCAGCCAGCTAACACCTGGAACTGATGATACTGGTGTATTTAAGGGATGGCCAGACTTGCAGACTCTGCCTTGGTGTTGTGTTTGTCCTGGGCCCTGTATCTGTCCTGCATCCTGTTTCTGTTCCTTTGCTGACCCTGCCTGATCTGAACCGCTGCTGACTTTTTGGTTTGGTTTGTTTGCACTGTATTATGTTTAGTATTGCACTGCGTTTATGTTTGTATGGTTAGTGTTAATAAATTATATTGTTTATCACATACCTGAAGTCTGCGTTTCCCTGCGTCAGTCACACACCTCTGGTCACACCTGGGAGCCCTGACAGGATCTATGCCAACACGTAAAATGCCGGCACAATTACCACCTCACCGAATGCACTACCATTAGTAACCCCATTTTGTTATATAATTATTCCAAATAAAATATAAATCTAGGAATAGGCAAGCATAAATATAAGGACTGCAGGGAACAATCTTGTGAAAATTTGAAGCAAGGTAAGTATTCTTCTCTGTTATATTTCCTTAGACTAAACAAATAATATACCCTTAGTATACAGGAAGAGCACACAAATGTTATTTTTATAAGTTCAACTTTAACGCAGATGAGACTTTTCATTAACATGAATACTATAATTAAAATCCTGCCTAATGCTAGTAATGTAAGCTCCAAGGAGCAGGGCCCTCCTAACCCTCTTGTATTGAACTGTATTGTCTCCCTTTATATTGTAAAGTGCTGAGCAAACTGTTGGTGTTATATAAGCAACAATACAGTTCAATACAAGAGGGTTAGGAGGGCCCTGCTCCTTGCAGCTTACAATCTAAGAGATATCCATAATATTTAATTGTTTTAACATGAGAAGGCTGTAGGCCACCACATTGAGGCAAATAAGGTTCAGTTAAGTATGTAACCTGGAATAATTATACCTTTGTACAGTTTTAAAGTAATATATTTGTATCCACTTAGAAAACAATATATTTTATTTGAAACTCATATTCCTATTGATTTATCAACATACTTGTTTTTATTATACATAATTAAACTAAGATTGTTTTTAAATGTTTGGTGTTATTGTCTTTCCAAGCACATTTGTATTTCCTTAAATTGTATCCAGGAGCCAAGATTAAAGTAAAAAAATCTGGAAAGGCATTGGTTGCCAGCCAATAAACATGACGTACAGCACTCTGATTAAACCACTAAGCAAACATGTTGATTCCGGAGAAATTCAACAGAGAAATGAGACATAAGGAGCCAGGAGTTGTAGTGCTGGTAAAATTCTAAGATGATAATTACTTTTATGGAATACTTCAATTATTTAATATATTTGAAGCCAACAGGGTGATCTATGTAATTGGACACGGTAACCCTTAGTTATATTCCACTTGGTTTAATTTATTTCTTACCGCACAATAGGCACTCTTACTACTATAGGCTTTTTAAAGTGTACATGAACTCTTTAAATGCAAAGCATGCTATGATATTTAGATATTATCAATAATGTCAAATATTTTTCAGTTGCCATTTACAATAAAGTCAAAATAAAGTTAAAAAATAAAAAATTGCGACCAGACAGTTTCTTTTTTGCAGAAGTTACTGTATATGCAATGTCTCTTCTGCAATAAAATAAACTTACCTGCCTGTTTGCAGTCCCCTGTAGAAGGAACACTGAGCTGCACATGCACAGCTCAGTTTAAATTCTGGCACATTACCCGTATGCCAGAGTAACTGCACTCCTGTGCATGAATGGGAGTGACACAATCGCATACTGGCCCATCAAGACAGCCAAAGACCAGAACCTGCAAGAAACCAGAGAGAAAGTTGTTCCAATGAGGGATTTCGGTGGCGTCGGATCATTAGAACTAAGGTAAGTATTTTTGCCTTTAGGTCCACTTTAAGGACCAATGAAGCAAAAAAAATATTCTGGTAACTATGAGGTTAATATCTGTAATGTTAACATTACGTGAACTCCTTTCTCATTTCACATGCTTGTGTTTACATTTTTCCTCCACATTAACATGGGGATTGTGCCTTCCACCACAGTTGACAGTGGCAGGGTTACCGACAACAATCAGAATTTATTCATAATATTTAAACCTTTTTTTCCACAAGAAAAAAAACTGCTGCTTTACCTGTTTAAAAATGTTAGCTGGAGTTGTGCTTCAGTTTTTTTGTTGATTACTTTCAGTCAGTTTAAAACAACATATGCCCAACAATCCAAAAAAGGGCTGGTGTAAAAATTTTTCATAGTAATGGTATACCTTTATGACACCATTTACAGAGCTTTAACACAAGGATAAAAATATTTATTTTAGCCATTTGACTGTAATTTTCTAATCTAATTGGGCTCAGCTAAAAATAACTAAACCTTTATTGAAATGAGGGCCCTGGTCCTGTTGTATTAGCTTTGTAAATTGAGCCTAGGGGATGCTATGAAGAACAGCACAGCAAATATCAAATTTGCAGAGGGAACAAATAGTACATCCTTGTTAAACACACCAATTTTTTTTTTTAGGCTACTAAAATACAATGCACCTTTGTAGGAGACTGAGGCTGAGCTTCCACAGGGTACATAGAACAACAGTCCAGTTGTTCAGTACAGTGCCTCCGCTAAGTTGAGCCCTGTGTGGTGCAAGTGGAACTTGGAAATTGGGATTACCGAGTTCCACTTGCACCACATAGTACTCAATAGAAAATTGAGGGAGGGAGGACAGAGGTGAGAGGAATACCCAAACAGTAGCATATCTCCCCAAAGCTAACAATCCATGGATAGAGCCCAGCCTTCTTCTGTATACAGCAGAAATAATAACATCCAATACAACAAAGGTCCCTGTGGTTTTTTTTTCTTCACTATGCAGTGACTGTAGCATCAGACCAGTGGAGGTTCAAGTGTTACTACATTGTCCACAGCGAAATATCTTTAGCTACTGAATCAACATGGGTTAGGTCTCAGACCAGTGGAGATTTAAGTGTGGCTACAGTCCCCAGTGATATCCGTTTTATCAGTAAGATTAGTATGGATAAAGTTGTCTTAATCACAAAGCATATAGTAGCCCCAGAGGACCAAGGCAATTTCAACCTTGTTGAATTGGGATTAGGGATAAGCCGAATTGATTTGTTTACAGACAGAAGTAAACAGCCAGAAGATGTGATTTGCCAGCAATTCCAACAGCATTTTTTCTTTATGGATGTCAATTTTTGCTTTGTTCATCAGAGCAGTGCTCACCCTTCCCTAACCTATGTCATTTGATTGAAAATCCCTTGCCTATTGTCCTAGAAAATGGTCAATACTGGTTTTTAACATTTGGTTCCCATTGATTTCAAAAGGGTCTGGATTTGGCACCTAAATTTTAGTGAAGTTCACCAAACCAATCTCCGAACAAACACAAGTACATTTGACTCAAGTTCTGTGCTACAACACAGTCTGAGTAAAAAAAACAATTATTCACAGGTTAGAGGATTATCCAGGCTCCAGAGTTCCAAGTTGTTCTGATAAGTAAATCTTCAGCAACTTGTGTTAGCATCAAACATTGCCTATCCTTTGCTAACTTTGCACATTTCAATTGACTAGTGAGGCAGCCCGGCAATGCAATGAGTCAATAGGAATTTGAGAGAGCCTGTTTGAAGTAGTCAAGCTTCGACAATACCTGGAAGTGTCAAGCTTTATGGATCACAATAGCTTGGCATTTGGTGAAAACAGCAGGTTCTTGCAGGCTGCTTGTAGGTAAGCTTGCACTTTTTATCTGTCATCTGTTTTATTCAGTGACAGATTCACTTGAATTAAATTAAATGGGCATAAATATTTGTGTACATGAAGATGGTTATCTCATACATGCATACATTGTTTCATGCATACAGAGCTGTATATACAGTATATTTGTGCATTTACCCTTGACCCCCTTGTGTTTTGTTTTGTTACTGTATTGTCTCATGTTCTGTCCCCACTATAATGTACAGTGCTGAGCAAATCTTTTAGTGCTATATAAATACTGTATAATAATAATAATAATTTATATTTTGAAAAAAGTGGTGCAAGCCTAGTTATCTTAGCTTGCTAGCATTAAATAGAAGGTTTTACTTCAGCCTATGCTTAAGAATAAAATATTCAACTGGATGTCATCAATTCATCAAATGCCAAGTGTTCAAGAAGTACCCTAAAGCTTAAACTATAGCAAACAGCAGTAATCAAAAATCTTAAACAATATAAATGGAAACTGCTTCAAACTATGCCGTTCGAGCCAGAACCATATGTAAGATATCAAAACATAATTTATTTAGTAAAAGTACAGTAAAGTTTTGTGTCATAATGGATAAAAACAAAGAGGTTTTTTTTTTTAATGTAGAGAGAGGCTAGAGAAAATGTATGAATAAAACAACAAGTTTTAATTCTATTTTCATTTTATCACACCTAACATTACCTCACCTCATCTATTCAGCAGACCATTAAAAGCACCATTAAAAGCCATCTAACCTATCCAGGAACCATCAAAAGGGTCTTGTAAAGTTTACAGTGATTACACAGAAATTGTCCAATTATCCCTTATGCAAACATAACTAGTGGTGTTACATGAGGATAGGGGCTTGCTAGTATTAAAACGTGTATTTTGAAACAAGGCTTGGAAGTCTTGAATTCATAAAGACCCCATAAAGCATGAAACTGATCCCGTTTATCACATAATTATGCCACAGGTGGAAGCCATGAAAGTTTTCTGGTGCCTAGGTATAACTGTTTTGGTTCAGAAACAAATTAATGGGCCAGGACATCCTTTCCATTAGATAATGAGCCTGGGATTATAGATATGAGAACAATATACAGGCATATTTTTAATCTGGCTACCTGAGATTCACTGTAACAATGCTATCCTAAACAGGTTTCTATACCCAGGCAGGTTCTCCCTGGGAGGTAAAGGTTAACACTGCTAGCCAGGTTTTCCCAAGTTTTTTGGGGAAGTACCATGTTTTGCTGGGATAAACACATAAAAAAGGAAGGAACCATCTCTTGGGGGTGCCGCAGTTAGTAACACAGCTGGAGGTATGGTTCCAGGTCTCCACACGTAAGGAACAGAATGCTGCTAAAGATGTGAACTACTTCTTGCACTTAACCATTCCCTGTGGGAGTCCAGTCAGGGTTCCAGAGATATGGACTTATGCCATTGCTAAATGGACTTGAGGGCTTAAAAGGACTCTCTCCTAAATAAGGTACGGCTACCTCAAGGGGCAATTAGGGGCACCAATGGATTAACTAAGGAGCATTTAAGAGAACATGTAAAGAAACATGAATGGAAGATTACCTGTTAAACTGTCCATTGGTATACTTAAACAACTAAAAGTTAACAACTTATACTTAAACAGTAAAGAAACTTTATTGTTATTCAACTTGGCCTGGTTTGAAGTTACTTGAGGACAATGTTTGGCATATCACAAAAAACAAGGCTTAACAAGGGGCCAAGATGAGGTAGAGAAGATGCAGTACCGATGTCTAACATGCAGTGAAGCTGTTTGGAGGAGGCTATATTGCTGTTTTACTAATGTTGAGTGCATAAGCAGCCAGCAGGTTCGGAAGCAGTGATTTGTCAAATGTGATGGAGGCCCTGGTAGTGAAACAGCTTGTGTGCTTAGGCTCTTTTCCTAGCAATCGGAACCACAACACTGCGTCCGACATTACGACCCGGGCAGGACTGGTGCTTCCACTAGGCAAACTAAGTGGCTGCCTAGGGCACACTGCCACCTAGGGTACATGCACGCAGCACAGGCCGGCACTCTCTCTGTGTGGAATTCCACCACATCATGAATGATCCTCCAGCTGAGGGGAGGGGCAGCAGAGGAAGAAAGGACAGAGGAAGATGCCGGGTGTTTGAAGCCAGTGTAGCAGCTGAGATGCCCCTCCTTCCAGTGTTCCTCTCAGACTCAGTCCCTTACTGCAAACCAGCTGATGACTGCTGATCACTGTGGAGTTCCAGCCTTTCTCTTCCCATTCACCAGTGGAGGGGGAGCTGCACCAGCAGAGGAAAGTAACGTCTAACTCTGATGTCTTGTGTTTGTGTGAGTGTGACCTGGGCAGCCATCCATCACATGTGCAATGTGTCAGTGAGTGATGACATCATCATGATCCCACAGCCTGCTCTTCTAGTGCCTGCTGGGCATGCTGATCTGTCAGTGTTGGTTGTGGTGTGTTGTGTAGGATCTGTCACTGTGTGGAATCGCTCAGTTCAGGTGTTCTCTCTGGTTTGTGGGCTGGGCTGCCTGTTGTCACAGTGTTTTATCTCCTCCCATTGCGTGAGGAATTCCAGTCTGGGATCTGTCAGTGTGGATCCATCATCTTCCACTCACTGTGACTGTGACCTTGCCACTGCCAGCCACCGATACAGTCCATCCATGACACTGATTTTGTTTTTTATATTGGAGCTGGTGGCATCTTATGGCACTTATTTTTGCAAATTAAAAGAAATTTAGCAGTTTCATGTTTTGTTGAATTAATATTTTCTACTGGTTTTAACCATTTTTGTTTTATTTTTTTTGGGGGGGAGGGAGGGGAGCACAAGTAGCTGGTCTTGCCTAGGGCACAAAATAATCTAGCACCAGCCCTGGGTATGGGGCATCCTAGGAACCCAGCCATGGAATCACAGAAGATGGAGTGAGACCTCTGGAGAAGAATATGGATTATGTGCAAGAATACAGCTTACTGGTATTTAAGTGAAACATATAAATCGATGTCACTGAGAGTGAGGTGATGGGTTACTGGGCTGGTGGTGTCAAGCTCAGCGGTACTAGTTCAGAAATGCTGCACAATAGAGAGAGAAGAGTTATGAAGTGTAATGAGAAACTGTTATCAATAATGTACAGAGTGTAATGAGCTAATGAACTGTGCCAAAGATTACAAGGAGCTAATTATGTTTTGTTGGGGAAGCATCGCTTTTAAGTTCGAGTACTGCCTAAATGCGAACCCCAGCGCACCTTTGGAAGCACTAGCAAGTGCTCTCCCAGATCCCCACTTGGGCACATTAAGCCTCGCCCTTAAACCCAGGACTAGATATATTAATTTTCTGTTTTAGAGTTAAGGAGGATGTAACTTTCTCAGCAGAACACCCCAGGTACCTTTTCTAATTGGCTACAAAATACAGGCAGGGGAAGTAAGGATTTTAATAGTAGGTATTGCTAGAGGAAAGATGTATTCTTCGGTGGGCATTAAAGCGGGATTAAACCAAAAAGCAAACATTTATTATATTGCGACTTAACAATTCATAAATGTGATAGCTGAATTTTTTTTTCTTTTTTTCTTCTATTTTCATCTGGCAATCCAGCCAGTATGTGTGTGGTTTTATAAAAGCTTAAAGTAGAACTATAGGCAAAACCTTTTTTCCCATTCTGGATAGAGAGAGGGTTATAACCCATTGCCCCAATGCAGAGATTTCCCTTAATTTCCTGTCCAATAGCCAAACAAGCAGTGAGAGGAAAGCCCTGCAAATTAATGGAATTCCTTGGGGACCTCCCCCCCCCCCCCCCCGAGTCACCTGAACTAGTGTTCCCATTGGAAGATTTCTCCTCTATTACTTTTCCGGGGACAACCATAAATTTGGGATTGTATTTTACTTTCACTTTCAGTGATAATGGTAAACAGGACAAACAGGGAGGTGAATCTCCCTAATAGGGACACAGACAGCAATAAAAACTGATAGGTATTCTAATCTATCTGTACTCTATCCAAAACTAAGAAACGTTTTGCCTTTAGTGATACTTTAAATAGTCATACTTTCTAGCAGAATGTATCAGCTTACAGGGATGAGACATACCATTTAATACTAGCCGGGGTGGTTAAAAAGATCAGCTTTTATTTATTCATGTAAAATATTTATCTCAAAAAGAAAAAAGCTGTTTGCTATAACTGATTATAATATGTGAGCTGAAATCTGACTTCAAATAGTTCCTGTTTTGAAATCTGCTAGTACATCTAACACTCCCCTCCTCTCAGACTTACAATGCTGTTGTCTGATGTACTTCCTGTGCTCATTCATCCAGAGTGGTGTCTCGCTAATACAGGAGGTGTGTTGCTGGCTAGATCACCAAGTGAAAACAGAAGGAAAAATCCAAATAAATGGAAAACTGATGCAGCCACCACAGGTAATGATTGGTAAGCTGCAATATATTAACTTTTTAGTTTGGGATTTAATATTGCTTTAATTCTGAAGTCAAATATTCTCAAAAGGGATAAGCTGTCTGTGTAGATCAGCTTTTCTTGGATAGAGATAGCCTCCTAACACTGAAGGGTAAGCAGAAATAAGATTACAATGGGGCTTGATGCCCTGGGGGTTCAGGACTTGAATTATCAGCACTGGTTTAGTGGAGTTCTGTTTTAGGTACAGTAGTTTGTGACCTGGCAGCCAGGTAGGATTTCCCATAACAGGAGTCTTTGGGCCAACAGTGGTGGACATGAACAATTTTGTTACCAGGGGGGAGCGGGACAAAAAGAGAAGTGGGACCCCCGAGGTGTGTTCCCAGAAGGTATCCAGGAAAGCAAAAATAGGATCGTCAGTATGATGGAGTTACTAGTGCTTCAGGATTTGCGCAAAACACCAATAAAAATGTACATAATAAAAAAGTGACTTTATAATTATGTTCATAGTGTAGGAGTCTCAGACTTACTGCTTGTTTGTGTTTAGTCAATAGCTAAAATTTGAGCCAGGGGCTTTTACTGAACCATATATACCAGATTATCAGTGATTTCAGAGGCTTAAGTAAGAGGGGGCACATGAATTGACAAGGTCTGAAACTTAAATAAAAAAGTGTAAGAAAAGTCTGTCTTGCAAAAAGCAATCTTACAAAACCATGGATATTTTTAAGGAAGTCCATCGTGTAAGGTGACTAGAAACAGCAAAAAAACAACAAACAGGAAGACGCAAGCACCTACTGCATTACCAAAGATTTATTTTAATGTCCAAAGTAAAGCTACAAAAAAAACAACAGGAAGGCATTAAGTTCATATAGTTGGGAGCAGGGGCGGACTAACAACTCTTGGGGCCCCCGGGCAATAGGGAATCATGGGGCCCCTGTGTCCTTGCCCAAACTCAAAAAGCCTATGAAAAAGGTACCAGGGGCATCTCATGGGGCCCCCTACTGACCCCGGGCCTTTGGGCAGTGCTCGAGTTTCCAAATGGTCAGTCCCTGTTTGGGAGAGATCAAGAGTATGTAGATGATCCTGACACGTTCCATTAGAAATATTTATGTTTTTTGACACTATCCTATTAACTCAGACTGAGACTGTGGTCTCACAATACAAGGCTATAATCTTATCTATAAATTGTGAAGGGAAATTAAATGGGTCCAGTGTAGCCTATAGGAAGTCACTGCTCAACCTATCAAATGCTTCTTCGGCATCAATGGATACTACACACAAAGGGAGCCCATGTTTAGTTGTGTGTGGGCTGCCTAAAACTATAGAGCTCTTGGCAAAAGGGAGTCAGATCTTAGATGGTGTGGTATGTTGGGGTTTCTTAGCTCCATGGTAGTGCCAAATAAGTGATTTTACTCCAAGCCAGAAATAATTTTCAGGTTTTACCTGCCCACTTTTATTTAAAAGAATGTAAAGTTCATACAGGTATGTCTTCCCACACATAAGGTTCTCACCATCAATACGAACAAAACATGACATTCAGCCTCCTGGCTCTCTCTTGCAGCTTTACTGCTCTGATTGGTACCTCTAGGTCCTCCTGGCCCTTAGTATCTTTTTAGTCCTCCTGACCATCAAACACATCCCAGTGTTCATGTACAGATGCTGCACCTCAGCTCTGCATCTATCATTGCAGCTCCCTAGCTGCTCTGTCTCTCATGGACTCTCTCTCAGTCTTAGGCCTTGGTCTGTTCTGGCCTGGACAGTCTGGTAACAACACCTCTCATGGCTCCCTTCATACACTGACCCCCTCGGGAGGGTGAGGTTCTGAGCTCTAACTCTAGCTCTCATGCAGCCAGCACACACCTGTGCCATTAGTGTGCTTGCTTCTAACAAAATCTGGGGTAAATCATCATTTTAAACAGTGGCACGGGGTCACCGTGCCACAATGGTAAGTGATGAACATGTGGGGAGGGAGGGGAAAGAGGAGGAAAGAGGGCCACCTGCAGAGTGACCAAAGACACATACCCTCCTCTTATCACTGCTCACAGAAAGAAAGACAAATTTAGAGTATTATCATAGCCTGAATATAAGTAAAAAAACTTTAAAAGGCAATATCAGTGCTTTTTTTTATTAAGACAGAGCATCAACTCAGCACCCAAAAATGGGCACTAAGAGTCCAAGGCTGCACCCCATTATCCACTACTTGGCTGCTCCCCAGGACAGAAGGCATTACAGTTGAAGTTGTCGAGATATATGCATGTATTTGATGTATGAAGTCACTGGGGCAGTACTCCGGGTGTGGAAACAACAGAGCACACAAAAATATGGATCTATTGCATGTCCTAGAGTCAGGCATGCATGTAGTTTATGCAATAAAGTATTCAAACTATGAGGTCAATGATAAAGCATAGACCAGCCAGTACTTCAGGAGTTTTGGGCATATCCAGTATACAAGACAGGTTTCCAAAAAAGGTCCTGCTGTGAAACAGTGAAAAGAAGAAACGAGAAAGTTATTCTCAGCTAGGAGAGTGTCCCAGTATCGAAAGCAACAGTGTACAAACATCAAAGTACAATGTAATCTCTGCATTCCAAAGGAAGTACAGCAGAAATAACAGGGTTTTGTAATAGAAGAAGCAAAGTCACCAAATGAAAAATCATATAAACTACGTCATTATATTAAACGAAACATGAAATAGGAAACCACAGGCCAATGTCTTTCTTCAAGAACCACAGTGGCCTAAACTAATCTGATCGACTAAGTAATTGTTTCTTGGAGTCTCATTTGAAAATTAAATACTGTAATAGATAACAATAATGCAATTCCATAAACAAAGAATAGGGGAAAATTAAAAAGCTTGGTGACATCACTGGGTTAAATGTAAAAAGGTAATTGGCAGTAAAGAGAGATAGTTAATATACTTATCTGGCCTGCCATCATTTACTAGAGGCTCTCCTGTTCCCATTTCTAGTGAGATATGTAGCTGATCATATGCAGCAGCAACGTTGTGGTAGTGGGGCCTTTTTTCTAGAGGCCTGTACCCGGAGCTTGTAAAGAAAGAGGGGTAACAGGAGAGGCCAAGCTTCTAACTCCACCATGTCGACCTCCAAGTTGGCAGTAAGTTTTGAGATCAGTGGGTGAAGTCCACAGAGGTCATGAAGGCTCATGTTCCTTCTAGCTTGGAGGTATAAGAGTTAGTGCCACCTGTATGAGATGCTGGCATTCTGTGATACCCTAGTGTGCAGACAAAGGGCCCTAGGGTAGCCAAGGATCTCTTTCTTTACTTTTGTAACCCACTAAAATGGTATTACTTGCAATACATTAAGATGGACATTAGATGGTGGTGGCCTGCCATTCAGGGTTGCTCACATGGACCGAACAGCCCTCTGGAACTTGTATGTTGAACAGCAGGACTGAGCTGGTAGCAGGGCGATCAGGGACTACATTTCCCAAGAAAGGTAACGTGTGTGTGGGGGGGCATATAAATATGAAAGCCCAAGAGTGGAGAGTGCGGGGAGAGACTGAAGGTGTGCTGATGGTGTGCTGATGGCTGAAGTGCTGAACTAGGCCACAGAGCCAGGACTGGAGAGAGAGGGGCAAGAAGCATGAACAATGCAAAATTTTATTATTTATTATTACAGGTACTTATATTGCACTGTCAAATTATGTGGCTCTTTACATATATACAGTGTATGTATTGTACATTCACATCAGTCCCTAACCCTCAAGGGGCGTACAATCTAAAGTCCCTAACTTACATTCATATATACACATACTAGGGCCAATTTAGACAGGATCCAATTAACCTACCAGCATGTCTTTGGAGTGTGGGAGGAAACTTGGGTACCCAGAGGAAACCCACACAGGCACAGGGAGAACATGCAAACTCCAGGCAGGCGGTGCTGTGGTTGGGGTTTGAACCAATGACCCTAGTACTGCCAGGCAGATGTGCTAACCATTTAGCCACTGTGTATGAAATGTTGGGAAGTAGAGAGAAGGACAAGAGAGAAGTTCATGCTTTTCTAAACTCTAGCACAGCAGCAAACTACAGGTCCTGTAAAAAAAAAAAATCAGATTTCCTGGCTAGGAAGAATATCAGCATTGAAGATGATGCTGGTCCTCAAGTTGCTATACCTATTCAGAACCATACTGGTCTCTGTTCCTCCACACATTCTGAGATCCATTCAACAGATTTGTATAAAATGCATTTGGCAGACACAAAACTGAGTGTGGGCAAGGAAATCCTTTTTTGCCCATGCTCCACTGGGGACTAGCAATATTGCAGGTCACAAGCTATTATGGAGCAGCACAAATGCATATTACTGTGGGGTTGTCAGTGCTCTTTTATGGGTAAGTATAGAAGCATATCCGGTAGCTCCAGTGGCAGTGGATATGATCCTTTGGTTAGAATATGTATGTAAGAATGTGAGTTAGGGACCTTAGATTGTAAGCTCCTTGAGGGCAGGGACTGATGTGAATGTACAAGTATATGTAAAGCACTTATGTATATTGGCGGCGCTATATAAGTACCTAAAATAAAAATAAAATATACAGTCTTTTTTTGATCAGAAATAAAAATAAACATTTTATTTATTTTAAATGTCTTTTCACTATGAAAATATAAACTATTCTACATAAATATGTCATATTTACAAAATTTAGCTGGCAAATGCAAAAGTCTGTTTGAAGTGGCTAAATTACTACTATGTTGTAACCACAGATCTGAATTGCTCAGTATCAGGTTACAAAAACATACAGCTAAATGAGTCAGGGGAGGGACACACTTCCCTTCCCCTCTCCCACAGAGGTGGTGCCTGCCTTGATCTTCCAAGTTCAGAAGCAATTAACAAGTGTTGCTGTAGTGCAGGTATTTCAATTACAAAACTGTAGTGTAGAATAATCCTGCATTAAAAGTGTATTTGCATTTCAATGGTTTTTATTAATTTGTAACATTTCAACAAGACTTGAGCAACAAGACACGCCCACGCAGGGGTTATCAAAGGCACATAAAAAGTGAAGAAAACAGTGCTCTAACACCAACAGACCAAAAGGTGCGCCCACGCAGGGGCTATCAATGGCACATAAATTATAACAACAGTGATATAACACTGACACTAGCTCAAACCAAAGGCAGATATCCACCGCCTCACAAAAGGCATGCAAAAATAGCAATGAAAAAGTAGAAAAGGAAGACAAGACCAGGAGCAATGTTCTGGGAATGCCAACACCGAACAACATCACAAACCCAGACTAGCTTGGGGAGCGTGGGAAAAACATATGTCAACCACGGCTCCCATATTTTCAAAAATTTCCATTGGGAGTCATTACAGATACTTGACATCTGTTCATGGAGCATCAGAGTGGTCGTACAGTCCCGCACCCCCTGAAGAGAGACAGACGGGCTCTCCCATGCCTGAGCAATTGTTCTAGTTGCCAACAAGAACAAATAGGAAGCCAACTTCTGCTGGTGAGCCAACAGGACTGGTATGGGACAATGAAACAAAGCGTACCGAGCATCCTGGCATATGGAGAGATGGAACAAGGTGAAAAGGAGGCCAAATACACAAGATCAAAAACAAATCAGTTTCGGGCATGACCACCATATATGCAACATTTCTCCACAATGACCGCAGGCAGAGTTCGCCTGGGCCAAACGAGCTGGGACCCAATATCAAAGAAACAATACTTTGAATGCCGCCTCCAGAGTGGTTGTGTTAAATGAACATTTAGCTATAAATGACCAGGCCCTATTCCCATCCTCCAGATCCACAACCGCCCCCAAGTCACGCTCCTACTGAGCGAGAGAAGGACACATCAAGCGTCTATACAAAGATGCATAAAGAAGGGAAATAAGGCCCAGGGTGCCTGGGCGCTGTTGCAAAGCTGTTCAACGGCAGATTTCTGATACAGGAAAGCAGAAGTGCCCGGCAGTGAGGTCAGCCCTGGGAAGGACCGAGAAGTAAAAACCATTGGCCACCCACCAAGAGAACACCCTTGGTTGATCTAAGCCCGAAGGGAAGAGAGGATTGTTATTAGTTGGGGGTAAGGGTAGGAAAGGTAACATCACAGAGTAGCATACCGAGTCCCACACTTGTAGGCCATGGAGCAAAATCAGACTTTGTGTCATAGGGTGTAGGGCAGGGGGGAGCCATAGAAGCGTCGATGTTGCAATAGGGGCACAATTAGGTAGTTCCAGCAGGACCCAGAGAGGAACTTCAGAGGAAGTGTGCAACATAGACAGTGGGGCAACATGGCTCACCTGATAATACTTAGTTACATTAGGCACCCCAAAACCTTCCTGAAGTCTATGAATAAAAAGCGTATTTCTGGAAACTCTGGGGTGCCTGTCGGCCCAGATAATTTGCATAATCCTCACCTGAATCAACCGAAGGAAATGAGGAGAAACCCGCACTGGGAGGGTGCAAAAATAGTACAACAATTTAGGCAGGATGGTCATTTTCACTGAATTAACTTGTCCTATCCAAGACGTGTGGAAATTACTAGGAGTGTATAAGAGAGGACACAGAGTGAAGCAATTGATAATAATTTGCAGCAAAGATCCATAGGTGTGGGTCAAGTGAATGCCTAAGTAGTCAAGTGAAGAGGAAGCCCATTTGCAAGGGAAGTGGGATTGCAGGCAGGAAACCAAATCTGAGGTCAAAGTAATATTGAGAGCAACAGTCTTATCCAAGAAATCAAGGAGAAACGCGCAAGAAACTGTTGCAAATTTGGGAGCGTCATCAGGGGATTATTGAGAGTCAAGAGGGCATTATCTGCAAAAAAGTTCAACTTAAATTCCTGTCCCACGTATGGAACACCCGATATATTACAATCTGCCCGGAGCGCTAAAGCCAGCGGCTCAAGCGCCAGGACACAGAACACTGGGGACAGGGGGCACTATCAAACTGGGAATGCAGTGACCAGAAGTCAGAGACCTCAAGTCTAGGAGGAGAACCTTCACTCACGGATGGAACCCAAGGGAGCTGGCCGGGTGGAGCCCAATCAGGAAATGCTAGCAAACTGGGAAAGCCTAAAAGGCCAAACTCATGGTCCCGTCAAAAGGAACCAATGGTGAAACACAATGAAGGTAGTCCTGGAAACTACATCAGTCTGAAGAAGAGCAGGATGAACTGGATCGTAAAGGGGTTTGAGGTAGGGTCCTCTTCCTGTTGGATGTCTTCTCCCAGAGGCGAACCAGAGGAAGCGGCCCCACCGGAGATCCAGATAAATGCGCAGAGCCTCCCAGTGGAAGAAGGTGTAGGGATTCCAGGAGAGAGTGGGCCTCCTCCGGCGTGGCAACCAAGTGACTGCAGCCCTGGTAGGCTAGGTGAGGCGGAACAGAAAGCCTCATGCATATTAAATTATGTGATTCACCAGGACCAAAGTGAAGGGCTTCAATTGGCGGTGCATCTGAAGAGTGATCTGGGAGAGGTCCGCGAAGAGCTGGTAGTGATGCCCCAGGTCTAGGTTGTTTCTGGCCACCAAGAGGATGGTTTCTTAAGTGAGATAATAAGTACATTTGATGAGAATGTCTCTTGTAGGCCCATCTGGTCATCTTGAGTCCAATGCACGGTGTATGAGGTCAAATTCGAGCCGGTCAATGGGAATGGCGGGCGTCAGCCCCTGATACAGGGCAGTAGCGGTTGAGGTGAGATCCGTAACTGTTTCCAGGTTATCCCTTAAGCGTAAATTGGCGTGGCGGGAACTGTTGTCGAAATCCTCAAGCCGGAGCAGTGAGTCCGCCAATTCTTTCTTGAGGTCCCACAGTTGCTGTTTGTGGATTGCAATGACTGTGGCTGCAGAGTCCATTTTATCTTTGAGATCGTTTGTCCGGTTGTCCAACCCCTGAATTTCTTGCAAGACATGGTCTGCCAGCTTGGAGGTAGCAGAGGATAATTCTGACTTCAGCATGGACTTAAGGCACCACAGGAGCTCAGCTTCCCTCAGAGCTAGCTGGAGTGGGTGACTGCAAGGATGCCTCTGATGCCAGGTTCTCTTCGCTGGAGGGATCCGATTCACCTGCAAGTAGCAGCGGTGGGGGACCTGAAATTGAGGCAGAGGCTTCATACAACCTCACAGCCTGACGAGCGTTGGAGGAGTGCATCGGGGCGTGGATGGCAGCAATCCAGGGGAGGCTGGAGGGAAGGTGGTCGAACCCCCCCCACCCCAAGGGCCAGCAGATCAGCCGATGTGTCCGGTAGCCGAGGAGCAAGCTTACAGTGCGGCCATATGCGGACGCTGCTCACGAGTGCCCCTAAATATTTATTTGTTAAATAAAATTATATACAGTATAACACCTTAAAAACTTGTGAAGTGTAAGCTTTTAAGTAAATAAAACTGAGCATAAACAACTATACTTACCGCTAAGATAGGGTTCCATACTGAAACCTCTCCAATTTACCTTCATATTGTCAGGCTCTTTTTTACTGTTGTGTCTATATAAATATTAGAAGGTTTCTCCTCTGCTATATGTTACTTTGTTCTTTTAAACCTACAACACTTCCCCACAAACATCATTTAGGTTCAGTTTCTAAAGTCTATGATTATCTTGTTCGCAATCAGATAGAATGTTCTTTCTTATCTCCTGCCTTTATCAGTTGGCTGTTGGCACAGCATTGTGTTATAAAATTCCCTTTTAACCCCTTCTCTTCTCCTTTTTCTCTTAAGCAGGCCTACATAATACAATTTTCTTATTCAATTTTCTTTCAGTGTCTAGGTTCAACCTCTTTTTATATGGTTTTGGTAAATCTAAAGAAAAATCGTATAATGTATGGCCAACCTTAGCATGCAAAATGTAAGAACCAAAATAATTATTTTTCCAAAGGCAAGATCTACCAAGCATATACTATAGGGTCAAATCATGGTTAAATTATATTTTTTTCCCAGTATGAATGTCTAATACAATGTGAATCATTTCATTCAATATAATAGGGCTCAATATTTCACAAAAACATATTCAGATACGTATGAATGCTTTACTCATATGGAGAGCTAATGGAATGGCCCTTTGAAGGGGGAGAAATGAGGGTACTGCACTAGAGGCAAAGAGCGTACTACTCTGTTGGGGTGAGAATCTAATAGTATTGCTCTGTTGGGATAAAGGGCTGATAATACTGCTCAGTCGGAGTGCAGAGCTATTGGAATTGCTCTTTCAGGGCAGGACTGATACTGTTTGGTGACTTAGAGGTAAAACGCCAATTCTTAGTAAGGATGCGTTCATTCACACAGCACTATGGGTTTTCAAAAGGTGTAGCACAGAAGTAAGTTTTTCCATTCAGACTGTCTCTAACTGAAACTCTGTACAGAGCAGAAAGAAGCTGTAGTATTGCAAGCACCACACCAAATCGTCTCTACTTACCTAACATGTCATGCTTTAAAATTGTGCACACTGTTGGAATGGCGCCAAACTACAGTACTTAAAAATCTTCATAGGCGATGCTTTAAAAAATTCTAGTTTACTAGTTTAGAGTTAAAGAGGACGTCTCATGCTAGAATTATTGCTCTTGTCTAATGTTCCCAGCGATACCTCACATGTGTGGTGTGACCTACATATGCATTCCCCACTGCGTGTGAGTATGGGGGGGGGGGGTGCTTTAAAACTTTTTTTATTACTATTATTTATTTAATTTTTCTGTACTTTTATACTGTCCTGTTATTTTTTTTAATCACTTTTATTGCTATTGCAAGGAATGTAAACATCCCTTGTGATAACATTACAGAATGACAGGTCCTCTTTATGGAGAGATCTGGGGTCTATAAGACCCCAAATTTCTCCTGTACCTTTAAAAGCAAAAAAATATAAAAACTTTTTTTGATTTTACTTTAAAAAAAATGGTATTGTTGATATTTGACAGGAGCTGGAAGTGATATCATGACATTACTCCTGTCCTCCTAGGCCATAGAGGTGAGTGTAGGCCATCTTTCCTTTACTCATCTTGTCTTGAAACAATTTTGCAATCCTTAAACAATTTAACATATCAAAACACACATTTTATTTTTTTGAGAAGTGTTAGTTTAAAAATCAATAGTGTTAGTGCACATAAAAAGTGCATATTTTATTCTGTTCTATTTTTTTCCTTTTAAAATGACACTAAAATTTTGATTTTGGTGTAGCAATTGTACGTACAGAGATGGACGCGGTCATCCATCTTGCTACAGATCCTCCATCTTGTATCATTCTCTCTCCCTCCAATCCCCCTCCCTCGGAAATGTGGTCTGTATGTATGCTGAGATCACAGGCATCAGGTACAGCGGGATAGCTTTATGGTTATAAACCCCAGTTAGGCTGGGCCCAGTATGTCTGTGAGACTCTCGCTTGGAGGTGATCGTAAAGCTATAAACCAGTCCTTCACTGAACATGAAAGACATTCCAAGATAGCCGTAAAATAGAGATCACATTTAAAACCCACTTTTCCATATAATTTCATATCTTAAGATAGGAAATAATTACAATGAAACAAAGCATATATTCGGATAGCTCTAAAAGGCTTTAATGCGAGTTGCCTGATATCTTACACCCTAGTTAAAGTCTACAGGAGAGCAGAAAGCCATATAGTTCTAGCTGAAATAGTGAGATATGGCATATTTGTCTGGACATTCAGGATATCATTCTGCATATTAATCTTCTAGTGGCTAGGCTGCTCCATGTGCCTAGGGAAGGTTATTGACCATGGTATAACTTAGGAGGGATTTGGTCATAGCCTGAGTTCCCCGCCTAAAACACCCCTCCCCAAATGAGGCGATTGATTCTCTGCTTTAAGGAGACATCCTGCTGGGTTCCTAGAAAAGAAGCTGTTATGCTTGGAGCAGTAAGTTGAAGAATTCCCCTTTTTTAACATCAGGAACCAACTGTGGGAGAAAAGGCACCCTTTTGCTCTGACACTTGAAAGCTGCTTAAACCAAGGCTGACGGCAAGTATTCTATCTCTAAACTTCTTTCTGATATCTCTAGTTGTGATATTGCTCTATGTATTTATATATATATATTGGCTTCATCTTTTTCTGTAAATACTTTTATTGCACCATTTTGACCTTTTTAGTAGTAAATCTTTTTTTCTGAAAAGTGTTGAACAGTTTCTAAAGCTCTTTAATGCAAACTAAGAATCCCTGTCTCTGAAGAGCGCTACTGTGTGTTTTAAACCTCTATATACATCTGCCTGCAGTGACAGTGTGTATACAGATGATTATTCAAACATCATAGTGTTATTGCTAATATTGGCGAGTTTCCTCCTTCTCTGTACAAAAAGGCGGTGGTGGCAGTGTGAAGGGTTAATTGCATAATTAACCTGACCCAGTAACAATCGCTCTCAGGCTGCAGGTACATAGATTGTGGTCCATTAGCTGGAAAATCTTTGTGCAGGGTGCAGCTGAGCGTGGTATTGTTACGCACTTGACAGCCCGGTTTTAGATTGGCTAGTCCTTTGGTCACGAGTTGGTGAGAAGGGCTGGGGGTCTGACACTGCTTCCGTCACATTTGGTACAAAGCATTGCAAAATTATTTACAAATGAAGTAAACTGTTCTGTTTTATTGTTGCGCTTTTTTTAATGTGACGTGTAAATATATGTTAAAAGTGTAAAAATTTTAACGAACAAATCAAACAAAAACAAAAAAGTTTAAATATTATCAGCTAATAAAATAGAAATGAACAGAAAAGAATCAGCAGGAAAATAATAATTGAATGGAGAAGGAGAATAAGAAGTTAATTAGGGTTTATTAGAGTAAAATAAGGGGTTAAATAGAGGAGCATTTAATAAAAAAAAAAAACATTTTATTTTACTTGTCAGGTTGCTTTAATTGACTTTATCTGCAAATCGAAGTTCATCCCTTTAATCTGTAGATGAATAAACAGATATAAAATGAAACAATGTTTCCGTGTATATTTCTGTTTTGAGCAATGTTGTTGATAAACATTGCCAGACTGCTTTTTTGGACAGCTCCAGCTGTCAGAATTTTCTCTGTGTACTTGGCAATGCCGCTTTGATTAATCAGAGCTGAATTTTATGAGTAATGGGACAAGAGAGGTCCTTTTCATTACAGAGAAACCCTTGAAATAACTTTCTAGTCTCAGAGAACCCCTGATAAAAATGACTATATCTACAACTCATGATACATTAGTGTGATAGTCAGTGGAAATAATGTTTGCTGTCCTTGGGAAGATGGGACGATTAACATTCTTACAGATAGCTAAAAAGATAAAAGGTTCAGCAGGAACTTATATGAGAGACAAAAATTACTCAAGGAACCCCTAGCAACCTCTGGAGGAACCCTTGACTAACATCACACAAGAAAGGTAAATTTCCTCCTGAAACTCCTTATGTTATCAAGATCAAGTATGCTAGTGATCAGGGGCAGACTGAACATTTGGAAACTCAGGCACTGCCCGAGGGCCAGGGGTCAGTAGGGGGCCCCATGAGATGCCCCTGGTACCTTTTTCATAGGCTTTTTTGAGTTTGGGCAAGGACACAGGGGCCCCATGATTCCCTATTGCCCAGGGCCCCATGAGTTGTCAGTCCGCCCCTGCTAGTGATATAGCATACTGTAATCCACTGTTGTACAGGATCCATAAAGTAGTTTCAAAACAAGCTCTCCCCAAGTTAGCACAGAGATGGAGAAGCCTGATTTTACATAAAGTGGAGCTCCACCCAAAAGGGGAAGTTCCACTTTACGGACTGCTCCCCAAGTTTGACAGGTACCAGCTCCCACTTCCGCCAAGGCAATTGGAAACGGAAGGTGTCCTCCCTCCCTGTAGTCTTTTGGGACACGTGACAGGTCCCAGAAGACTACAGGACCATTCGGGAAGCACAGCGCTTCTCACGCATGCGCAGTGTGTACCCAGCTGTGAAGCTGCAAGCTGCACAGCCGGGTGCCCACACTGAAGATGCCATCCTCCTGGAATACAGGACCGCCGGTGAAACGAGCTGAGGGGGACACACCACGGGACTGATGGACAGGTAAGTGGCTATTTTTTAAAAGTCAGCAGTTACAGCTTTTGTAGCTGCTGACTTTTATTTTTTGACAGGGTGAGTGGAACTGTGCAGATATGTGTGCTTGCTTTAGTGATGTTTCAAAATACAATTCAAGCATTTTTTATTAGGTATCAAAAATTACCAAAATACATATAATCTTTCTTTACAGAACCTAATTTAACGCAAACCCATCAATGACTGCTGTGGTGGAAATTAAAAGATCTTGATTCTGGTAGGGAAATTATCTCAGAAACATATGAATAATGGAATGTTCATTTATGTTTTATTACATCAACTATCCCAAGAGAACTGTGTCGCAATAAATCTGAAGTCCAAAAGCTTTTGTCAATTGTCTGGAGCTGCTTATTCAACAAATTATTAACTAGTGGCATTACAGTGTGAACATTGTTACTTATCCAATGACGTTGACCTCTCAAAATGTTTTCCAATGTTTGTCACTTTTATGATATCTTGCCAGCAGTGTATAATCTGATCTGGAAACTATTTATCCAGTTTGTCATGTCCATCTGAACAGCCAGGGATTTTGTATAACCATTAGTGGCTGAAACATTTGTATATTGCATCTTGCCTCCTTTACATTAACCATTTGCCATCCTGAGGAATTACTCCCCTTAATGACCAGGCCTTTTTTGCTATTTGGCGCTGCACTATTTCAACTGGTAAATGCGCGGTCATGCAATGCTGTACACAAATGAAATGTATGTCCTTTCTTTCACACAAATAGAGCTTTCTTTCTGTGGTATTTGATTACCTGTGCACTTTTTTTTGCGCTATAAACTAAAAACCACCGAAAATTTTGAAAAAAAATTATACTTGTTACTTTTGGCTATAAAAAAATATATTAAACTCAAAGTTAGTCATACATTTAGGCCAAAATGTATTTTGCTACATGTCTTTGGTAAAAAAAAATCCCAATAAGTTATAGCATCTACAAACTATGGTATACCCATAGATACTGCAATTTACTCCATTTTTTGCTATACAGCACTGTGCTAGTTTAACCACTTGCCTACCGGGCACTTATACCCCCTTCTTTACCTGGCCAATTTTCAGCTTTCAGGGCTGCCGCACTTTGATTGACAATTGCGCGGTTATGCAAGATTGTACCCATATGAAATTTTTATAATTTTTTTCTCACAAATAGAGCTTTCTTTTGGTGGTATTTAATCGCCACTGGGCACTTTACTTTTTGCGCTATAAACAAAAAAAGTGCAAAAAATCGGAAAAAAAAAAGTTTCTGTCTTTCTATTATAAAATTTTTCAAACAGGTAATTTTTCTCCTTCACTGATGTGCGTTGATGAGGCAGCTCTGATGGGCACTAATAGGCGGCACTGATGGGCACTGATAGGCAGCACTGATGGGCACTGATAGGCAGCACTGATAGGCGGCACTGATAGGCAGCACTACTTAGGTGGCACAGATAGGTGGCACTGATAGGCAGCACTAACGGATGCAAGATTGTACCCATATGAAATTTTTATAATTTTTTTCTCACAAATAGAGCTTTCTTTTGGTGGTATTTAATCGCCACTGGGCGCTTTACTTTTTGCGCTATAAACAAAAAAAGTGCAAAAAATTAAAAAAAAAATAAGTTTCTGTGTTTCTATTATAAAATTTTTCAAACAGGTAATTTTTCTCCTTCATTGATGTGCGTTGATGAAGCAGCACTGATGGGCACTGATAGGCAGCACTGATAGGCGGCACTGATAGGCAGCACTGATAGGCAGCACTGATAGGCAGCACTACTTAGGTGGCACGGATAGGTGGCACTGACAGGCAGCACTAATGAGGTGTCACGGATAGGCGGCACTGATAGGTGGCACTGATAGACAGCACTGATAGGTGGCACTGACTGGCATCACTGCTGGGCACTGACTGGCGGCACTGCTAGGCATTGACTGGCGCAACTGCTGGGCAATGACTGGCACAACCGCTGGGCACTGACTGGTGGCACAGACTGGCAGCACTGCTGGGCTGCACTGATGGGCACTGCTGGGCTGCACTGATGGGCACTGGTGGATGGCACTGGTGGGCACAGGTGGGTGGCACTGGTGGGTGGCACTGCTGGACACAGGTGGGTGGCACTGCTGGAAACAGGTAGGTGGCACTTCTGGGCACAGGTGTTTGGGACTGCTGGGCACAGGTGGGCGCACTGCTGGGCACAGGTGGGTGCACTGCTGGGCATAGGTGGGCGGAACTGGTCGGTGGCACTGCTGGGCACCGATCATCAGGGCACTGATGATCGGTGCCGATCCCTGCTCTGACAACTGCCAGTTCTCGGCAGTACTTTCCTCACGCTCTGACAGCGTGAGGAAAGTGCACCCGAGAACCGGCAATTGCATTTCCCAGTGATCAGCGTGTCATTGGACATGGCTGATCACGTGGTAAAAGGTCGCTGTGATTGACCTTTTACCACATCACGTGATCAGCTGTGTCTATAGGACACAGCGATCATGGAGATCACCGGGTGCGTGCCCCCGGGGGCGCAAAGGAGAGCGCATTCTGGGAGGACATCATATGATGCCCTCCCAGAACTGGCTGACCGCAGAGCAGCCGTCATTCGGCTATCGGCGGTTGCGCAGTCATGCAAAGCTGTACCCAAACCAAATTGATGTCCTTTCTTTCACACAAATAGAATTTTCTTTTGGTGGTATTTGATGACCTGTGCACTTTTTAGTTATTGTGCTATAAACAAAGTCCGCAAATTTTGGAAAAAAAAAAAAACAATATTTCCTCATTTCTGTCATAAAAAATATCCAAAAAACTCAAAAATCCAAAATATTTTGTCATAAATTTAGGCCAAAATGTATTCTGCTCCATGTTTTTGGTAAAAAAAAATCCCAATAAGTGTATATTGATTGTTTTGTGTGAAAGTTATAGCGTCTACAAACTATGGTATAGGTAATGAAATTTAAACAGCTTTTAGTTTCTGACTGCCTATCACATTTCTTGAGGTGCTAAAATACCAGGATAGTACAAACACCCCCAAATGACCCCTTTTCAGAAAGTAGACACCCTAAGCTATCTGCTGAAAGGCATATTGAGTCCACAGAAGATTTATTTTTTCCACAAGTTTTTGGAATATGACAAACATTTTTTTTTTTTACACAAAGTTCTCACTTAAATGATATATTGCTCACAAAAGCCATGGGTATATGTAGAATTACACCCCAAAATACATTCTGCTACTTCTACCAAGTATGGGGGTATCACATGTGAGACTTTTTAAAGCAGACACCCTAGTGAATAAAATGGTGGGTGCTGCAATTTTTTATGCCACATAGTACTCACACAGCGATTTTTCAAACGCAATTTTTTTTTAAAAAAACACACTTTTTTAAATTTGTACAATATGTTGACCAATTATTTGGTAACTTATGAAATATGATGCTATGCTGAGTAAATAGATACCAGACATTACATGCTTTAAAACTGCACATGCCCCGTGCAATGGCGATAAGCTACATACATTTTAATATCTATAGGAAACACTTTAAAAGCCTTTACAAGCTACCATTTAAGATTTACAGAGAAGGTCTAGTGCTAGAATTACTGCCCTTGATCTGACGTGGTGATACCTCACATGCATGGTGCAACCGCTGTTTACATACTGGCACAGGGTCAACGCCCATGCACGCAGTGGGGCGAGGGTACTTTTTTTTTAACTTATTTTGATTTGTTTAATTATTTTTACACTGTCTCTTTCATTTTTTTTTATCACTTTTAATGCTATCACAGGGAATTCAAATATCCCCTATAACTTCAATGGGCATTGTCATATATTCTTTTTTGAGAAATCTGGGGTCTATCAGACTCTAGATATCTCCTCTGCCCTTACATTATCTACTCAAACCAAAATCGGTGTGATCAGATGCTTTCCCAATTTACAAATGGTGCTGCTTATATCCTGCGAAACTGAAGTGATGAAATGCTCGTAGCTTCTGATTTCATAGGCTATAGAGATGATTGGTACCATTCTGGTCTCCAATCAGCTCTATGGTCAGCTGGCAGAAACACCGGCTGCATTCTCAGGTTCCCCCTATGGTTTGGGACTGCCCGAGAAGGCCGTGGAAGGCAGCAGGGGGGGGGGGGGGGGCTATTGTCTCCCGCTACTTGTAAAAGCAATCCTGCAGTTAATTTTCCACTAGGATTGCTTTTACATGAAAGCTGATTGCCAGCTCAAAAAAATGATACCAGGATGATGCCTGCAGCTGTAGGCATTATCCTGGTATAACCACTCAAAGTCCAGTGATGTACCAGTACGTTGCTGGTCCTTGTTGGGTATATATGCTATGTTCTTTTGGGGTTTTTTTTATGCAGCCTGTGGACTGAATGAAAAAAGAGAAGAAATCTCTGCCAAACAAAAGTGTGTGGTATGCCCACCATTAAAATATACCGCCCTGCATCCACCCACTTCTAATGGTGGGCACACATTAGGTCACACTTTGCCACAAACGCCAGTTCCAAGATTGTACAAATGTCTAAATAGTGGCACACTTGAATAAAAATTTTCCATGTATAAGTGGTACCCCATATGGAAAAAGGATGACACCAAGTCCCAAACTATCTTGCCACTGCTCCCCATGTAGTCTGAGCATCCGGGGGGCTCCACGTGACTATCTTTTCCCTAGTAAAACTGAAACGTATAAGTATAGCCTGTTGCCCTCTCACAGATCTTCTACATCTTGACCCCATATCTGGCACGCTTGCAGGGGAGAAATTGTTTGAATGCAAGGCGGCCAGAAAAATTAATGAGGGACTCATCAATGCAGATGTTTTGCTGGGGAGTATAGACATCTGCAAATGTTTGGTTAAGGTGATTTGTGAGGGGCTGAATTTTCTGTAGCCAGTCAAATTCATGGTTACCCCAAGGATGACAGAGTGTATTGTCATTGAAATGCATAAAACACATTATACTCTCATATCTATGCCTGGCCATGGCAGCAGAGAACACGACATATGGTGGTCTGTGGACCAATACAACCGCAATTCATTTCTTTTAGTAATGCCCATGTTGAGGGTTAGGCCCCCCAAAAAAGTAAATTCGGAAACCGTAATGGGTTTCCATGCGAATGGTCTGGCAAGGTTTGAATTTGGGTTGGCGGCGATAAATTGTTGTGCATATAAATTACTTTGATCCACAATCAACGCATACAGATATTCCGTGAAAAACAGCTCCAAAAATCAAGGGGAGTAGTTAAATTTTCTATTTCCACCTGAATTCCGGGTTGGGCAATGAAAGAGGGAAGTACAAGTGCTGCAAAATTTGTGGACTGCCAATCGGGATTTGCAAGCACATCCGGAAGGATATTAGGGGCTCTACGGGCCTGTGTGCGAATTCTTGGTGGTTGCGCTACAATATAACGGGAGACAATATAGCAACAATACAGTTCAATACAAGAGGGTTAGGAGGGCCTGATCCTGGGAGCTTACAATCTAAGAGGCTGCATATGAGAGTCATCAAAATTTACCGGCAGGTGCTAACAGAGATCAGGCCTGATTCTGCCAACACTGCGGTTTTGTGTGTAATATAGCAAGTGACAGGGACCTACTGACACTGCACTTGCTGGGGGAGAAGGGGGGGGTAAGCGTAGGGGCTAAACGCAGGTGCTGGCAGGTGTTGGGGCTGATCCCGTTAACGCTGCATTTTTGGGGACTCTATACTAATGTGAACGCTGGTATAGTGCTGATCTGATCAAAGATATTGATCCGTTCAGACACTATACTAGCAATGGAGATTTATTGTGTATGAGCGTGCTCCTGGCAATCAAGGGGTAAAATGTGATGACTGGTGTACTGACGGGCAATCTGATGCTATCTGGGAGGGGCGTGAAAACCACGGGAGCACAAATCATATATATATATATATATATATATATGTGTGTGATTTTGCGCACCTGTGCTGCCCTGTAGCAGTATTTATGCTATAGGGCGGTCAGGAAGCGGTTACAGAACTGGTTTGTGTTATGTCTAGGGGCGGACTGAACATTTGGAAACTCGGGCACTGCCCGAGGGCCCGGGGTCAGTAGGGGGCCCCCATGAGATGCCCCTGGTACCTTTTTCATAAGCTTTTTTGAGTTTGGGCAAGGAAACAGGGGCCCCATGATCCCCTATTGCCAGGGGGCCCCATGAGTTGTCAATCTGCCCCTGGTTACTTTAACTGACAATTGCGCGGTCATGCAACACTGCACCCAAACTAAATTTACGTCCTTTTTTCCCACAAATTGAGCTAATGTACAGTAGAGTGCAGAGATCAATATTAAGAAATGCAGAGTTCAGAAGTTATAAGGAGCAAACAGTGCAGGGGTCATTAGTAAGTAACGCAATGTTCAGGAGTTATCAGAAGTCAGTAGTAATGCGGAGTGCAGGGGTCAGCAGTAAGTAGCACAGAGTGCAGAGGTCTGTAGTAGACATGTGCAGAACAAAAGCATTTGTTTTGTTTAGTTTTGGATTGATTTGTTAGCTACTAAATTTGTTTTGTTGCATTCGTAATGAAATTTGTTTCATTTATTAATTTTTCACTGGATTAAAATTTTTCCAGTGATTTGAAGTATTCAAATCAAATTTGAATTGAAAATATTGAATCAATTCAAATTCATTGCGAAGAATAGCTGGTTCTATGCTAATCGAATTTCGGAAGTCGGTTATATTCTGTTTTATTCTGTTCTATTCTAATCTATTATATTTTTTTCTATTCGATTCTATTCTTTTATTTTGTATTCCATTCCTTTATTTTATTTTCTATTTAATGTATTCTTTTATTTTCTGTTCTATTCTCTGCAGTTTTACTCTATTTTATTTTATGCTTCACAAAATTCAAATGTCAGAAGATGGCTATATTCTTACACTAATACACATAGTTTTTGAAGGATATCAGCAATAGTCAGCAATATGTTTACATTTCAAATTTATTTTCGGATTCGATTTAATTTCAAATTCAATTTGAATTCTATTTGATTTAAATTTGACTTTTGGACGGAATTTTGTTTCGTTATTTCAGCTTCATTTAAATTCGGTACTACTTAAGTTTGGAAATTCAGATACATTTGAGTCTCAGAGTAATGAAAATTGTGTCCAAATTCCAATTTGGACCAAAGCAAACCACATATGTCTAGTCAGTACTACTTAATGCAGAATTCAGGGATTAGCAGTAAATTACAGTAATTTACAGGCAACATTTTTCTCATTGGTTGATTTTTACTCTGTAGCCAAGGGATCGGAGATGCAATTGGAAAATTAGGGACAAATTTGGGGATACTTTGGTCATGAAGTCAAAAACAGAGATGTCTGGTCACCCTACTAAAGATGTCTTTTAAATTTAAACCTTCACATTCAATGTGCATAGAGAATTAAGAAAGCATAGGCACAACTAATATATAAAAGTTTATACAGATATAATTTTGTTGACATAAATGACTACCGTATATACTCGAGTATAAGCCGACCCGAATATAAGCCGAGGTACCTAATTTTACCACAAAAAACTGGGAAAAACTATTGACTCGAGTATAAGCCGAGGGGGGAGGAATAGTGCCCCATCATTGGTGTCAGTGGGGGGAGGAATAGTGCCCCATCGTTGGTGTCAGTGGGGGGAGGAATAGTGCCCCATCGTTGGTGTCAGTGAGGGGAGGAATAGTGCCCCATCGTTGGTGTCAGTGGGGGGAGGAATAGTGCCCCATCGTTGGTGTCAGTGGGGGGAGGAATAGTGCCCCATCGTTGGTGTCAGTGGGGGGAGGAATAGTGCCCCATCGTTGGTGACCCCTGCTCCAGCCTGGGCTCGCTCGCTCCCTCCCTCTCCCATGGTACACACTTACCGGTCAGATGTCTTCCTTCTCCGGCCGCTCTCCTCCTCTTCACTCGCTCGATCTTCGCGGTGCCGCTCGGCTCCTCCTCTCCAAGCTCCACCTCTTCGCCGGTGATTGGGCGAGGATTGATCCCGGGGGTGTGTCCAGATGACAGGGACGGCATGTCATCTGCAGACGTTGACTCGAGTATAAGCCAAGGGGGCCGTTTTTCAGCACAAAAAATGTGCTGAAAAACTCGGCTTATACTCGAGTATATACGGTAAATACATTTTATGGATAAAAAACTACGACGTGGATGTACTGTATCTTGGACTAAAATGAAAATGAAAATTGTATAAATACTGATCACAAAACTAACTACTAACAATGATTGGGGATTAGAGATGCTGTTTTGAACAAAATGCATATCATGGAGCTCTAAAAAAGCTTAAATATACATAAACCCACCATAATTTACACACATAAGCTAAAGGAGCCCTTACATTAACTATGCTAAGAATCCACATATAAAAAAGATGTTGCGGCATCTGATTATTTTGGATAAAATAAAGTGGTTCAGACTCATGCGCTGCTACACCATAAGCATTAATACGAAATAAAAAATGAAAGAAGGGGGAGATTGCTGCAACCACTCACAAAGTGTACTCTCACTCAAAAAACTATTACACTAAAAATAATTGTAGTGCGCTAACTCCTCATCAAAAAAATAAAAAACTCAAGTGAACAATACACATCAGTCCACAATAAATCAACTGTGAAAATGTGATAGTCCAACCCCAAATTCAAAATGTCCTAATAAGAGTGCTGTTATACACTTTCCAAAACATGCTTGTATTAAGGGCACACTCCCTGCTCACCTTAGAACTCGACCTACATATTATAATAGGCCAAACAAAAGCTCATTTACATAGTTACATAGTTTGTCTGGCTGAAAAAAGACAAAAGTCCATCCAGTTCAACCATTAAAAAAAGTTATAACCCTATACCCACAGTTGATCCAGAGGAAGGCAAAAAAACCTAGCAAAGCATGATCCAATTTCCTCCTGCAGGGGAAAAAAATTCCTTTCTGATCCCCTGAGAGGTAAACAGATATTCCTTGGATCAACTTTACCTGTAAATGATAGTATCCAGCTATATTCTGTGTATCCAAGAAAGAATCCAGGCCTTTTTTGAAGAAATCTACTGAGCTGGCCAGAACCAACTCTTGAGGGAGTCTATTCCACATTTTCACAACTCTCACTGTGAAAAAACCTTTCCATGTCCGGAGATTAAATTTCTTTTCCTCCAGACGTAAAGAGTGCCCCCTTGTCCTCTGTGATGACCTCAGGGTTAATAACTCTATACCGAGTTCACTATATGAACCACTGATGTATTTATACATGTTGATCATATCCCCCCTTAATCTCCTCTTCTCAAGAGAAAATAAATTAAATTCCTCTAATCCTCTTTCCTCATAGCTGAGCTCCTCCATGCCTCTTATCAGTTTGGTTGCCCTTCTCTGTACTTTCTCCAGTTCCCCAATGTTCTTTTTGTGATTTGGTGCTTAAAACAGATCTGCATATTCCAGATGAGGTCTTACTAATGATTTGTACCGGGGTAATATGATTTCTCTCTGGAGTCTATACCTCTTTTAATACAAGAGAGGATTTTGCTCGCTTTAGAAACCGCAGCTTGGCATTTCATGCCATTAGTAAGCTTGTGATTTACCAGAACTCCCAGATCCTTCTCCACCATTGATTCCCCAAGGGTCCCCCCCCCCCAGTATGTATGATGCATGCATATTCTTAACCCTCAAGTGCATAAACTTACATTTATCAATATTAAACCTCATTTGCCACATAGTTGTCCAATTAAACAGTGCATTGAGGTTGGCTTGTAAGTTGGAGACATCCTGAAAGGACGTTATTCCACTGCACAGCTTGGTGTCATCTGCAAAGACTGAAATGGTATTTACAATCCCAGACCCTATATCATTTATGAATATATTGAAAAGTAAGATTCCCAACACTGAACCTTGTGGTACACTACTAACAACCCTAGACCATACAGAGTATGAATCATTAACCACTACTCTCTGAATACGATCTTTTAGCCAGTTTACATACAGATTTTTCCAAGCCCATAGACTTTACCTTACACATTAGCCGTGTGTGGGGAACTGTGTCAAACGCTTTTGCAAAATCCAAGTATACCACATCCACCGCCTCCCCACTGACCAATGTTTTGCTCACCTCCTCATAAAAAGCAATCATATTTGTTTGATAACTTCTGTCTTTTGTGAATCCATGCTGTCTGTTGCTTAAAATATTTTTTTCCAGCAAGAACTCATCTATGTGGTCTTGTATTAAACTCTCCAGTATCTTCCCAACTATAGAAGTTAAACTAATTGAAAACAAATGACAGGCCTTTATTTCCTTTTTGCATATTCTGTTATATTCTTTGTTATGTTTAAACAATGATAGCGTTCCTTCATTTTTATATTTAATATAAATCTCTTTTCTTATTATCTATAGCTTTTTTAACTTTGGCAGTAGGCCACAAAGGTTTGATTTTTAGCCTTTTAAACTTGTTGCCCATGGGAATATATTTTGCAGTGTGTTCACATACAGTCTTTTTGAAGAACTCCCATTTCTGTGTTGTGTTCATTGATTGCAATATTCCCTCCCAGTCTAAGTATTGGAGAGCAGCTCTCGGCCTTGGAAAATTAGCTCTCTTAAAATTGAGCATTTTTATTTTACCTGTATGTGCTCGCTGTTTACAGCTAACAATAAATTAAATCATGTTATGTTAACTGCTACCCAGATGTTTTTTTATATGGACATTCGTAATAAGCTCTGCATGGTTTGAGATTACCAGGTCCAGCAGAGCATCATTCCTAGTTGGGGCCTCTATGAACTGTACTATGAAATTGTCCTGTAGTAGGTTTAAAACATTTTTCCCTTTAACTGTTCCTGCAGTACCATTACTCCAGTCAATTTCTGGGTAGTTAAAATCCTCCATTATTATCACTGTCCCAGCCCTTGCAGCCCTTTCAATCTGTGCAAGGAGCTGAGTCTCCACCTCCTCATTAACACTGGAAGGCCTATAACAAACTCCAATGATTACCTTTGTAGTATGCACCCCCATGTGCAGTTCCACCCATAATGCTTCAGCCTCATCACATTCTCCATCAACTAGGTCCCCTTTCACATTCACTCTGAGATCGCTTCTCACATAGAGACAGACTCCACCACTTTTCCTATTTAGCCTGTCTCTCCAAAAGAGAACATAGCCAGGAATATTAATGGCCCAGTCATGTGAAGAATGAAGCCAAGATTCAGCAATATGAATTAAATCATAGTTCTGTTCATGCACCAAAGCTTCCAACTCACCTAGTTTGCTTGGCAGACTTCTGGCATTGGTGAACAAACACTGTAATTCATTGACACCTTTTGCACAGTTGATTTATTGTGGGCTGATTATTATTATTATTATTATACAGTATTTATAAAGCGCCAATAGTTCGCTCAGCGCTGTATATTACAAAGGGGGACAGAACATGTGACAGAACAATAACAATACAATGCAAAACATGAGGGGATCGAGGGCCCTGCTCTTTCAAGCTTACAATCTAGGAGGGAGGGGATGGTGGCACAGGAGAAGAAAGCTGTGGGGGATGGAGTGTAGGAAGAGTGGAGGAGGTCGGCAAGTTAGCAGGGGGTGGGGTAGGCTTCCCTGAAGAGGTGGGTTTTCAGGGTGTGCCTAAAGGAGAGGAGAGTAGGTGATAATCTTTTGGGTTGGGGCAGGGAGTTCCAGAGGATGGGTGACACCCTGGAGAAGTCCTGGAGGCGGGCATGGGAGGAGGAGACCAGGGAACTAGAGAGAAGGAGGTCTTGTGAGGAGCAGAGTGTGCGTGCTGGGTGGTACTTGGATATTAGGTTGGTGATGTAGTTCGGGGCAGTATGGTGGACGGCTTTGTACGTCAGTGTTAGGATTTTGAATTTGATCCGTTGCGCAATCGGAAGCCAGTGGAGGGATTGGCAGAGTGGGGTGGCGGAAACGGAGCGGTTGGAAAGGTGAATGAGTCTGGCAGCCGTATTCAGGATGGACTGAAGCGGGGATAGCCAGCGGCGAGGCAGGCCAGTAAGGAGGGAGTTGCGGTAATCGAGTCGTGATATGATGAGGGAGTGGATGAGCTGTTTAGTGGTTTATGGGGTTAGGAACGTGCGGATTTTGGCGATGTTGCGGAAGTGGAGTCTGCATGAGTTTGTTAAAGATTGGACTTGGCGCTGGAAGGATAGGTTGGAGTCCAGAATGACATCAAGTACTCTGGCCTGCGGGGCGAGTTTGATGGTGGCGTTGTTGGACATGATGGAGAAGTCAACGGGGGTTGGGGTCCGGGCTGTATATTGTTCACTTGAGTTTTCTATTTGATGAGGAGTTAGCGCACTACAGTTATATTTAGTATAATGATTATTTTGGATAATACAGGTAAACTTACAAAACTTAAGTGTTACTAAACCCAAGACTCTGCATATCTGGTCTCCCACAGTACACACAACATGGAAATGCAATTATTTTAGTAAATATAAACTGCAAAATACCAATTCTCATCAGCGGTTAAAGCAGTCTTGTAACTTCAGCAGAGCACTGGTTAAAGCTTGTAGGAGGAATTTTCTTTCTGCTCTAGAAGGATGCAGGACCTCTGACTCTCTGGGCAGTGCTGATTGGCCCTGTGCTGATCACATGCACTCTCCCAAGAAAAAAAAAATATCTCTAGCAATACACACCCAACTGAGCATGTGCATGTGACTACAGAATCAGTCTGTATCAGGTGGACATTTCAACAAGAGGAGGAGCAGAAAAGAAAGGATCAAACAGCCTTTTTATACAATGCAGAGGATTAACCCCTTAGGTTCCACAGTGAGTATAACAAACATGCTTTACTGCATATACAGACTGATTTTACTGTTGTGGGTTTAGTAACACTTTAAGTGACTTCAACAACTATAGCAAAATAGAGCAATATGTTTGGCTGGTAACACATATTTCCCATTAGACTACACTGTAGGTACTTTCATTTAGGATCTGCAGGACGGCATTGCTATTATCCTTCGGATATGGCCTTCTTTCATTTATTTTCTGCAGCTGATCTGCCCTAGGAAATGAAAGACCTGCAAATGACATTTTTTTTGTTTCTTTTGTCCATTTCTTTGAGAATTGCTTGATAGTGATAACCCAGGGTACCTCTACGTGTTACAATTAGGTTGTACTCTATGTTGCCATCTGTCCAACCATCAGACTAATACCTTAAAGCTGCTTATAACTACTGCTTAACTTATTTCTCATTCTCTTGCAAGGAAAAGCCTGAGTCACAATGGTGCTCTGGATTGGAATCTGTTTAAGATGAGATTATTGTAGTGAGTCAGTACTCCGCTCGGATAAGGACTTCTTCTGATCTTCATTCTATGGCAACAACTGTAAATATTGCAGTTCTGTTAAAATGGAATGTTTGTGCGGAGCTTTGAAATTCTATATATTTATATCTTCACAAGGGTAGCTTTCATTTTCTGAATGGCAGTATCACAAAAGACCAACTATGAATTGCCATGGCTAATAAATAGATCCACAGCTGGAACTGCAGAGATTTTTCAGATCATGCTGGGATGGCAAAGCTTGCATACAAATTGTTCATCCATTCACTTACTGTATGATTGTTGTAATGCTGCGACTAACAGATGAACAATTTATGACTTATTTCCTGGTATACAACATGTATAAATTATCACTGTTCATACATTTTACATGCAGTTCAACATATCTGCCCAGTATTGTAATAGGTGGTGTTCATACATACAGATCTTCCAACTACACTTAAAGCAGAATCAGGACAGTATTAAATCGAAAACCCAAATAATTTATGAGTACCTGCAAAGCAATAAGGCCTTACTTACAGTTGTGTATGGCGAGGTGGTAAAAACACGCAGTTAATGCATTTTTTAACTGCCCCCAGTTACTCCCCCTTGAGGCTGCATTCACACTTCAAGATTTTTAATTGCAGTTAGAATTGCTGCGTTTCTGCCTGTGATTCAAATCACACTGAAATCATGCCAAAACGCAACAGACAGGTTTAGACACAATTCATTTTTTAATGGCACCTGAAACGCAACAAAATTGCCTGGCAATCATGGCAAACCACAACATGTGGGGCTTGTCGCCCAAAGAAGCTCCTGCTCCTTTCTGCATAACTAGCTTCACGCGATGCAGATTGGCGCACAACAATTGCAGCAAAACTGCACCGTATTTGAGGTGCCAATAAAATTAAATGCCGCTCAAACACGTGTTGCATTTTGCCACAATTGCAGTGTAATTTGGAATTGCAGGCAAAAGCAATTCAAAATCGCAAAGTGTGAATGCCGCATAAGATGCAAAGACAGCAGACAGGGTGTACAGCTGCCAAGGCCACAACACTTTCCATCATGGCATGGCAAACATTATCCCCCTGTCACACATGGTGGCCAATATCACCAACCAAACACAACCCATTCACCTTAATGGGGCTGAACCACAATCGCCCCACAACCAAGTGCAATGCATTCAGTTGCAGCATGGTGGTGCAGGTTTTAGGGGTTAAAAAGTGGTTAGCACTTACGCCTGGCAGTACTAGGGTTGTTGGTTCAAATCCCAAGCACGACACCACCTGCCTGGAGTTTGCATGTTCTCCCTGTGCCTGCGTGGGTTTCGTCCGGGTACTCCGGTTTCCTCCCACACACCAAAGACATGCAGGTAGGTTAATTGGATCCTGTCTAAATTGTCCATAGTATGTGTATGTATGAATGTGAGTTAGGGACCTTAGATTGTACACTCCTTGAGGGTTAGGGACTGATGTGAATGTACAATATATACTATACAATATAAAGCACTGCGTAAATTGACGGCACTATATAAGTACCTGAAATAAATACAGTTGTGGCCAAAATTATTCAACCCCCAATGCTGTAAAGGGGTTTAGGGACTATAGTGTACATTTGGAATTGTATTCAGAATCAAATCCTACAAGGACGTTGTAACTACCCAAATGCAACTAAAATGACATCAATTGTTTATGTAATACAGTAGTAAATGGTTCTTATGTGGTTTCTTCATTGCCACAATTATTCAACCCCTTAAAGACTACCACTCTGAAGAACAGAGGTTCATACAGGTGCTTTCCATCAGGTATTGAAAACACCTGTGGATGTCACCGAGCAGCAATCAAGCATAATAAGCACCAATTAGGCAGCTTTAAAATGACTGTGATACTCAGCTCCTTCTAGACATTTACTGGTGTGGTTACAAACATGGTGAAGGCAAGAGAATGGTCCAGGAAGACAAGAGAAGAGGTGATTTCTCTTCACAGGAAGGGCAATGGCTATAAGAAGATTGCAAAGATGTTAAACATACCAAGAGACACCTTAGGAAGCATCATTCGCAAATTCAAGGCAAAGGGCACTGTTGAAACGCTACCTGGTCGTGGCAGAAAGAAGATGCTGACTTCGACTGCTGTGCGCTACCTGAAGCGTAGAGTGGAGAGAAGTCCCCGTGTGACTGCTGAGGAACTGAGAAAAGATTTGTCAGATGTGGGTACAGAAGTTTCAGCCCAGACAATAAGACGCACACTGCGTAATGAAGGCCTCCGTGCCAGAACTCCCAGGCGTACCCCCTTGCTGTCTCCAAAGAATAAGAAGAGTCGACTGCAGTATGCCAAAAGCCATGTGGACAAACCACAAAAGTTGTGGGATAGTGTTCTGTGGACTGATGAAACAAAATTAGAACTGTTTGGGCCCATGGATCAACGCTATGTTTGGAGGAGGAAGAACAAGGCCTATGATGAAAAGAACACCTTGCCTACTGTGAAGCATGGTGGAGGGTCAATCATGCTTTGGGGCTGTTTTGCTTCTGCAGGTACAGGGAAGCTTCAGCGTGTGCAAGGTACCATGAATTCTCTTCAGTACCAGGAGATATTGGATGGAAACGTGATGCAGTCCGTCACACACCTGAGGCTTGGGAGACGTTGGACCTTTCAACAGGACAATGATCCCAAGCATACCTCCAAGTCCACTAGAGCATGGTTGCAGAGGAAAGGCTGGAACATTTTGGAGTGGCCATCGCAGTCACCAGACTTAAATCCGATTGAGAACCTCTGGTGGGACTTAAAGAAAGCAGTTGCAGTGCGCAAGCCTAAGAATGTGACTGAACTGGAGGCCTTTGCCCATGAAGAATGGGCGAAGATACCCGTAGATCGCTGCAAGACACTTGTGTCAAGCTATGCTTCACGTTTAAAAGCTGTTATAACTGTAAAAGGATGCTGTACTAAGTACTAAGATTGAATGTCACTTGGGGGTTGAATAAAACTGATAATGCTGTGAGCACAGAAAAGACATTTGTGGTTATTTCATTATAACTGTTATGTTATATTTGTCTGACCTACAAGTGCCTCTTTAATGTAAATGTAAGCAAGATGACTGAATGATCAAAAGCAATGTCAAACTGGCCAAAACACTCAATTTCAGTGGGGGTTGAATAATTTTGGCCACAACTGTAAATAAAATAAAAAGGCAGGGAAAATACAACAAATGCCTTATGTAGAGTGATCTACTGCAGATCGCTCATCAGAGATTTAACACAAACAATAGGGTTGTAAACAACCCTGTACAGCAATAGTTTTTTTCCTTTTGGCATAAACATTTTTAATTGTATAAATAAAAGCTGAACATTATAGGCACCCATATCAATGTTAAAGTGATATTATAAAAAGAAGAACTTCATATATTGCAGTTTACTAATCCAAGGACATTTTGACTGCATAGGTTTTCTTTTCATAGGTTATTTTTCCTTTATTTTCTCCTAGTAATCTGGCTAGTAAAACACTTACAGCCCTAGGGTGTCCCTACTCTGGATGGAGGAGTAACAGAAACACCTTTGGACTATTGGAGAGGGTAATGCTAGATGAAAATATAAAATATATGAAAGTCCCTTAGGTGGTGCTAGGTGCCACCTCCCAGCAACAAATACAAAAGACCAATATGTAATAAGGGATTTTTAATGCACCGCAATTGAAAACATGCAACATTATTTTGTGTATATTATATGCCAAGCTAAATGCAGATATATCAATCCTATCCAGTGCATAAAATCATATACTACATACCCATGCACTTATATTACCAAAAATTCAATAATATATAACAGAATGTATCACATATAAAAAAATGATCAACAAATTGTGTATCACATTAATATAAAAATAACAAAACACAATAATAAATCATCAAATATAAACATAACAAAATCAAAAAGTAAAAGGCAATGTGTTGCAAACAAATGACAATGTCCATAAATTATATCTTCCAATATCTTTGTGCAATATGTGAAGTTATTAATATACAGTGGTGCCAAAACACTTTTTACCTCCACCTTCCCCAGTGAGCACACAATCACCTTCTTAAATGGATCTTTATATCAAAAAGTAATTCAGAGCATATACCCTTTAAAGCCAGGACAGGGCCAGCACCAGAGGCAGAATTAGCTCACTCAATACACAGATCTCTGAGCACGATGATGAACTTAAAAAAATAGATAAAAGGAAACCATAGTGCACTCCATAACATCCAACAGCTTTATTATAAAGATAAAAGTTATCACGTGTTTAAAAACAATCAGGCTCATATAATGACTGCAGGTCACTCACCGCTCACATACTGTGCAATCACCACCAGGCAGTCCTAGGCATCACCTCCTTTATGCACAATCTCCTTACTCCACCCAATTAGTTTTGTCGTTCGTGATGTCATCAGTGACTGTCAGGGAATTCCTGTGGCTAGCTCACAAAAATGCACATGGAAATCTCTGCAGAATATTAACCAGTCGCGTTCATGCTCACAGGAAAGCTCTTGGGGATGCGCGCATGCTCACAGGCATGCGCACAGTTCAGTTGGGCACCAGACGGACTATTTAAGGATGCCCCCACATGGGTGTGCACTCACCAGTGTTTTAATGTCCTCTGCCTTTAGTATGTAGAAAACATAAGAGGGCTTCAACTGGTAAGTACTGGGAGTCCCCAAACTTGACTCATTCAGCAATCATGTACCAGGGTTTCACAAAGTATCCACTCCGTTGTTACTCCATGCCCAACCACATCATGTAATGAAAGAAGAACAAGGCCCGCTCCAATGGTGTAGTACAAAAGATATATCGCTTTATTGCTAAAAGAATTGCACTTACAATGTGTAAGATATTATCAAGCCCATAAAGTAAACAGCGGGGACCGCTTGGTGCTCTCACCACCTCTGGAACGATCAGACCAGATGTCGTTGTGTCACTTCCAGTTACGGACCCGTGTCACTTCCAGTTTGCCGCACCGTCACACCCTTTCCTGACTTACTCATAGGGGTGCGGCTTAGCTCTAAGGTGTGGCTTAGCTCTAAGGGAACAATGATTGAAATCACCAGATCATTAATTCATCTTAATTTGTCTACTCACATCTCACAGGAAGTGATGCAAACAACTGGCAACACACAGGCTCCAAGTAGGAACTTAAAGAGGGCAATAAACAAAATAATAGAACATTAAAAAAAAATTAAATAAATAAAATAAATAATATACTTCTATAAAAAAGTATTACACACAATTAAGAGAAAGTAAAAAAAAAAAAAAAAAAAAAAATATATATATATATATATATATATATATATATATATATATGAAATTAAAGATTAAATAACGAATGGGTATATATACCGAAAACCAATAGTAGGTTGCCCATCAGAAACATATTTATATAAACAAAATATAATTAAAGTATACATAAAATAGATAACTAAATTATATATAAAATAGATCACCATAGCCATTACGACCCTAGCAAATCCATGCATCCATATATAATGCCTAAAAACAAATCAAATGAATAAATTTAAATAAAATTAAATTAAATTAAATTAAATTAAATTAACATATGCATTAACCCAAAATACTTCTAAACATCACTCCTAAAACTGTTAAGGTCTAATTCCATATTCAGACCTCCCGGTACTAGTGACTGGAGTAAATTAATCCATTTAATCTCCCTACGTGACAAATCCCTAATTCTATTGGACCCACTCCAGTTGGGAGAAACCCAGTCTACTCCCCAAAATTTGAGTACCTTGGGATTCTTATGATGGAACTTAGCAAAATGATCTGAGACATTATGGTAAGAATACCCTTTCCTGATGTTTTTTATATGTTCCGCAATTCTCATCCTTAAGAGGTCTCTTAGTACGACCTATATCAATCAGATCACAAGGGCACTTGATGGCATACACCACAAAGGTAGTATCACATGTGATGAATTCCTGTATTTTAAACTCTCGTTTAGCTGTAGTGGAAGTGAAAGATTGAAGTTTAGTTTCATTTCCAACAGCAGTGCGACATGCTTTGCACGTTCCACAGGCATTAATTCCCCTTTTAGAGGGAAACATAGAAACAGTCTTAGGAGCATTTAAAATCTTTTTAACTATCCTTTCCCCCAAATTTTATTTTATTTTAATTTATTAATTTGATTTGTTTTTAGGCATTATATATGGAAGTACAGATTTGCTAGGGTTGTAATCTATTTTATATATAATTTAGTTATCTATTTTATATATAATTTAATTATATATTGTTTAAATATAAATAAGTTTTTGATGGGCAACCTGCTATTGGTTTTCAGTATATATGCACAGTCATATTTTAAGGTTTAATTTGATATATATATATATATATATGTATATATATATATATATATTCCTCTTAATTGTGTGTAATACTTTTTTATAGAAGTATATTATTTATTTTATTTATTAATTGTTTTTTTAATTTTATATTATTTTGTGTATTGCCCTCTTTAAGTTCTTACATGGAGCCTGTGTTACCAGTTGTTTGCATCACTTCCCATGAGATGTGAGTAGACAAATTAAGATGAATTAATGATCTGGTGATTTCATTCATTGTTCCCTATTTAAGAGCTAAGCCGCACCGCACCCTTACCCCTATGAGTAAGTCAAGAAAGGGCGTGATGGTGCTGCAAACCGGAAGTGATACAGGTCCGTAACCGGAAGTGAGGCTACGGCGTCTGGTCTGATAGTTCCGGAGGTGGTGGGAGCACAAGGCGATCCCTGCTGTTTACTTTATGGGCTTTATTTATTTATTTATTTCAGGTACTTATATAGCGCCGTCAATTTACACAGCGCTTTACATACATATATTATACATTCACATCAATCCCTAACCATCAAGGAGCGTACAATCTAAAGTCCCTAACTCACATTCATACATACTGGGGCCAATTTAGACAGGAGACAATTAACCTACCAGCATGTCTTTGGAGTGTGGGAGGAAAGCAGAGTTCCCAGAGGAAACCCACGCAGTTACAGGGAGAACATGCAAACTCCAGGCAGGTGGTGCTGGGGTTGGGATTCAAACCAGTGACCCTAGTACTGCCAGGTGGAAGTGCTAACCATTTAGCCACTGTGCTGCCGGTATTGATAATATCTTACACATTGTAAGTGCAATTCGTTTAGCAATAAAGTGATATATCTTTTGTACTACACCATTGGAGCGGGCTTTGTTCTTCTTTCATTACATGATGTGGTTGGGCATGGAGTAACAATGGAGTGGATACTTTGTGAAACTCTTTGCCATGCCACTCAAAATTGAACTCTGGTGCATCCTGTTCCCACTGATCATCCTTGAGATGTTTCCACAACTTGATTGGAGTCCACCTGTGGGAAATTCAGTGGATTGGACATGATTAGGAAAGGCATGAACCTGTCTATATAAGGTCCCACAGTTACCAGTGCATGTCAGAGCACAAACCAAGCCATGAAGTCCAAGGAATTGACTCTAGACCTCCGAGACAGGATTGTATCAAGGCACAGATCTGGGGAAGGGTACAGAAAATTTTTTGCAGCATTGAAGGTCCCAATGAGCACAGTGGCTTCCATTATCCATAAATGGAAGAAGTTTGGAACCACCAGGAATCTTCCTAGAGCGGGCCACCCGGCCAAAATGAGCGATCAAGGGAGAAGGTCCCTCTAAAAGGTCACTCTAAAAGAACTCCAGCGTTTCCCTGTGGAGAAAAGAGAACCTTCCAGAAGAACAACCATCTCTGCAGCACTCCACCAATCAGGCCTGTATGGTAGAGTGGCCAGATGGAAGCTACTCTTAAGTAAAAGGCAAATGGCAGCCCACCTGGAGTTTGCCAAAAGGCACATGTGAGACCATGAGAAACAAAACTTTCTGGTCTGATGAAACAAAGATTGAACTCTTTGGCCTGAATGCCAAGTGTTGTGTCTGGAGGAAACCAGTCACCGCTCACCACCTGGCCAATACCATCCCTACAGTGAAGCATGGTGGTGGCAGCATCATGCTGTGGGGATGTTTTTCAGCGGCACGAACTGGGAGACTAGTCAGGATCGAAGGAAAGATGAATGCAGCAATGTATAGAAACATCCTTAATGAAAACCTATTCCAGAGCGCTCTGTACCTTAGACTGGGGTGACAGTTCATCTTTCAACAGGACAATGACCCTAAGCACACAGCTCACATAACAAAGGAGTGGCTACAGGCCAACTTTGTGAATGTCCTGGAGTGGCCCAGCCAGAGCCCAGACTTGGACCCAATTGAACATCTCTGGAAAGATCTGAAAATGGCTGTGCACCGATGCTTCCCATCCAATCTGATGGAGCTTGAGAGGTACTGCAAAGAAGAATGGGAGAAATTGCCCAAAAAATAGGTGTGCCAAGCTTAAAGCATCATACTCAAAATGACTTGAGGCTATAATTGGTGCTATAGGTGCTTCAACAACGTATTGAGCAAAGGCTGTGAATACTTACAGTACATGTGTTTCTTTTTCGGTTTTTATTTTTAATAAATTGCAAAGATTTCAAAATGAACTTCTTTCATGTTGTTATTATGGGGTATTGTTTGTAGAATGTTGAGGAAAAGAATTAATTTAATATATTTTGGAATATGGCTGTAACATAACAAAATGTGGCAAAAGTTAAGCGCTGTGAATACTTTCTGGATACACTGTAACTGTCTGTGATGACAGTGCGTGTTGAAGATGTTTATTCTAAAAATCAGTTGTTATTGCTAAGATTGTGAGTTTCCTCCTTCTCGGTGGGATCGGGTGTGAAGAGGGTGGAACAGGCAGGTAACAAGTGGGTGTGACAGGGGATAGCAGGTGATGCAGGTATAGTGCTCACCCCCAGAGGGGTTGTTGAATATGACCCAGATCTTCCTTGCTAATACAGAGGCTGCCTGCCACAGACACAGTTCCATGCACATCAACATACAGGCTTAGTCTAAGGATTGTCTTTTTCAAATTTATTGCAGAATAACATGAACAGAAGAGGGGTTCTGGGATCAAGATACTCCAAACGCTAGCAGAAACAACAGAAAGGCAGCTTCTCACTAATCTTCCCTAATCAGCCTTTCCTAGGGTAACAGGGGATGGCCAGTATATCTATGTAGAACCCTGGTGTGTGCTACTAGAATAGTGTAGAGTATTATAGGCAAAATCATTGTGGATGACTCATGGCAGTTGTGTGAGTCATGTGATTAAGGTCGGGTTATTGCAGGTTAGCTGGATGACTCAACAGGTTGTGGCTCTATTGCCTCCTCCTGGCTCTGGGGGGGCCATAGAATATTATGGAAATCAATAAGATGGAAGGGGTTGTGGCCCAATCTGCATATTCATGGGGGTCTGGCCAATCCCAGGTTTGAAGGCCCTGGTAGAGTGGTGGAATGGCCTATAAATATGGGAGAGTCAGGCTGACAGAGGAGTCAGGTGGAAGATGGAGTGTTGAGGAGACTATCGATGTCTAGCAGGGGTCCCCTAGGTCTAGGGGGCGTGGCCTCTAGGCTGAGCTCAAACTGGCTCAGGAGGACATAGTCTGCGGAGAGGCACGGATGGGATCAAGGCCTGGAGCAGCATGGAGCCAAGAGGACAGTGTGAGTACAGCAGCACACTTTGGGATCTACAAGGGAAAAGATTGCCAAACATAGCAAGCTTTCTAAAGACAGCATTGAGCTCAATCCTTCATCCTTGTCCCAGGAGATCTTCCAAGAAGCCAGGAGGGCTGGTAGTGCTTGCAGGCTGTGGAGCTGGGAGCAACTCTGTAGGGAGAGAGAAGACATCTCTGCATGTGGCTACAAGAAGTGAAGTGATATTTTTAAGGGGCTGCTAGTTCCTCACCCATAAAGGGGCAACTGCTACTGATCCGCAATGACTGACAGCTTGCAGGAAAAGAATAGTCCAGGATCTGCTTTTGCAGTGTCCCCCTTCCATTGTTTCAAACCAAATTGGACATCCCATAATCCCTATTTCCCTATCCAAGTTGAATTCCCCTCATAAAACAACAAAACCAAGTTTAAGGACTGGTCACTGTCTTTGGATGTAAGTCGGTGTGAAAAATACCTGTTGCCTGGCTGTGCTTAGGGATACCCACAACACAGCAGCCCTCATGAGGGTAGCGCTACATCAAGAATTCTATAAGAGCAGATCCAGTACATATAACATCTTCTGGTGCTTAGTTCTCTTCTAGCACTTGCACACCTAATAGTCCACAGCCAGGGCTATACTCACAATGTCTCAGGAGCTGTCTGCCAGCCAGCATATACAGATAATTCCTTAGTGAGGGAGACAAAGGATCCTACTCCAGACCAGGACTTCAGTATGATGCCCTCCCTCAAATAATCTGTTAACAATTTTCTCCAGAACTGGTACCCTCCCTAGAGAGGAAAGAACAGTACAGAAAGGCCTCTCAAACATTTATAACAATTTCAATTTTCCGTATATATCCAGATATCTGTATTTAGCATATATACATGTATGGTTTATTTATATGTCTCCCTGTAAACAGTCTCCATCCTGCAGGGTATCGTTGGATTGGTCTCCTGGTAAATTCCCCACATCCTACTCCCACCTACCACACCTGCAATTCCCCTTCTCTCAGCACCCACTGTGCCTGAAGTACTTTGTCTCTCAACACCTATGCATCTGCACAAGCCCATTTCTCACTACCGATTGCACCTGCACTCCCACCCCTATTTCTCAGCACCCACTCACTTACAGCCCCCACTTTCTCTCAGCACCCACTGCTTCTGTAGCCTCCCTTCCCCCAGCACCCACCACACCTACAGCCTTCTCTTTTCTCATCGCCCACTATGCCTGCAGACCCCTCTCCAATTTCTTCTGCACTCCTACTCCGATCTCTCAGCACCCACCATGCTTGCAACCCATCTTTCTCTTGGCACCCACAGCACAATACTTCACTGTGGTCCTCCCTCACCTCTGTGTCTCATACCAATGTACTTCCACTTCTGCATGTCATACCAATGTACTATAACAGCCCCTCTAAAACCCGATTCTGCAGCCCCTCTCCCGTTCCCGCCAGTGCCTGCACATGGCCCTCCTGCTCTCACCACCATGCCTTCACCTTCAGCACCAACATACCTGCAGGATTTTCTCTAACCATCTGACCTCATACCTTCACCCCACCCTTGAGTTCTCATAACTGTACCTGCAGGACCCCAATTTCCCCACCCTGCCTATGCCTGTAGGCAACACTCTACGCTTAATGCCTATAGATAAGAGAACTCGCATGGAGACCAAATGTTGCGACAAGGTGTATTAACGTGAAGATATTTAGGAAGTTCTGAGGGACGAGAATCCTCCCAGTCAGCCGACAGTTTTCAGGAATGGTCCCAGCCCAGTAAGCAGGACCTCGACAGGTTCCAATGAAGGTGTTTCCTAGTGGCCTCAAGACCCTGAAACACAACATTGTACACAGGGGACCGAGGAAATGTCTGTCTTTCCATTTGATATGAGATGGTCTTCTACCAGGGCTCCAGCTTACTTCCCCTCTTGAACTTTGGATTTTCACTAACATCCGGTCTTAGTGTTGAAGGTGGCCTTCAAAAGTCTTAGAGAAAATTATAATGTCATCTAAGTAAATTAGCACAGTCTCAAAAATATAATCTCCTAGGCATAGTTCCATGAATCTTTGGAAGGTACTGAGGTCAATCCTCAGCCCAAAAAGGCATGCGATTGGACTTGCAGGGTCATGAAGGATGTTTTCTCCCAGTCTTGCTCCCACGCTGGGACCTGCCAGTACCCCAAGCCAAGTCCAAGGAGAAAAGTATAGGGGCCAGCCTAGAGCCATGAGGGACTCCTCTATCCCTGGCAGCAGGTAGGTGTGTCTGTGGCTCTCCTTGATATTCCCACTTTGCAGCATGTTGCGGGTCAGGTCTTTGACCTCTTGGCAGATGTCAGATGGCATGTGTATCTCTCCCAAATAGGAGGTGCATTTCTAGACTATGTATGTATGGGATAGTCTAGAGCCTCGGTGTACCCATAATTTTCAGTACCAGCCGCAAAGACTCTGATAGAGGAGGTGCTGTTGGGGAAGTGAATATTCCTGGAAGGGTATGGCCAACTGATCCAGCAACTGTCAGCACTATTCGACATCTAGGGAGACCGTGGTGGATTGCAGCGGGGCACAAATAGCTATTACTGCCAGCTAGAACCCCATGATACAATACTTAGGCACCACATAGAGGTATGAAGGATCATGTGGTTAGTTAGCTGTATAGGGGCAGTTCCCAAGTTTATTATCTGATCTAGCACCCAACCCTGATGGACTTTGGATAAAGTAAGAGCCATCAACCACTGTCCTGGAACCTCAGGGTCCTTGTGAGAATGTATTGTGACTGTGGCTTCTACAGGCAGACATAAGACTATTTCTTAGAGAAGGGATAGCAGCAGGCTTTGCTTTGGCTAGGTACACGCAATGCCCACCCGCTCAGTCTGTCATTTGGTTCCCTCCAATAAGCCTGAAAGGCCTGAATCACATTAAACCAAACAGCCCTCAGACCATAGCCCCATTTAGGTTGGTGCAACTGTTCGACGTCTGACAATAAGCGGGGTAAGTCCAAGTTTTTTAGGACATTCATGCTCAGGACTATGTGTGCTGAGGAAACAACTGAACTGTGGGTGAGTATGACCCCAACTCATTCCAGCACCTTCACCCAGGCAACCCCTTCCACCCTGACCGGCAGGTTATTAGCAGCTTTCAAGGACAACCATGATGGGTCCCGAGTCCCAAACCATCAAACGGTAAAAGTCATATTCCATAATGGTAACCTCAGATTCCCATTCAAGAAGATCAGCTGACCGTTCACCAGTGCTGTGACTACAGGACTCGGGCAGTCCATGGATTCTTCTCAGTGAGACATTGGTGGGCAGTTCCCAGAGGTCATACCTCCATCCCAAGAACCTGTCTGGGAACATGTTTACCCTTTGAGTAACCACAGCCCTTGGCCAGTTGTCCGTAGCTCCCACACTGCCAGCACCCCTGATCTTTCTACAGCAGGATTCTTCCTTTTGAGAACTGGGCCAACTCCTGTTTAACTGAATACATTTCCTGCCGCATGGATGCCATGTTTTGCTTTAGCTCCCAAATGGCTGTCTGTAGGGCTGACAATGGGGAAGGAGCCAAGGCCTCCTCTCTCACATACAGATGTTCTCTTTTCTTTGCCAAGGTGACCGTCCTCCTATTCCAGGGCCACCGCTTCCACCACTATATCATTAAAAGTGAGAGAGGGTTGAGCTCTCACTAGCTGCTGCAAGACCCTCCAAATGGGACCGGCACCTACTCCTCCTATGAACTGGTCCTGTAACAACATATCCAGGGCCCCTACATTTGGCACATTCCTGCAAGTCCTTCTTCTCCAACTATTTCCATAGTTTTTGGAGGGCTACAACAAAGTGTGTCAGGCTCTCACCATCTTGTTGTCTGCAGATAAAAAGGCCCTCCAACCATGCCACAATTTGCTCTAAGTTATCACACTCATCCTTTCAGAGTACCATGCATTAATAGCTAGTTTCGGAGGATGGAGGGTACCTGATAGAGTGAACCGCACTCTCTAATCTCTCCTCAAACTCCCTGATATCGAACATCTTGAATTTGGGCACTAATGCTAGGACAGCTTCTGATGGTGCCATGGTGGCCCCTGCTCCCCTATCTGTACTAGCCAGGGGCGGACTGACCATTTGATCACTCGGGCACTGCCCAAGGGCCCGGGGTCAGTAGGGGGCCCCATGAAATGCCCCTGGTACCTTTTTTATAGGCTTTTTTGAGTGTGGGCAAGGATACAGGGGCCCCATGATCCCCTATTGCCTGGGGCCCCTGGTACTAGCTGCTGAAAAGGGCATATCCCACTGACTACAGTAAGTGTAGGAGGCACTCTGTGCTCGATGTCTGTAGGTAAGAGAACTCACACAGAGATTGAATGTTGTGTCAAGATGTATCAATGTGAAGGTACTGAGAACGTTTAAGAGGGACTGCACACATTGTCGCACCGGCTGGTATATTTGCAATGAAGCATACAGAGCATATCCGTGTACACTGATGACACCCGAGAGATCCGACAGAAGAGGCTGCTGGAAGGCAGTCCAACACCTGAATAAGGAAGAGCTGTGTCGCAAGACACAGCAACAGTTCTTAGTCTGTTCCTCCTCCACAGGAACCTGTCCCCACATTAGACAATCTGTCCCTGACCAGAGGGGCTTCAGTTCCACACCTAACTGCTCGCAAAAGGTGCGCCAGTCGAGGGGGGGCGGTGCTATTTATTAGTACTGACCACACTAAAAGATGACCACAGGGGTCAGCCAAGGTAGCGGAATCCAGCTGGACAGTTGCTCTCCTGATGACACCTATGGAGGTCACAGAAGAACATGGGTTCCCCCTTTTCCTCCGCTCTCCCCGCACAGCAGTCACCTGACAGTGCCACCCTTGCAAAGAGGCAAAACTACACCTGCATACATGCCCTCTTGCTTTTACTACCATGCATGTATCCACCTTCCACAACTGTACCTTACCCCTGCTCTCACACCATGCCTGCACAAAGCAGGAATCCCCCCCCCCCCCAGCTCTCACCATTACACCTGCACCTCAGCTACCACTGCATGGCTTCAAACCCTCTTCTCACTTCCACTGCTGTGCATCCCCCTCCCTTTACCCCCTCTCTCCAAACCTGTGCATACTTCTACCGAACTCTCACCCCATGACCCCCTACTTGATACCTAATCTGCCCTTCACCCTCATCCACCCTCCCAGTTCTTAACACTCAGACTTAAAAATATAACATTGACCAAAAACTATTATGATTTCCCTTTAAACTGAGTTGCTAAATAAAATACAAAAAAAAGGCGCTCTGTGTAAGAATAGCAACAATGCTTACCAGTCCCACCACATATACAGTTTCTTCACTCTCTTACAGAGCTACAGCAGCATTTTCAGCATCCAACACCTCTGGGTGTGTCAATGCCTGCACCTCCATGTTAGGACCATGGTTTCACCTCTTGGTTTCAATGTCACTTGTGTCTTCCATTATCCCAAAGCAAAAAAATTGATGTTTTAAAGGGTCAGCTATAGTAGCAATAATAACATATGATATATATATTGAGTAGGTAAAGAGTAAAATGTTAGATTGTCCAAGTGTTCCTCCGGACACAGTGGAACACTGATGTGCGAGGTCCCGATTATGTGATCACTGATTGGCCAATCAGTTATCACATGCAGAGTAGTAGTCACTTCTGACATCATTGCTTACTATGTGTGAAATCTGTGAATGATCACAGAGGTCACATGGTACAAGGCTATTCACAACAGCCTTGTACCATGTGACAAGCTGTAACCAATCAAAGCTCACACAGTATTTCTCAATGGCTGCAAGAATGCAGCCAGAGAGAAGGAGAAATTATTGCTTTTACAGTCTTTATGGGTGTAAAAGCAATCAGTGTAAAAAAAATTTAAAAAAATCTTCATCACCCCCCACAAGTAGTACAGTGTCACCATGGTGTCACTGTATTGCTAGGGTGACAGTATGTAAAAAAAAAACCCATAAATAATAATATAAAAAAATAAATAAAAATGTAAAAAAAGTTTTAAAACATTTTTTTTGGTTATAAACTAATTTGGGATTTTTTTAACTAAAAAGATAACTGAATAAATTTGGCCAAGATTTATGATGAAATATTATTTATTTGCAAAATTTTATAAGAAAAACATTTTTTTTCCAAAATTTTTGGACTTTTTCATTTATATAGCAAAAAAAATAAAAATGTGGTGAATAAATACCACCAAAATAAAGCTTTATCTGTCTCAAAGAAAATGCTAAAAAATTCATATGGGTACAGTGTTGCATGACCGCGTCATTCAAAGTGTGATAGCGCTGAAAGCTGAAAATTGGCCTGGACAGGAAGGGGGTGAAAGTGTCCGGACTTGACGTGGTTAATACACAGTTCAGCACATATTGGGACTAGTGGTATTGTGACACAGCTCAGAGGTTGGTATCCCAGTTAATGGTTCTTACTGTACCGGCGACAGCATTTGAATGAAGAGGGTGGCTGTTACTCAAGTAGCTGTGCGGCACATATGCAGACTGGCAGAACTCGTCAGCCCACTCTAGTCCCAGCTCATCAGAGCAGCAGCAAATTGCCTACTCTGTCCCTCCTCAACAGGAACCTCTCCCTAGCACTAGTGCACTGTCCCTAGCCAGCAGGGAACCTGTCCCTACACTATCCACTTTGCAAAATGTGAACCAAAAGCAGTGAGCCAGTACTTTTTTGTGGCATTGTACTTACTAAAGATAGCCACCGGGTCATCCAGGCTTGCAGTGTCCTTTCAGACAGCTGCCACTCTAATGACAAGTACAGAGACCTCAGAGGAACTTTTGCAGGCCATAGATGGGTCGAACACCGGCTGATTTTTCGAACGATAAACGAAAAATCGGTCGTTCATTCGGCCGACGTTACCACCAATGATTAAAAAAATTGTCCGACTAAATCATAAAGTTCACCCCATAACTTCTGTCCCTTGCAGGTCACAGCTCATGCGCAGATTTTTTATCGTTAAAACGATCGTCCAATTTGGCCATCATTGCTGGGAAAATCATCCAAATTAGGCCCAATTAGCCATTTTCCCTCTCTGGTCTCATATGACTCGTTAGTGTTACAAGGTCTCAGGTGTGATTTAGAAGCAGGCGTGTTAAATTTGGTGTTATCGCTCTCACTCTCTCATACTGGTCACTGGAAGTTCAACATGGCACCTCATGGCAAAGAACTCTCTGAGGATCTGAAAAAAAGAATTGTTGCTCTACATAAAGATGGCCTAGGCTACAAGAAGATTGCCAAGACCCTGAAACTGAGCTGCAGCACGGTGGCCAAGACCATACAGCGGTTTAACAGGACAGGTTCCACTCAGAACAGGCTTCACCATGGTCGACCAAAGAAGTTGAGTGCACGTGCTCAGTGTCACATCCAGAGGTTTCTTTGGGAAATAGACGTGTGAGTGCTGCCATTATTGCTGCAGAGGTTGAAGAGGTGGGGGGTCAGCCTGTTAGTGCTCAGACCATATGCCGCATACTGCATCAAATGTGAGGGGAGTGCTCACTTCTATGAGATACTGTATGTCACATGCACAGTGCCAAATAGCTAGGTCTGTACTACTGTATGCATGCAGTGGTCACCTTGATATACAATGTGTGACAATTTAATTCCCGGAATGCCTGCACTAAGGTGGTGGTTCATATATCCACTCACATGCAAACATGTTCTGACATGGCCTGGGTCACAGATGCAAATGTGGATGTGTTGATCAAAGATTGAGTGTGAATGATGACAGAAGCATTGAACATGAACAGAGAAACTGCAGCAGATTCTAACAGAGGATTTGGTAATGAGAAAGATTTTCCCAAAGATTGTGCCTCAAATCTTGACAGAAGATCTGTAAGAATGGTGCCCCATCATTAGTATCAGTGTGTGAGGAATAGTGCCCCATCATTGGTATCAGTGGGAGGAATTGTGCCCCATCATTGGTGTCAGTGGGATGAATTGTGCCCCATCATTGGTGTCAGTGTGAGGATTAGTGCCCCATCATTGGTATCAGTGGGAGGAATTGTGCCCCATCATTGGTGTCAGTGGGAGGAATTGTGCCCCATCATTGGTGTCAGGGGGAGGAATAGTGCCCTATCATTGCTATCAGTGGGAGGAAGTGCCCCATCATTGGTGTCAGTGGGAGGAATCGTGCCCCATCATTGGTGTCAGTGGGAGGAATTGTGCCCCATCATTGGTGTCAGGGGGAGGAATAGTGCCCCATCATTGGCATCAGTGGGAGGAAGTGCCCCATCATTAGTGTCAGTAGGAGGAATAGTGCCCCATCTTTGGTGTCAGTGGGAGGAAGTGCCCCATCATTGGTGTCAGTGGGAGGAATAGTGCCCCATCTTTGGTGTCAGTGGGAGGAATAGTGTCCCATAATTGGTGTCAGTGTGTCAGGGCTCCGGGTATGACCAGAGGTATGTGAGCTGACACAGGGAAACGCAGGCTTCAGATATGTTATAAACAATAAGACAATTTATTAAAGACTAACAATACATAAACACAGTGCAATACTAAAATATAACACAGTGCAAACGAACCAAACCACCCACAGATAACAGTACATACAATGCAAGTGTCGTCAGGCAGGCCCGGTCAATAACAATCGGGCAGGTAGGAACAGGAGGAGCAGGCAGAGAGTAGTCAGGTGACGAGCCGGGTACAGCAACTAACGGGCAGGTAGGTACAGGGGGTCAGGCAGAGAATGGTCGGGGTCACAAGCCAGGGATCAAACAGGAGAAGTCAGCAGAGGTCAGGATCAGGCAGGGTCGGCAATGAATCAGTCAGACAGGGACACGGACAGGAACAGGAACAGGGATGCAGGTAATAAGATACAGGGGCCCAGAAAAAACACACACCAAGGCACAGACTGCAGGTCTGGCCATCCCTTAAATACACTTGCATAATCAGCTTCAGGTGTTTGGCTGGCTGCAGGGTTGAGTCTCTGATTGCTGAGAGCACCCGCTGGCCAGCCCTGGTACTGCAGCCCACAAGGCAGGTGAGTCCCACCATTACTGGCAAGTCCATTCCTGACACAGTGGGAGAAATAGTGCTCCATCATTGGTGTCAGTGGGAGGCCCAGAGGCATAGTGCCCCATCATTGGTGTCAGTGGAATAGTGCCCCATCATTGGTGTCAGTGGGAGGAAAAGTGCCCCCTCATTGGTGTCAGTGACACCAATGAGGGGGCACTATTCCTCCCAAACTGACACTAATGATGGGGCACTATTACACCCACTGACACCAATTATACTTACATCGCCGTGCCGCCTCCCTGAAAAGTGCCGACCTAGGAAAATGCCTTGTTTGCCTCATGGAAAATATGCCCCTGGCACAAGTGAGGGGCAGTGGGACAGGAGGAGCGCAGAGAGACAGGTAGGGGGCAGCATGACGGGGGGACATGGGACAGGATCGGGGCAGCGAGACAGGAGACGTGCAGTGGGACAGGAGAAGCGCAGTGGGACAGGAGAAGCGCAGAAGGATAGGTGAGGGGCAGTGGGACAGGATGAGCGCAGAGGGACAGGTGAGGGTCAGCATGACAGGGGGCATGGGACAGTATCGGGGCAGCTGGACAGGAGGAGCGCAGAGGGACAGGTAGGGGGCAGCATGACGGGGGGGCATGGGACAGGATTGGGGCAGCGGGACAGGAGAAGCGCAGTGGGACAGGAGAAGCGCAGAAGGATAGGTGAGGGGCAGTGGGACAGGAGGAGTGCAGAGGGACGGGTAGGGGGCAGCGTGACGGGGGCATGGGACAGGATCGAGACAGGAGGAGCGCAAAGGGACGGGTGAGGGCCAGTGGGACAGGAGGAGCGCAGTGGGACAAGTGAGGGGCAGTGGCACAGGAGGAGCGCAGTGGGACAGGTGAGGGGCAGTGGGACAGGAGAAGGAGAAGAGGGACAGGAGGAGCACAGAAGGATAGGTGAGGGGCAGTGGGACAGGTGAGAAGCAGTGGGAGAGGAGGAGCGCAGAAGGATAGGTGGGGGGCAGTGGGACAGATGAGGGGCAGTGGGACAGGAGGAGCGTAGTGGGACAGGTGAGGGGCAGTGGGACAGGAGGAGCGCAGGGGGACAGGTGAGGGGCAGATGGACAGGAGGAGCGCAGAGGGATAGGTAGAGGGCAGCGTGACAAGGGGCATGAGACAGGATCGGGGCAGCTGGACAGGAAGAATGCAGAGGAACAGGTGAGGGCAGATGGACAGGAGGAGCACAGAGGAACAGGTGGGGGGCAGTGGGGACAGATGGGTGGTAGTGGGGACAGATGGGTGGAAGTGGGACAATGTGGGGGACAGGACGGGGAAGTGGAACAGGTGTGGGGCAGGGTGACATGTGGGGGCAGTGTGATGGATGGGGGGGCAATGGGACGGGGGAGGGAATTAGAACAGGTGGGGGGCAGCGTATCAGGGGACAGTGAGACAGGACTGAGGGAGCACCAGTCCTCCAAGCACTTACCTGTACAGCAGCGGCTCCTCCAGATGGTGTCAGGGTCATTCCTGTGCCTGTGTCCCTTCTCCCCCACGATCTCCGGCGGCAGCTGCAAAGGAGCCAGTGGGCTCCGCCCCCCTGACCTTGTCCTCTTCTGCTTCCTCCTTCGTGGCACCTTCTGGCCTTCCTGCAGATCCCGGCACACTTACAGCGGGCCCCGCCCCTCATGCGCTCCGAGCGCACACCGGGGATCCGCCTAACACTCCGCTCTCCTCTGCATCCGGTCCCTCAGCCATGGCGGCCCTGCCCCTGTCCCTTTCCCACGGAAGTGTCTCTTCCATGGGAAAGGGGGGGCACTGCCGCCCCCCTGAAAAGTGCTGCCCTAGGCAAATGCCTAGTTTTCCTTGTGGCAAATACGCCCTTGACTGTTATTGCTTATAGCAGTGATGATCAATAGTATGAGCAATAGTTTCTTTTCATGACACCTTGATTACTGTTCACATGCTGTGATTGGCTACAGCTGATCACATGGTACAAGGTGTCAAGTACCATGTGATAGCTGCGGACTAATCACAGCATTGCAACAGTTAGCAAGCTGTTCATGAATGAAAGCCATTCAGGACAGTTTTGATTACATAATATCATGTGATTGCTATGATTGGTCATAGTGATCATATGATACCCCAGTCACTCACTGCGGCAGGGTACTAAGCACCATGATTCATGTCACAGGATCACACCACACCACCCAGAGGGCTCCCAAGTGTGCATGTGCTCAGTGACATACAGGTACGCCACTGAATCTGTAGTACATTTATAGTACATTTGCTGTGAGTAGGCTGGCAAGTGGTTAATAGCTATGGTGCTAAATTGTAGGATTTTCCCTCTTCATTCTCTGAATCAAGACAATATTGTTTTTATTTCCAGTTGAAGTATACCAGCTCAGACCTACATAAATTGCAGACGTTCCATACAGGCCTAAGATCTTTAGTGTGAGTCTGAAACACGTTTCCATCTTCTTGAATTTTTTTCTTTCCATATGCAATGTTTTTGCTCTCTCCCTCAGAAATTATAGCCTATCCATAAAAGGCTTAAAATGTGCATTTGTTGTTTTTCTGCATTTTTTTTAAGTTTAATTGGAAATAAACTGACAGATGCAGAATGGCTGCTCAATCCTTAAGAAATTGTGGCCAGCCCTAAAAGGCTTAATAGATGTGGTGCTAAACTGTCAAATTTTTCTTTTCATTCTTTGAATCAAGACAATAATTTGTATTTGCAGATGCTTTAAGCTTGCTCAAAAATTGCAGTCTGTCCATGTAGGCTTAAAATGAAATTCTAGCTTACACCAAACTAGCCTTAAAACTGTCCACTCCTTCCTCCTACCACCCATGCTAAGTATCTTGTATAAGAAAGACTTACCTATTTTCAGGCCACTCTGATCTGGTTATGCGATCTCCCATGCATAAGCCAGCATAGGGTTCAATGGCCCATCTGTTGTCAGTGCAACCTCCTCTCCACTGAAGCTGGGCTAACTGACACAGGGGAAAATAGGTAAGTACTCATACTGTATATACATCTTTCTTACACAGGTTAGTAAGCATAGCTGTAAGGAGAGGTGATGGGACAGTTTTAAAGCTAGTTAGGTGAAAGCTGGAATTCCACTTTATGATCTGTGCTATTAGTCTGAAACATTTTCCATCTTCAGCCCCCAAAAACATTAATTATTTTTTTTCTTTCCAGCTGCAATGTGCTTGCTCTCTCGCTCAGAAATTGTGGCCTATCCAAAAAAGTTTTAAAAAGGAAGCTGAAAATTTGGGCATTTTTTTTTCTTTTAAATTTGAAACAAATAGACATGTTTTTTTCTTTGCAGGTGCAGCATGCCTGCTCAATCCCTAAGAAATTGTAGCCTTTCCTATAAGACTTAATAGCTGTGGTGTTAAACTGTAACATTTTTCCCTCTTTTGTCTTTGATTCAAAACATTACATTTTTATTGCTAGATACAATCTGCCACTCAGTCACACATAAATTGTGGCCTGTCCATAAAGGCTTAAGATCTGTGATGCAAGTCTGTAACTTTTTTCCATCTTCATTTGCTCAAAAAAATCTATTTTTTTTCTATCCAGATGCAATGTGCTTGCTCTCTCCCTCAGAAATTACTTACATATTCTCCAGCCACTGTGCCATGTGTTTGGCTGTTGTCTCTGAAATGTGGCACTATAATTTATTTAACAGCTGCCTCATCTCTGGAATGTGGGTTTGTGGTTTTGATTTGTTTTGGTGCTCTCTGAGCTGACATTTTGTTAAACATCAGTGTGATACTGAAAAGAAGACTACAAGCTATGCTATGCTACTTGTTTAGACACTATTTGGCAGTTTGTATAGAGTTGATAGTGTTTGATTTTTTTAAAATATATTGTGACTTCAGCTATATAGTTCCTGCTACTTTCAGTGCTCAATTATGGTTTATTAGTGCTACAACAAATAATCATTGTCTTTGAAAAAACTACCTGATAAAGCTTTTTTCTTTTTGAAATTTACTATATTGGGTTGCTGATGCTGTATGTAAGCAATGAATAACGTAGAAGTAAACTAAATTATTATATATGTATATGATGCCACAAAACAGTGTCACTGGTGCTGTCTCTGGTATTTGTATTGTTCTGTGAAACCATGTACAGCTTTATGGCATCCCCTAAGCAAATAATTTGAAGGTTTTTTGTATGTTCAATGTTTCCCCTCTAAGCCACCTGAAAAGATCTTCTTTCTGATGAACAATAGATTCAAAATTCAGAAAATGAGCTTTGGTTATGTTCACCAAATGTGTGTTGAACTAAACCCGGGTATGTTTGTGTACCCAGATGCTGGCTGGGCTATGCTGTTAATCCAGGTACATTTCCCATATTGTCATAGGGAGAATGCTTCCCCCCTAGTGCTCAGCAAGTAAGTATTGATGTAATTTCCTGAAAGCAGCCACTTACTGGAAGCACATGATTGTGGGACTTGTAGTCTGAACCCATTGATTCAAGATGGAGCTAATTTGGCTTTGAACTACAATACCCAGCAGCTAAGAGCATATAACGGACACAGTGCAGGGTGGACTCCTGGGACCCGATCTACAAGGAAAAGCAGAACAAGGATCCAGGATGCTGGTTGCCACAGAGGAGCCGCAATTAACTGGACACTGTGGGGTTTATTTACTAAAGCTGGAGAGTCCAAAATCAGACTCCCTTCTACATAGAAACCAATCAGCTTCTAACCTCAGCTTGTTCAATGAAGCTTTGGCAATGAAACCTGGAAGCTGATTGGTTTCTATGCAGAAGGGAGTCTGATTTTGGACTCTCCAGCTTTAGTAAATAAACCCCTGTGTGTCTGCGGCTGTGACTAAACTGCGGGGACACCGTCCTTCTCCCATCCCCACACACTCTGAGGTGGACATCTCCAAACCCCTCAGCCCATCAGGTGCGCAACTTGCTGTGGACTCCCAAGAGCCTGCAGGGGGACATCCTGATCGCTGAACTGAGTGCCAGTCAGAGTGGTGAGCAGGCAGAGGCCCACCCTACCTTTCACACTGTACCTAAAGACACTTCATGCAGACACCTTTATACCCAATCACTTGGAGAATTACAATCGAAGCCCACATAATACCTGTTTACTCTAAGCTCCATTGGCTTATTTTGGTACCACATATCCATGGGCCGCACCAGAGCTAGCTGAAGACTAAAGAACATTCATTCTTTGAGAATCATCCTCCCTTACAAAGGAATGCTACTCCCTGAAGTCAGTGGAGAAAGATAGCTCTCTTGATTGCTTAGTATTTTAAGTAGGGACTCTAGCCTATTTGCCATTGTCTTTGATGTCAGGGTCTAGAGGGAGCAGAATAATTAAAATCTCCTCTTCCCCCTCTTGTTTCTGGGGTCACAACTACCTTACAGCCTGTTTATTATAATTAGCTGGTTTATTGCATTACTATTGTTTTACATCACCTGCTGCTTTTTGTGACTAGTTCAATATTTTTCATCCTAGATCAATACCTTGGTGTTGCAACTATCAGACAAGCCAAAGTAGTAAATTTATGTTTACAAATCTTAATTGTTGTTGGTCTCATGCACTTTTGTCTACATATCTGCTTTGATAAAAATATGTCATAACCCAGAGTGTCAGAGGTGTCCAGGAAAGCACAAGGTCAGGGCAACCAATGGGGTCAAGCAATTTCCAGTGGCCCCTGTGATTCATCCTTACTAATCATAGTTGTTACATCTATGTTTGTATAAACAGCATGCTAACATAAGGGAAATTAGGGAGCCTTTAGCTGATACATAGTTAAATAGTTAGTCTGGTTGACAAAAAAAAGTCCATCCAGTTCAACCAACAGAAGGGAAAAGAAAATTATATACAATCGTGTATATACACATTCCTATACCCATAGTTAATCCAGAGGAAGGCCAAAAAAAAAATAAAGCCTGATCAAATTTGCTCCAGCAAGGACAAATCCCTTTCTGATCCCCCAAGAGGCAATCGGATATACCCTGGATCCTCTTAACCTATACATTTTAGTATTCTGTTATATTTTGTGTATCTAGGAAAGAATCCAGACCTTTTTTAAATCAATCTACTGAGCTGGCCAGAGCCAGCTTCTAAAGGAGTATAAGTTGTACTTTCTCCCATAATAGATTGTACAATTATATTTTTCCACCATTTGTAGATTGATTGTTATAAAATTTTTAATCATTTTAAATGTTTCTGCTTACTTATTTATTTATAAGTGAATGATCTGTGCCCCCATAATGGGATTTGATACAGCTTTCCTTGTATTTTTTGGCGTAATATCAATCTAGAAACCAACATAAAAGGATAATGTCCCCCCTGAAGGTCAAGTTATGTTTGGTTTAATGCAATTTCAGACTTACGGTATGCTATAAACACTACAATGACAGTGTAGTTGTATGGAGGATTGCAGTCTATAGAAAGAGATCAACAATTAGGTTTCAGCTTACCTGTGCCTACAAACGTGATTTCTGATTGCAATGGGTTTCTGTACTTTACACATAATGATTGCACTGCTCTTCCTCATTTTCTATTCAGCAGGAGAGATCCAGAATTATTACGGTATATCACTGTACACTTTTCCACTTTACCCTTTTATGAAACAAGTACAAATTTGCTACTATCTCATAAAAACCTTTGTTTTTCTCAGTGTTCAAGGTGCTAAGAATATTGGATACATTTTTTTGTGTAATTTACAAAGCCTGCTTGAGGCTCAAACAGCAGATAATAGAACAAACAAGAAGGTTGTGAAAAAAAAGAATTGTTCCTTTATCCTATACAGAATATCATATGAGTAGAGCATTGGTAAACAAAGTCTATAAAATGTATAGCAACAGTAACAGTGAACCCAGCGGTATGGCTATTAGTTATCGTATACAGAAGGAATTGAATTGATGTAAATTGTTTTTTATTTTAATGCATTATAATGTATGTGATGCACATGTTTTTAGTACAAGAAAACTATGTAGAAAACAATTCTGAGTAAAAAATTTTCCACATAAACACACAATCAACTGTTGTTGGTGGGTTTTACTTTACTGTATACTAACTGAAAGACATAACAGACTAGGTAGTAGAGCACATTAAGAATTTAGGCTTCATTGCAGTGGTGTAACTAGAACTTTCAGGGCCCCGGTGCAAAAAAACATGAAGGTCCCCCTGCTTGGGGGCTTTCCCTCTGAGCCTGGTGGCAGAACGCCATGACCCAGTCAGAAGTGCGACCTTTGTTACCCTGGTAGTTCCACAACCGGTGTTAGTAGTTTTTTATTTTTGCTATTCTATTTTTTTTATTATTTTTTTACCATTTTTTATTTAAATTTTTTTACAATATTCTTTTTTTGTTATTTTTTAGGAGACCTGTTGGGGGGCTTTGGTAAAATATCAGGGGTCTAAACAGACCTCTGATGTTCCAACTTTGAGACAAAGAAAAGAGATTGGGGACACAGCCCTCAATCTCCATCTCTGCAACCTCAGGTGCACAGATTGAATGGACTGGAATAGCTCTATACAGAGCTTCCCATTCATTCTCAAACTGAAGCATAGTAAACACAGTTAGCAAACAGTTAGTAAACACAGTTTTCCTCCAGCAGCCGCTGAATGCCTAAGGGAGGAAGAGGAGGAGAAGTGGGCATTCTCTGCTCCTCCTATCCAGGTGTACAGGGAGGCCCCACAGGCCTCCTGGAGCATGGGGCCGGGTCCCAATTGAGACTCCTGTAGGTACGCCCCTGCCTCATTCACGTGGCAATTTGACTCCAGCTGTGGCAAGAATCCAGCACATTCCTGTGGCTGGATTCAAAGGTGCTTGGAGACAGCTCAGCCCATACAAACCAGTGACAGTCTGACAGCAGATGCAGCTATCTACTGGTGTTCTGATATAATCTACCTGGGGTTAGGGACATATGATCACCCTTGGACACAAACAGCTTGTGTCCAGAGATAACTCGCTGTCCCTAACCATAGATAATCATTCCATTAATTGATTATATGTGAACACCCATGGACATCTGCTGTCAGCCTGTCATTGCTTTGTGCCTAATGGGCCTAGAGAAGGAGCTTTATTTTCAAAAAAGTGACAAATATTTTCACTTGAGTCCAGCAAGATTTAAATTTTTTTCACAATTGAAAAAATAAGATCCTTATCTAGTATTAAAGTTTTTAGAAACAAACTTTGTGTACTGTGACTTGTAATCAGATGACATAGCCAGGTAGATCTAGCATCTTTGCCGAACATTGGTTGGTCCCCAGATCACGGTTTGATGTGGTCACATTTTATTTGTTCAAATCTAAAATAAACATCTTTTTTGCGCCAAAGCTGGACATTATGCAATGACAAAAAATGAATTTGAGAAAAAGTGCTATACTTCAGTGTTGCTTTCAGGTACTTTCTGATCCTATACTGTAGTCTTCTCTGTATGTATGTGATGGCTTTTATTTATTTAAAATTAAATTCTTTTTTAATCCCACGCACCCCAAGGGTTTAAAAAAAACGTATTTAATTAAAGCACCCTGTGGGCTCTTGGCTGTGCATCTCTAGGCTGTTCTGGAGGCTGGAAATGCCCTTTAATTTCTGATAAAGCACCAGCCACTATATGAATTGCTGACAAGTTCCTATTTTTCATAGTAAGCTTGTATTAAAGTTACTATACTACGCTGGAAAACTGACGAACGTGAAATGATGGTAATGGGTTAAATAGAATAGCCAGTGTCATTTGGTAGAACTACTGTATATAGTCTGCATTAAGTGGCATTCTAGGTACCTCAGAAGGTCATCAATCTGACATTCGGAAAGGCAGAGTTCTCAGAAATAGTTACTGGTTTAAACCTATACCCAAACAAGTCAGATGCTTCCCATATTCCCCCTGTGCTGTCATATCTGTTGTTTGAAGATTAAGTTTGGTTAATTTTGTCTTTCAGAATGTAGATAAACATTGCTAATGTCTTTGACAAACACGTTTTCTTTCTGTAGCAATAAAAATTGTCAGTTTCCGCAATTTAAATATAAGTGTGCATATTTATTTTAAGCCACTGTTATAATTATTTCTATATTTAATCCTCTGTTCAGTGCTATTGTAGACTATTGCTAGTACATTCTTTCAGTATTTTTATTCTAACCCTTAATTTAGTTCTGAATATTACTTGCTCTTTTTACCTTATTTTTAAAGGGATTCTGTCACAAAGCTACAGCACCAATCAAGCAATGTGATGTTGCCGAGATAGAAGCTGTTATGTAATGTTATGATTTCCAGGCTGCACATTAGCTCCTTAGTATTAGATATTATGTGATCTCCATGCATGCACATACAGTGGGGCAAAAAAGTATTTAGTCAGCCACCAATTATGCAAGTTCTCCCACTTAAAAAGATGAGAGAGGCCTGTAATTGGCATCATAGGTAGACCTCAACTATGAGAGACAAAATGAGAAAAAAAATCCAGACAATCACATTGGCTGTTTTGGAAAGAATTTATTTGCAAATTATGGTGGAAAATAAGTATTTGGTCAATATCAAAAGTTAATCTCAATACTTTGTTATATATCCTTTGTTGGCAATGACAGAGGTCAAACATTTCCTGTAAGTCTTCACAAGGTTGGCACACACTGTTGCTGGTATGTTGGCCCATTCCTCCATGCAGATCTCCTCTAGAGCAGTGATGTTTTGGGGCTGTCGCTGGGCAACACGGACTTTCAACTCCCTCCAAAGGTTTTCTATGGGTTGAGATCTGCAGACTGGCTAGGCCACTCCAGGACCTTGAAATGCTTCTTACGAAGCCACTCCTTTGTTGCCTGGGCGGTATGTTTGGGATCATTGTCATGTTGGAAGACCCAGCCACGTTTCATCTTCAATGCCCTTGCTGATGGAAGGAGGTTTGCACTCAAAATCTCACGATACATGGCCCCATTCATTCTGTCCTGTACAAGGATCAGTCGTCCTGGTCCCTTTGCGGAGAAGCAGCCTGTGACGGGAGCGACTTTTGGGGGTGGGGGGACCTCTGTATCATCTCCCCAAATCATTATGTTTAACCCACCCTGTGCCTGTTAAGGGTTACAGGGTGTGTATGTGAATGTCTGAGTCCTGTGTATAGTGTGTGTCCCTTTTGTCTAGGGCACATGGCTGTCCATTGTCTACTACCATGTGCTACCCCCCATTGTGCTGTGTCTCTCTGTCTAGCCAACTATTATGGGATGTACTGTTTGTGTATTGGTGTGGGGGTTGGGCAATGTCCTTTGCCACATGGTTGCATCCCATTGTTCTGTGTCTGGTTGGATGGGGAGGGGTGATGAGGTGTTTCCTGTCCCTGGTTGTCTTTCCCCGCCCTCTGTATAAAACATGTTTTGTGTACAATAAAGTTAGTTGACTTCCTGTTTTAGTAGGAGCTGGGTGTTGTCTGTTTTTCCTGAGGGATTTCGAGGGTGTGGTTCGTGGATGGTGTTCGGACAGGGGAAGCTGCAGTATAACGGAATATACCCAAGTGCGGTCGGGTACCGGTTCCGTTACATTGGTGGCAAGCGGTGGGATTGTGCTTCCAGCTGTAAACACATCCAAACCACCACCGGGATTCAAGAGCAGGAAAAGACGTCAGTCACCCCAGTGGAGATATGGACCTGGCATCCGAGTTCCCAGGGCTACTACAGACTGTTCTTGCAACATACCCCAGGACTGTGTCTACGGATCAGTACCTGGAGCTCAGGCAGCGGATTTGGGAGGTGCTTTGGAGAGGAGCGGTCCAGGCTGCTGGTATGGACAAAGGCAAGTGCTACCCAACCCCAGGGGAACGGGCCAGGGACCATCGGAAGTCACGGATGCCATTCCTGGGAGAGCAACCCCAGGAGCAATGGTTGGCTGAGTTGGACAGGCTGGTCCAGCAGGAGATACAACTGGACAATAGATATCGGGCTCTGCAGTGGTACGCAGAGCAGGAATATTTAGGGGTGTCCACAGAGTGCTCTCCTGAGGGACTTGACTTCGGTGGGCCTGGATTACTGTGGGAGAGCCTTACTAATCTTTTTGTGTTTGGCGATAGAGGAGAACCTACTCTGGAGGAGTTGCGGGAAGGCAGAGAGGCTATGTTTGGTCTCAGAGGGGTCTCAGAGCTTGAGCCAGATCTGCAATACCTGCTGATGAAAGAACTGCACCTGGAAAGGGCATACAGGCAACTGCTAGGATATGTTCGGCAGCATGCCCAAGAGTCATCAGTGGAAATTCCAGAGACTGGGGATCTGATAGACCTCTCAGCTGAGGAGGAACCAGCAGTAGACCTGGCAACAGGGCCAAACAGTACTGAACTCTGCCCAGCACTGGTAATGTCTCCTGAGTTCCACGGACAGGAGATGGAGAGCCCCGATCTCCAAACCCCAGTTCCAGAGGCTGGGGATTTGATTGATTTTTTTTCTGAGGAGGAACCAGCCGGGGAGCTGCCAGCTGAAGCGCTGACAACTGGACAGAGGGTCCAGGACCTCTGTCCCATGCCTGTGGTAGTTTCAGAGGCCCAGGGTGAGAAGGGAGAGGAGGTTGTTGTCCTCTCTCCCCCACAGTCAGCCAGAGTGGAGGAAACTGTTTTCCCTCCCAAGCCAGGATCTGTGCACCAGGGGGACAGTGACAGTGGAATTCCATCCCAGCAGCAGATCCACAGTCTGGGAGGGGAGGAAGCCAGCCTCCCTCCCCTACGGTTAGCCGGAGCAGATGTGGGGTCCCCAGCAGAAGTGCTGGCAACAGGGCAGAGCGCCGCTGGCCTCTGCCTAGCAACTACAGCCACCACCTGGATACCCCAGGGATGCTGGGCAGTCGGCCCAGATCCCCCACAGAAGGATGAAGGAGGCCCAGCCACCCTGTCTTCTCCCCAGCGGCTGAGAGGATTCCCGGGAGAAGGACCAGTCCGTACTTCTCCCCAGCGGCGGGTATGTTCTACGGGAGAGGCAGAGGTTGGCTGGGTGAGTAACGCTTGGTGTGGGACAATTTGCATGGGGTACTGTGTGGGTGCTGGCATTGAGAGACTGGAGGTGCAGACTAACTTCAGAGTACATCCGTCTGGGATATACTCCTGTGTTAGTCTCCTGCCGAAAGGGGAGATATGTGACGGGAGCGACTTTTGGGGGTGGGGGGACCTCTGTATCATCTCCCCAAATCATTATGTTTAACCCACCCTGTGCCTGTTAAGGGTTACAGGGTGTGTATGTGAATGTCTGAGTCCTGTGTATAGTGTGTGTCCCTTTTGTCTAGGGCACATGGCTGTCCATTGTCTACTACCATGTGCTACCCCCCATTGTGCTGTGTCTCTCTGTCTAGCCAACTATTATGGGATGTACTGTTTGTGTATTGGTGTGGGGGTTGGGCAATGTCCTTTGCCACATGGTTGCATCCCATTGTTCTGTGTCTGGTTGGATGGGGGGGGGGTGATGAGGTGTTTCCTGTCCCTGGTTGTCTTTCCCCGCCCTCTGTATAAAACATGTTTTGTGTACAATAAAGTTAGTTGACTTCCTGTTTTAGTAGGAGCTGGGTGTTGTCTGTTTTTCCTGAGGGATTTCGAGGGTGTGGTTCGTGGATGGTGTTCGGACAGGGGAAGCTGCAGTATAACGGAATATACCCAAGTGCGGTCGGGTACCGGTTCCGTTACACAGCCCCAAAGCATGATGTTGCCACCCCCATGCTTCACAGTAGGTATGGTGTTCTTTGGATGCAACTCAGCATTCTCTCTCCTCCAAACACGACAAGTTGTGTTTCTACCAGACAGTTCTATTTTGGTTTCATCTGACCATGAGATTCTCCCAATCCTCTTCTGGATCATCCAAATACTCTCTAGCAAACTGCAGACGGGCCCGGACATGTACTGGCTTAAGCAGGGGGACACGTCTGGCACTGCAGGATCTGAATCCCTGGCGGCGTAGTGTGTTACTGATTATGTTTTTGTTATGCCTTTGTTATGTTGGTCCCAGCTCTCTGCAGGTCATTCACTAGGTCCCCCCGTGTGGTCCTGGGATTTTTGCTCACCGTTCTTGTGATCATTTTGATCCCACGGGGTAAGATCTTGTGTGGAGCCCCAGATTGAGGGAGATTATCAGTGGTCTTGTATGTCTTCCATTTTCTAATTATTGCTCCCACAGTTGATTTGTTCACACCAAGCTGCTTGCCTATTGCAGATTCAGTCTTCCCAGCCTGGTGCAGGTCTACAATTTTGTTTCTGGTGTCCTTCGACAGCTCTCTGGTCTTCACCATAGTGGAGTTTGGAGTGTGACTGTTTGAGGTTGTGGACAGGTGTCTTTTATACTGATAACAAGTTCAAACAGGTGCCATTGATACAGGCAATGAGTGCAGGACAGAGGAGCCTCTTAAAGAAGAAGGTACAGGTCTGTGAGAGCCAGAAATCTTGCTTGTTTGTAGGTGACCAAATACTTATTTTCCACCATAATTTGCAAATAAATTCTTTCCAAATCAGCCAATGTGATTGTCTGGATTTTTTTTCTCATTTTGTCTCTCATAGTTGAGGTCTACCTATGATGCCAATTACAGGCCTCTCTCATCTTTTTAAGTGGGAGAACTTGCACAATTGGTGGCTGACTAAATACTTTTTTGCCCCACTGTATATATGACCTTCCTCTGACTTCAGCATCCCCCTCAGGGCAAAGCACTGGCGGGTAGGTAGATTAGGCACCAAACACTACATTGTGGACTATGAGGTGCCAGTTGTGGTCGATAAAAAAAAAGGCAGTATGGGTATCTTTCTAAGACCCCGGACTCCAGGGGGGCCACTGGGTATGTTAAAAAAAGAATTTTATTGAAGATTTGTTAGGCTCATTACAATATTGATAATTAAAATAAAGGTGCAGTTGTCCTTTAAGGGATCAATAAAGGAAATCACGTGTTATATGTTCATTGCTTTATACTTGCAATTTTTACAGGTGGTAGTTAACTGTCAGCCTGGTGGCAGTTTGGTAGAATCTGTCCAGTGTATTAATATTATTATTATACAGGATTTATATGGTGCCAACAGTTTGCGCAGCGCTTTACAATATAAGGGAGACAGTACAATTACAATACATTTTAGTACAGAAGGAATAGGAGGGCCCTGCTCGTGGAGCTTACAATCTAAAAGGTGTATGAGTTAAAAATAACTGTAACGGTTAATCTTGGAGCTGTATATACTTGCTATGATCATCACGTCAATTCCAACATTATAAAAAAAATCAGATAATGTATTGGTATTCTATCCTGAACTGAAATGGAATTCAAAGATGGCATGCCATCTGATTGCTGCTATTCAAAGTAAAACTCCAGTTATGCTGAGAAGAAAAGAATCACCTCCATGTCAGCTATGTACATTGTGAGGGTTTTAGTAGATTTAACTGTGCTTGTTTTTTTTGTCTTTTTTTAGATAATAGTCATAGTTAGTGTCTGCATAGCCATGCAGTAGAGAATAATGTCAGGAGTCTAATGCCAAGCTCATACAGCACCAACATGTAAGCAGGTGCAGTCTACTTTCTCTATTGTAGGTGGTGCTCATCCAGAGCAGTGCTACAGCTGGAGAGAAAGTCAGGGGAAACCTGGCTGCTCTATGGTTTCCTGGTTCCATGAGGCAGCGTTCAAGTTGGCTACGCTGAATTCAGGTAACCCTGGTGGCCATCTTGGGTCAGAAGAGCCTTTTTAAGTGCCTGCAACCAGAGTTTGTCTCGGTTTTTGCGAAGTGGATAGTGTAGGGAAAAAGCACACATCTGCCAGGGAAAGTGATTAGTAGCAGGGAGAGGTTCCAGATGAGTAGGGACATGCCATCCTGCATTGGTACCCCCCCTTTTGGAGCTGGACCAGCCAGGCTGCACTCTACCCTGTGAGACAGAAGCTGTCATTGCTTCAGAACCTACTTCTTTGTCAGGTTTCATGGAACTGTGAGTGTTTCCCAGCATGGTGCTCCCCCACTGGACTGTCTGACTAATTGAGCCTTTCTTTTACTACAAGTTTTATTCATTGCAAACAGATTCAGTGTGTTCACTGCTGCCACACCATGCTGTACCCACTCACACTTAGCGGCAGGATATGTCCTTTGCAGCGGGTGCAGAAGGAGGAGTAGACTCCATATGGCTCTGTTAGGATCAGCCCATGCCCTGATGCCAAGTTCAATGGCTCAAACATTCTCCTGGCTGAGTGGGAGGAGAGACTGGAGAGTGCTGCACACCTGTACCAGGTCCTGGCCTGGCTGATTGCAGAGCTGGCTGTTAATGTCCTAGAGGATGGTACCAGGTGAGCTGTGATGGCGCTGCCAGAGGAGGAGCGAGCTACATTAGAGCAAATTGTGTCACATCTGGAGGGCCTGTCGGGGGAAAAGGTACTGGTCCTGGAACTGAGGCAGAGATTCTTTGTCTGGAAGCAACAGAAGGATGAGAGTCTCACTCGTTAAGTAGCAGCAATCCAAAATCTGGAAGCACCTGGAATAGAGGGATGTGCACGGCTGTGCTGACATTACTACATGAGACCATATGCTAAGGCAGGGGTGTCAAACTCCGGCCCTCCAGCTGTTGCAGAACTACAAGTCCCATCATGCCTTTGCCTTTGGGAGTCATCTTTGAACCTGTCAGTCTTGCAATGCTTTATGGGACTTGTAGTTCTGCAACAGCTGGAGGGCCACAGTTTGACACCCCTATGCTAAGGGTTCAGTTCATAGTGGACATCTAAGCTGGCCCATTCAGTAGAGTCCTGAAAAAGAGATTCAGGACACAACCTGCCATCTCCTTCCATGACATTATGATATATTCAGTTGTGCAGGAGCAAGAAGATGCAGAGGCAATGGTGGCGGTGACCAAAAGGTATGAACCTGTGTATCTGAAGGAAGAGGCCTTGGCTCCTTCACCACTGTCAGCCCTAAAAATAGCAATGAGAGAGCTAGCTCAAGATATGGCTTCATTAAAGCAAGAGATGTCCTCCCTCAAATGGGACTCTCTCCATTCCCATAGGGGTGAGAATCCTCTATGAATGCACCCCAGAAAGACCGGGAGTGCTGGCAGTGCGGTTGCTATGAACATATATCAAATAACTCTGAGCAGCCTGAATTCAAAAACTCACCCAGGCTAAATTAGTGGTTCCTGGGACAGAGTGACTCAAAGTACCAGCAAGACAGAGTATATGATCGCGCCAAGTCCAGTGGTATTGGCCCTTGTCAATGACCAGGAGGTCCCATAACTGACTGACACCAATTCAGAGGTCATTGTCATGGAATATGACTTTTACTCCCAGAGGTTTGGAGCACAGGAACTGTGACCCCTGCTGGCTGTCTCTCAGAGAGGCCAATAATTTACCTATCCTGGTCAAAGGTGTCACCTGGCTGAGGATTCAAATTGAGGACCAGGTGGTGGAGCAAGGGGTTGTAGTGGTGACCTATTGCCCAGTTATTCTGGCAGTACCTGTTGTGCTGGGCATAAACATACTGAAAGACTTGGACTTATCTCGCTTATTAGCTATAATCAAACATTCAGGCCAATATTCTAAGGGCTGTTGCCTGAGGGTGGTGTGGCTCAGAGTGCTTCAGGGCTATAAGGTAGCTATAAGACAGCCTAAACAAGTGGGGGTGGTCCGCACTCCCCCCCAAGCAAAAGTTACTCCTGTCAAAACTACTAGAGGTAGTCTGGTTGCTCCCTATCGGGGCTCACAAAAAGCTACCGTTATGGTTGAACCTTAGAAAAACTCTATGGCACATCAGTGGAGTGGCTGGTAGGCCATACCTTGTCCAAAATTCACAAAACAAAAGTACAGTTCATCAGTCTAGGAACAACAACAATATCACTTCTAAGCCACACCACTATAGTGGATCTCTATGTGGAGCCTCATCACTGTATTTCAGAAGCTCAACCAGGGGTGGAAGCAGTATGCGCTCTCCTACAGGCAGCCATGTCGTCATTGGATGAGGCCCAATACAAACTATTGCTGAAATAGCTGGACACTCCCTTACAAGTCTTCCCATTGCCTCAGCAAAGACTACTCCATCAGTTGTTAGAGAAGCACTTGCTAGTATTTGCCACCAGCCAAAAAGATTACAGGTTCACCAAAGCCATCGACCACCCAATTCACACCAAGCATGCACCACCCATTAGGGAACGGTAGAGGCACATTCCCCCAGCTGTGTGCCAGGAGGTCAAGGACCTGCTCCGCAACTTTCTACAGAATGGAGTGATCCAGGAACAGCCACAGTCCTTGGGTTGCTCCCATATTCCCAATGCAAAAGAAAGATGGAAGTCTGCGGTTTTGTGAGGACTATTGCAAGCTTAATACCTGTACCCACCAGTATGCCCTGCAGCTACGGGAATATGTTACATGTTCCACCCTAAAAACGGGTGGAACATGTAACATGTTCCCAAAGGTGAACTTATCCTTTAACAAATCTGGAGTATCCTTAATATAGGTAATATGTGAGGTAACATGTGGTCACAGATGGGAATCAACAAGGCGACTAGCCAATTCTGTTTGAGACCCTATCCCTGACATTATGGTTATTGTAATTTAAAATGAAATTATGTTAATGTAATTTTAAAAGTCTTTTTGAATCATTTGAATTATGCAGCTAACATTAAAATAATATACATGAAGGTCCTTGTTCAGGCATGTCCTATTATAGAGTGACATTGCTGTGACCCTGACTCCCAGTTGTGGTCCTTTGTTGTTGGACCATTACGTGTGCATCCAACTGGGACTATAAGTGGATGTTTCAGCACACTGTATACAGGCATCATTCATTGTTGTCAGGTAACCCTGAGAAATGACACGTGGCTACTGCTAGAGTGCATGCTTGTATACAAGAAGTGACTATAAAGAGGTTGCAGAAGGAGATCAGCAGTTGCAAAACAGGATAAGAAAACGTAAAACATATATTTTATTTAAAAAATGGCAGATGTTTATGATGTGCAGTATTTTAACCACTTGCCCTCCTGAGAATTTACCCCCCTTCCTGACCAGGCCTTTTTTTGCGTTACGGCACTACGTTACTTTAACTGAGAATTGCGCGGTCATGAAATGCTGCACCAAAATGACATTTTCCTTTTTTTTTCCATGAATTTAGCTTTCTTTCGGTGGTATTTGATCATATGCACATTTTAAATGTTTTGCTATAAGCAAGCATTTAACTGAATGAAATTGATTCATTCAGTTTTTTTGTTGTGATTATCTGTGATTGGCCATGGCTAATCACATGAAACAGATGGGATGTGATTGTTCCAGCCTGTGCATGTGATCACTGTGACCATTCGCAGCTAGACACACTTGTATACAATGGATGGAATGAAAGAAAGCCATCCATTGTATACAACTGTCATGTGGCCTGCTGTGATTGGTTACAGCAGGTCACATGGTCCTGGCAACAGGCAGGTATATGGATCTGTCATCGGCTGTGTCCGAGGTACACAGCCAGTGACAGTTCTCGCAAGAGCACAGCACTACGGGCACATGCAAGGCACGATCTGAGAAGAACGTCATATGACGTCATTTTAGATTTACACAGGAGATCTAGTACTCGAATTACTGCTCGTTGTTTGACATTCGTGGTGATAGCACACATGCATGGTGCAACCATTGTTTGCATACTGACACGGGGCCAATGCTTGCGTATGCCGTTGCGTACATGTGCGGGGGGACGAGGGTGCTTTTTTAAAAATTGTTTACATTTTTTTTTATTATCATTTTAACACTGTCCCTTTCTTCCTTTTTTTGTCACTTTTATTGTTATCACAGGGAATGTAAATATCCCCTGTGATAACAATAGGCAGTGACAGGTATTCTTTTGGGGTCTCATAGACTCTAGATATCTCCTCTGCTCCTAAATCATCTGATCTCACCAAGATCAGTGTGATCAGATGCTTTCCTAATTTAAAAATGGAGCTGTTTATATCAGGCAAAACTGAAGTGATGAAATGCTCATAGCTTCAGGTTTCTTAGACTATAGAGATTATTGGCCCCATTCCAGTCTACAATCAGCTTCATGGTAAGCTGGCGGAAATGCTGACTGCACTCTCAGGTTCCCCGATGGCACGGGACTGCCAAAGAAAGTTGTGGAAGGCAGTGTGGGGGGGCATCTCCATCCCGCTACTTGTAAAAGCAATCCTGAAGCTAATTAGCCACTAGGATTGCTTTTTCATGAAAGCCGATCGCCGGCTGAAAAAAACGATACCAGGCATCATCCTGGTATAACCACTCAACGTCCAGTGATGTACCAGTACGTCACTGGTCGTTGTTGACCATGTTATGTTCTTTTTTTTTATGCAGCCTGTGCGTTGAATAAAAAAAAAAGAAGAAATCTCTGCCAGAAAATGTGTGTGGTATGCCCAGCAATAGAATATACCGCCCTGCATCCATGCAACCTAACATCTTTCGAGACCCTGTGTATATACTGTATGTGCCCTGGACTGTGCCATGCTGTACCCTATACTAATAGTCCACTAGTATATGGTAGCAACGGAAGCAGTCTTTGAGGCAAAGACTAGGTTGGCTAGGACAGGAGGGACAAAAAAATGTCACATCTAATTCCATGTCTGCTACAGACACAACATCTTTTTTGGGGAGACTTTTGGGTTGGGGTGCCAGAAATGGCATCAGAAAAATGCCTCTCATGCAGCCGGCTCACTCCATCTTGGTTGGGGGTTTGGACCACTGCACCTTCTGGATACAAGGGCCGTGATGATCTCTTCCTGAAATTTTAGGAAGGATCCACTTCTTCCAGTTGCTTAGTAAAGCACAAAAGCATTTTACAGATCCAATTGAAATATATATACAGACACTTTTTTGAACCAGCATCTGGCTTTACGGGAAACCAAGTATGGCTTCATCATCTGGTCGTTGAAGTCCACCCCTCCCAAGGTTATAGTCATGGACACAGAGGGGCTTCTCAACAATACCAGCTGCTGTGGAAATTTGGATGGTCGTGTCTACGTGAAAAGGAAGACAGGACAAAAACATCCCGATTGTCCTTCCACTTCACTGAGAGCAATTCCTCATTTCTCAAGCAGCTTTTTCCCCCTTTCTAAGACGGGTATTTATAAGCTGTTAGAGCAAACCCCAAAAATTGTCCATGTATAAGTGCTACCCCATATGGAAAAAAGGGTGACACCAAGTTCCAAACTATTTTGCCACTGCTCCCATGTAGTCTAGGCATCTGGGGGGGGGGGCTCCACGTGACTTTTCCCTCGTAAATCTGAAAATGACATGTATAGACTGTTGTCCTCTCACAGGTCTTATACATTTTGACCCCATATCTGGCACACTTTCTGGGGATAAATTGTTTGAATGCAAGGCGGCGAGAAAAATTAATGAGGGACTCATCAAAGCAGATGTTTTGCTGGAGAGTATACCCATCTGTAAATTTCTTGTTAAGGTGATTTACAAGGGGCCCAAATTCAGGGTCACCCCGAAGACGACAGTGTATTGTCATTGAAATGCATAAATCACATTATATTCTCATATCTATGCCTGGCTATGACAACAGAGAATATGAGCATATGATGAATTGGGTCTGTGGACCAATACAACAGCAATTCATATTTTTTCAGTAATGTACATGTTGAGGGTTAGGCCCAAAAAAACTTTAAATTCGGAAACTGTAATAGGTTTCCATGCAAATTGTCTGGCAAGGTTTGGGATGGCGGCGATAAATTGTTGTGTGTATAAATTGCTTTAATCCACAATAAATCCATACAGATCTTCTGTGAAACAGCTCCAAAATATGAAGGAGAGTAGTTCAATTTCCTGTTTCCACCTGAATTCCAGGTTGGGCAGTGAAGGGGGGAAGTACAGGTGCTGCAGAATTTGTAGGCTGCCCAATCAGGATTTGCAAGCACATCTGGAAGGACACTATGGGCTCTATGGGCTTGTGTTCAAATTCTTGGTGGCTGCGGGACACTGCTTGTGCACCAGCTTGTACTGAACTTATGGAACTCGCCACGTCACCAAGTGATACTGTAGTGCTGGTATAAAAAAGACCAGGATGTACTAGGCTGCTGGTACTCGCCAGTTCACCAAAAGGTAGAGCGGCACTAGTACTGGCACTCTGCTGCATATGAGAGTCATCATGCAATTGTAACACCTCAGCAACCTGGGAACAGGGTCGGATATGCCTTGATCTTAGCAGCGACCTCTACTCCATCATCTGAGCTATCTATCAGGGTGCCACTGTTGTCTGTAGGTTTGTATTCTGAGCCTGATTCTGTCAGTGAAGCTTCCCCTTCACTCTCATCTGACATGCTCAGAATCCTGTAGGCCTCTTCACTAGAGTACCTTTCGGTACATAGGGAGCATAGGGACTAAATGCAGGTGCTGGCAGGTGCCGGGGCTGATCCTGCTAACGCTGCATTTTTGGGGACACTATACTATTGTGAAACACTAATATACTGCTGATCTGATCAAAGACATTGTTTTGTTCAGACTCTATACTAGCAATTGAGGTTTATTGTGTGTGTGAGTGTGTTCCTGGCAATCAAAGGTTTAAATGTGATGAGTGATGTAGTGGCGGGAAATCTGATGCTATCTGGGAGGGATGCTAACTGACGCTAACGCTATCTGAAGTCGCCTTTGATGCTAATGAAAGAGAACTGAGGGATGGGCCCACAGATTCAGAGGGTACACAATGCCACACAGACACAGACAGCGGTTCTTTTACAACAATTACGTTTACTGAACAGTTATAGTGAACAAGTAGTTGAGCATACATAAACAGAATGATAACAGCGCATAACCATACAGTAAGAATAATACTGTCTAACACTAACCCCGTACTTGCAGACTTTCCCCCAATGTCCAGAAAGCAGCCTGGCTGCGCCTGAATGTTACTGAGCAAGATATAACGTTGGGGTGCACCCTAAGTATTGCGCAATACTATGTGTAATCCAAAGGAAAGTGGAGTATATCTCTTGTAGCTTTCTGGTATATCCAAAATGTCACTGAACACGTGTGGTGCGATGTGCTGTGGCAAAGCCGCACCTACAGTTCCTTGGCAGGCTCTTGGTGCTTTTTCCTGATCCACTGATCCACTCCAGAACCGAACCATACAGTCACTTGTTTCCCGGTCTCATCGCGGTGAATCTTCCCTAGGTGCCGTCGCCAGACTCCACTGTGAGCCGTAAATCCTCTTCCAGGCTCCACGCAGATTCTCCAGACATCCTCAGCATACACCAGCCAGACACAGAACCCCTCTCACTTCCTGCTCTGCACCGGAACTCCTCCCCTTTCCAGAGAGTTTGTGATGCAGTAAGTAATTTCCTAATTGCAGCCTCAAACCTGCATTTACAGCTCACTATGACCCTTCTGAGGGTCCTACTCAGCCCCTAAATTAGCATTCATTAAACTTTATAAGGTAAATAAGCATTAGTTTTTGTCTTAGTAAACCTCAATGCAAAATCGATTCTTGTACTTTGCTGCCATCTACTGACCAAAGAGCATATTGCAGTTTAACATTGCACATCAGTATTTATCCATGCCCCACACCCTTACACTAATACAGTGATCAGTAAAAAAAATCTGCACCGTACTAATGACATAACCATAGTTAACACAACTGATCTGCATTTATCTAGCAAAATACATTCTTAACTTGCTATATCAGTCCCTGTTTTGTCAAACTGGCCAGTGAATCATGAAAAAAACATTGGCTAGCAAAGTTGGGGCCCTTGAAGAAAGCACAAAAGTTCTCAGCACACAAAAGATTAATTTGTATGATTTTAGTCTCTTACCAACCCCAGGGCACCCTCTTCTGAGTCTCTGGACACATGTTCTGCTTCAGTAAAAGTCAAGTTCAAGTCAGACAGAGTTAGAAGTTGCTGTGACCTCTCTGTTTTAACCCTGCTGAGATAGTCCCTCTTTTCTTTCCTTACAAGTTGTGGGAGTGTTCTCTTGTATAGTCCGATGTCACCAGGCATCCAAATCACACCTCACACTGTGCAATGAGAAGTGTCTCCTGATTGTGGTCAACTATGGCAGAGTTCCATTCAGCAAGCAGCTCAGTCTCTTTTTCCTGACCCTCTGCTTGCTTTAAGACTGTCCTCTTCTTTCACCCCAGCAGCCTGCAGACCATACTTCTACTTTCTCTGTTGTATCAACTAATCACTGTCCTCCCTTCCAGCCACCATCCAGACCCAGCGAAGATGGCTGTCCACTGCACTGGAGACACTCCATAGATGAACATTACAAAGTGGTCTCCTTAAAGATGGCTGCTATATTAATGAATATTCAGTTTAATCCCATTCACACTGCAAAAGGATACTACAGCAGCAACAAAGGAAGAAGTTCCGCAGCAGATATTAGCTATAGTCCAGGTTATACAACATCAAAAATATACAGTGAAAACACAGTTTAAAACATTTAATTAGCCAGGGACTACTTACTAAGAGGGGAGATTTATATTTTAGAATGTTGATGCTTTCAAATGTCTTAAGATCATCTAAGATAAAAAATGACATTGACAGCTTTTCTTCCTTGTATCCACTTGTGCTGATTATTATGTACATTTTAAGCAGTCCTCCTAGTTGGATTCTATTGTACAATGAATCACAGCAGGTGCCCACTCTCTAATGTGCCACCCATCCAACTCATGAACACTAAGAACATTACTTCATTTGCAGCAAGATTTGCCTGTCTGAACACATATCCTGTGTAGAATCTGCCCATTTCCTTTGGATACAGCTCAACAATGCACCAAGTTTTTCTAAATAAAGTCTGCATTAAAGAATATGTAAGTTATTATTATATAGGATTTATATAGGGCCGTTTGCGCAGCGCTTTACAAAATGAAGGTACACATTACAGATACAATAAAATTTGGTACAAGAGGAAAAAGAGGGCCCTGCTTATTAGAGCTTACAATCTAAGAGGAAGGGTTGAGTGATACAAAAGGTAATAGCTGTGGGGGATGAGCTGATGGAGGAAATAAAAAGCAGTTTACTAGTTAGAAGCGGGATAGGCTTCCTTGAAGAGAAGGGTTTTCAGGGATTGTCCAAGGTGGATAGATTAGGAGACAGTCTGACAGATTGGGGTAGGGAGTTCCATAGGATGGGAGAATCTTGGTAGAAGTCCTGGAGGTGAGCATGGGAGGAAGTTACACAGGAACTAGAAAGCAGAAGGTCTTGGGAGGATCAAAGAGAGCGGTTTGGTTGATGTTTTGAAAAATTGAGACCACATTGGTGATGTAGCTGGGGGCAGAGATTGAGGCGGCATGATTTGGACAGGGACTGGATGTGGGCCTGAACGGATAGTTCAGAATCCAGGGTTACCCCTAGCTCTCTGGCATGCAGAGATGGGTTGACAGTTGTGCTATTGATCTTGACCAAGAAATCAGGGGAAAGGGAACATGGGGAAGGAAATATTCTGAGCTCTGTTTTGGATAGATTGAGTTTTAGGAAGTGGTCTGATATGTCTGTTAGCAAATCGGTGATACGTGAGGAAACTGATGGGGTGAGCTGAGGAGTAGAGAGATAGATCAGCAGAAAAATGGTAATGGCAACCATGGGAAGCTATTAGCTGACCCAAGGAAGAAGTGTAGATTGAGAATAGGAGAAGTCCAAGGACAGAACCTTGGGGAACCCCGACAGTAAGAGGAGTAGGAGAGGAGGAAGTAGAGTTGTAAGTGACACTGAAGGTGTGGTGAGATTTGAACCAATGTAGAGTACAGTCACGGAGGCCAAGTAAATAGAGTTTTTTGAGGCGGGGGGGGTGGTCAACTGTGTCAAAGGCACCAGAGAGGTCCAAGAGTAAAAGTACAGAATAGTGACCGTTGATTTTAGCTGTTAATAAGTAATTTGTGAATTTTAGGAGAGCAGTTTCTGTGGAGGGTTGTGGGCGAAATCCAAACTGAAGGGGATTGAGAAGGTTATTCTCAATGAGGTGGCAGCTCAGCTGGTTGTAGACTAGACGTTCAAGAGGTTTGTAGGCAAAAGGGAGTAAGGATATGGGTCTTAGGATGCTAAGATTGGTGGAGTTCAGTAAGGCCATTTTAAGTATTGGAGTGACTAGCGCATGTTTTTGAGAGTTGGGGAAGATGGCAGTAGAAAGAGAGAGTTTGAAGATATGAGTTAAAGAGTGAAGGATAGAGCCAGAAGGTGACCATAGTATTTCAGAGGGAACAGAGTCCAGGGGACAGGTGGTTAAGTGGGCTTTAGAAAAAAGTTTACTATCGTCCTCTATAGTAGCTGGTTTAAACAAGGACAGTATTGATTGTGCAGGTGGACAAGGAGTGTAGGGTGAGGGAGATATCTGTACAGTGGAGATCTCATCAAGCATTGTATCAATCTTATTTTTGAAGTGATTAGCGATCTCCTGGGCAGTGAGTGAGTTTGTGGGTGGAGGTAATGAAGATAGAAAAGAGTTGTCTGTTTGCCAGGGCTGTAGCGGTCAGGCCTAATTCTGTGTGTAGTGAGGGGGGCCAATGTATCCAGGGTGGATGACAGTGAACTGCTGTAGACAGACGTGGCCAGGTTGGGGCAGGACAAGGCTGAGATTTTGTCATAGAGACAATCTGTTGAGTAAAACAGTAGAGAAGGGTTAAGATAGCGAAGTTTTCTATGTGTAATTGTTCGATAGTTGGAAGACAAGGAGGAGGAAGCCAAGGAGAGAGTGAAGCTAATAAGGGAGTAATCAGAGAGAGGAAAAGGAAAGTTGGTGAGGTTGCAAGGAGTGCATAGGTAGGAGAATATAAGGTTGAGGCAGTTACCTTTAGAATGGGTAGAAGCATGTGTCCATTGTTTTAGGTCAAAAGAAGTGGTTAGGCTCAGAAGTTTAGAAGTAGCAGGAGTGTTAAGATTAACAGGAATGTTGAAGTCACCGAGAATGATTGTGGGAATTTCAGAAGAGAGAAAGTAAGGTAGTCAGGCAGAGCAGTCATCAAGGAAGCTTGATACCGGTCCAGGAGGCCGATAGATTGTAGCAATTCTTAAAAAAACTGGAGAGAATAGACGAATACAATGAACTTCAAATCAGGACAGGGACAGACAGGGAGGTGAATGAAGGACCTGAAAACTGCTTTGAGGGGATAGGAGGATTCCAACTCCACCTCCTTTCCATCTATTAGGCCTGGGAGAGTGAGTCACCACCATGGGAGAGGGCAGCAGAAGAGGTAAAAGTCAGATTCATGAAGCCAGGTTTCCGTAATTGCAAGTAGGTTAAAGGAGTTTGTGATAAAAAGATCATGGACAGAGGTGAGTTTGTTACAGACATAGCGGGCATTCCAAAGGGCACAGAAAAAAGGGAGGCTGGTTCTGGGAAGAAGAGTAATAGTAACCAGATTGTGTGGATTGCAGCCGATGTTAGAGGATAGGGGGTGCTGGGTGTGTTGGTCAAAGGGTAAAGATGGTGGCTCAAAATTTGGGGAAATGTCTCTAGATGTTAGGAGCAGTAGAAGGATGAGAGAGGTAATATGGGAGTATGATTTATATGGAAGGACAGGTCCCAGTGTCCTGGAGGTTTTATTAGTCTGTGGGTTAAGGATAAGCAGGAGTTGATGAGTGCAGTAATAAGGTGAAGACAGGAGTGAGGGTGATATATATATAAGCTGTGGGATGGAGAAGAGGGGTGAAGGAAAGAGAGTTTGAAGAGAGAGGATACAACTGTGAGAAGGAGGAGTAGGAAGTGCATGTCACAGAGTTGTTCTGTTAGTCGATCCTGCTCAGATGCTCACACACTGTAGTTAGTAGGAGACATTTTATTAGGTGCTCCTAGCTGCCATTAAACATGTGTCTGCATTAGAACTACAACCAAAGAGAGGCAATAACACAGTTGTACCAGTATCTAAGTAGTGAGACCCCTAGAGGCCATACACAGCATATAACATATTGCTACAGCCTTTCTCTTTTAAATAAAAGAACAATGAAATATAACAAACACAAAATGGTGAAGTAGAACATAGCTATAAGTTAAATATAATCCTTGAGGTGAGCCGGCTTTCTGATTGTTCTGCCAGCTCGCGTAACATATGAGGTTTCTTCGCAGAATTCTTGGTGTTCTTCTGATTCTGGCAGTCTATTTTCTGGGACTGTCTCTCTCTGCCTAGAGACCTCCCTATGCTCCTCAGCAGTCCCTGTTTCTTTGTTGCTGGTATTCATAGTCTCATCGCTTTGAGTGTCCATATACTGTTCCCAGGGCCCTGTATCATCTCCTTCTTGTGTTTTTCTCAGATGTCTCCAATTTCTCCTCCATCTTCTTCCTTCCTCTGTTATAATTTCATAGGACCGTGGTCCCAATTTCTGTACAACCTTCGCTTTTTTCCAATGTTTGTCATATTTGCCTATTGGCTGAATCCGTACATTATCATTGCTCTGGAGAACAGGCAGATCTTTTGCAGATTTATTATAATAGAAAGCTTGCCTATCTTGATTCTTCGTTAGTTTGGCTTTAACATTGCCCACAAGCTTTGGCTTTAGTAGTTGACCTGCAGTTGGTAAGAGAGTCCTTGTACGTCTACTCATAAGACGCTGTGCTGGACTGGTGTCTAGGCCTTGTGTGGGTGTGTTTCTGTGGTCCAGTATAGACAGGTATATCTCTGTACCTGCCTGTTTTGCCTTTTGCATGAGTCTTTTGGCTGTTTTTACTGCTAACTCGGCTTTACCATTACTCTGTGGATATCCAGGAGATGATGTCTGGTGCTCAAATTCTCACCTCTCCCTGAATTTTTTGAATTCTTCCGATGTAAATTGAGCGGCGTTGTCAGAGAACACAATATCCGGAATGCCATATCTGGCAAAATGGGCCTTGAGTTTTTTAATTACTGTTTTGGCCCTTGTGTCCCGTAAGTAGTCTATCTCCCAGAAGTTGGAAAAATAGTCCACAGTTACCAGATATTCCTTGTCGTTCCACGTGAACAGATCTGTTCCTACTTTTGACCATGGTCTGTTTGGAATTGGATGTGGTTGCAATGTCTCTTTCGGTTGCTTATCATTGCACGATGCACATATTTCACACTGTGCTATAAAGTTTTTTATGTGGTCATTCATTCCAGGCCAATAAACATATTCTCGTGCACGACGTAGACATCCTTCTACACCTAAGTGAGACGAGTGCAATCTTTCTATAATGTCTCTTCTAAGGGATTGTGGTATGACAGCCCTTTCTCCTTTAAAGATGATTCCATGCTGCACAGAGAGTTCATCTCTTATATGAAAAAATGGAGAAACCTCCATTGGAGCATGCTGCTTGTGTTTTGGCCATCCCTTCAAGATGACAGTCTTTAGGATCTGTAGAGTTTTATCTTCCGCTATGCAGGTCTGTATTTGTTTCAGTCTGTCTTTTGAGACAGACAGATATTCACACATATTGATGCTTTCAATGTCTTTTTCTTCTTCATTTGTGATGGGTAAGTAAGCTCTGCTTAGGGCATCTGCAATCAGTAAATCCTTTCCTGGACAGTAACACATGTTAAAATCATATTTCTGAAGCCTTAACAGCATACGCTGCAGTCTTTTTGGGGCATTCAGTAGTGGCTTCTTTGTAATACTTTCTAAAGGCTTGTGATCTGAATGCACCACCATTTGTCGACCGTAGGTGTACTGGTGAAATTTCTCTAACCCAAATACTACCACTAGTAGTTCCTTCTCGATTTGAGCATATCTGCTTGCATATGTGATTGGCTGTTTTTTTTTTTTGTTTTTTTTTTTTATTTAAATATTTATTAGTTTTTCATATTATTACAAAAATTCCATAAGAAGAGACACAAAACATATAAATAATCAATACATTTCTACTTTGCCCCCTTCTAATTACCTCTTTTCTTTCCCTCCCCTCCCAACCCACCTCTACCTCCCCACCCCCTCCCTCCCCTCTGCAAGATCTCCAATCTCTCAAGACCCAATAACTTTAAATAATTTCCTAGTTTAAAATTTTCTATATTTCTCTTTCATTCCTGATTTTTCCCATTTTTCCCATCGCGAATAGTATATTTCCAACCTGTCTTCCTGCATATAGTATGATTTTTCCATTCTGCTAATCTGGTTTACCCTATTAATCCAATCCTCCTCCATCGGCACCTCTGTCTTCCGCCAAAACTTAGGTATCAACCCTTTTGCAGCACTTAAGTAGTACCATACGCCTGATTCTTTATACTTATTTACTGTTGTCTCAACATTATGTAGGAGACATATGGTTGGGTCTAACCCTATGTCATTTCCAGTTATTATTTCTATTAATTTAACTATTGTCTTCCAGAAAACCTGAATTTTTGGACATTGCCACCATATGTGGAACACCGTGCCCTCCTCCCCACATCCTCTCCAACACATTTTTGAATTCTCCCCACTCATCTTGTGCTCAGTGCTCAGTGCTCGGTGTAATATGCCATCGTGTCAGACATTTATAGTTAATCTCAACGTCTCTCATACTAACACTCTCGTGTACCAATCTAAATATCTTATTCTGTTGATCCTCATCTATCACCACCTCCATATCTCTTTCCCAATTTGTTATAAAAATTAACTTTGTGTCCGTGTCTAATTCTGTGAGGATTCTATAAATTTTTGTAACACCGTGTTTCCCATCCCTACGTGTTTCTAATAGCCTTTCAAACAAATTCCACTCCTTTTTTAATCTCAAGGGTTTTGGGAGATTTCCCATGAAACATTTTAATTGGTGATATTTCCACTCATCTATTCTATTAAACATATCCCCCCCCTCTCTTTTAATTCTTTAAATGTTCTCAATTCCCCCTCTACCAATACATCTCTCAATTGGATATCTTCTTTTTTAAACCATCTCCCTGATATCTCATCCTTTCTTGGAGGAAAAAACTCTGTGTTTGCAAGTGGCATTAATATAGAGTTGAATTCCCATTTCATGTGTTTATCCCATGTCCTTAAAACATTTAAAGTGAAAGTGCTTGTGTTTTCTTTAATTCTTCTATATTGTGCTGGGACCCATATCATCTTACTCAAACTAATTCCACTCAGTTCGTTTTCTATTTTTACCCAACTTTTTCCCTTATGATTAAATGTCCAGTCATATATTCTCGCTAAAATTACTGCTTTATAATATCTCTTGACATCAGGTAGTCCCATTCCCCCTTTCTCTTTAGTCCTACTTAATGTTTCGTATGATATTCTTGGTTTTTTATTCCTCCATATATATCTTGTTAACATTCTTCTCATTATCTTAAAAAACGCCTCTGGGAGTTTAATTGGGACCATTTGAAATCTATAGAGTATTTTAGGAATAATTACCATTTTAACTAGGTTTATACGTCCTAACCATGATGGATTTCCTCCTTCTAATCTTTTTAATTCATCCTTAGTCTCGTTTATCAAAGAAATATAGTTTAATCTATACAGTTGTTTATATGAAGTAGCCAGTTTTATTGCTAGGTATTTTATATCTTTTTCTCTCCATATAAAGGGGAATTCTTTTTGTAACTTTTCTTTTTCACTCTTTGGTATATTGATGTTCAGAATCTCTGTTTTTGTTGGGTTAATTTTTAGATTTGATAGTTCACCATACTCCTTCAGGGTCTTCATTATACTTGGTAATGTTATTCGGGGGTTGCCTACATAAAACAGTAGGTCGTCCGCAAAGGCCGCTACCTTATGTTCTATATTTTCTATCTGGATTCCCTTTACCGCTCCACTATTCCTTATTATTGACAACAAGGGTTCCAGTGTCAAAACGTACAACAGGGGGGACAATGGGCAGCCCTGTCTTGTTCCATTGGACATCCCAATGGATTCCGACCTCTCCCCATTTACCGTAATGATTGCGGTGGGCTCCCTATATAATTTACCTATCCACTCCCGCATTCTCTCTCCGATCCCCAGCACTTCCAAGTTGTCCATCATAAAGCCCCAGTCCACTCTATCAAACGCCTTTTCGGCATCAATTGACAAGAGCACCACCGGGGCTTTTCCTTTTCTACTTTTCTGAATAAGCATTAAAGTTCTCAACCCGTTGTCTCTACCCTCTCTCCCTGGGACAAAGCCCACCTGATCTCCATGGATCCATTCAGGCATTAGTTCTTTCAGCCTGTTTGCTAGAACCTTTGCGTACAACTTGGTATCAGTGTTCAATAATGAAATTGGTCTATAGCTAGAGCACTGAGAAGGATCTTTTCCCTCCTTGTGAATGAGAACTACATGGGCCTGAAGGGATTCCCTCCTCCCCTCCATCCCACCTCCCAAGTCATTCATATACTTCTTCAGCTTCGGTAACAGTAATTCACTAAATTTTTTATAGTACTTAACTGTATAACCATCCGGGCCAGGGCTTTTCCCACCCCCTGTACTTCTTAATGCTGCTTCTGAAATTTCCGCGTCCAAGGAATTCAATTGTGTTTCACTGAGCTTAGGTAGTCCCGCATTTTTTAAATATATCATCCTTTTTTCGTTAATACCTTCTCTAATTTCTTTTGGTGCACCTTGATGACTAATGTTATATAACTTTCTATAATACTCCGTGAATACTTTAATAATTTCTTTAGTTGAGTGGACCAACTCCCCCTTAGGACTTTTTATCTTTTCTATATAATTCCTGTTTTTCTTTTTATTCAGGGCTCTCATTAAGTATTTTCCTGGTCTATCTCCCCATCTATATCTTTCACTTAATACTTTGTTATATACTCTTCTCCTCTCCTCTTCCATCAGTCTCTCTAGCTCGTCTTTTTTATCCTTTAACTTCTGTCTTGTTTCTATTGTTATTTTCTTCTTATGCATCTGCTCCAAGTCCAGGATTTCCTTTAGGAGTCCACTAACCCTCTCTCTTCTTTCTTTTTTCTTCCTTGCTCCCATCGCAATCAAGATTCCTCTTATATATACCTTATGGCTTTCCCATACTGTAGCTGTCGATACTTCCTCTGTCTCATTCTCCTTGAAATATACTTTAATCTCTTCCCTGATCTTCTGCGCAATATCCTCATCCAAGAGAAGAGCCTCATTTAACCTCCATCCTAAGCCTCCCGTCCACCTTCTTCCCCATCCTATTTTCATTATGACAGGGGCATGATCCGAGAAAGTTCTTGTCTCTATTTCTATTTTAACCAACAGTTCAATGAGTTGATGATCTATCAAAAAGTAATCCAGTCTCGAGTATATCTCATGTGCATTAGAGAAGAAGGTATAGTCTCTGTCTTTCATATGCATTATTCTCCAAGAGTCCACCAGTTGGTACTCGTGGATCACCTTCTTCAAAGCTCTCAGAGACCTACCCCCCTCTCTCTGCACAAGGGAGGTTGCATCCTTTTGTGGGTCCATACAAAGATTTAAATCTCCTGCTATAATTAAACGCCCTTTTTTAAAATCAATCAATTTTTTCAGCAGACCCTTCAAAAAGATCTCCGGTTTTTTGTTGGGGCAATATATATTGGCTAGTGTACACTCAATTCCCTGTAGTTTACCTTTCAAAAATAGGAATCTCCCCTCCGGATCAGTCTTTCTCTCTTCCAGCTCAAATCTCATATTCTTTGCCAAGCCTATTGCCACCCCCTTTGCTCTTTTAATTGGAGAGTCAGCGTAATACCATGTTGGGTAATATTTAGATTTTAGTTTCACGTTTGACTCTATCTCAAAGTGTGTCTCCTGTAAAAATACCACTGACGTTGCCCTGTGATGTAACTCTTTAAACAACTTAAATCTTTTCCCAGGACAATTCAACCCATTCACATTATATGTTATAAACTGTATTTCTTCCATCCTTCATAAGTCTGTCTATCTTTCTTCTAAATCGTCTCTTCCTATTAGGCCCAGCTGTCTTGCAGAGTATTAGCCCCGTAACCCCTCCCCCCCTTCCTCCCACCCAACCCCTATCCCCCACCCCCTCCCCCACCCCCCCTCTCTTATTTTCCCCCTACCCATTTTTAGGCTTATAAACTGCCTACAAATCATTTGTGGAATGGTTTCCACGGTTGATTTAAAATATTGGGCATAAGCTCTGCCCATGGACGGCTCACCTCTCCTCCGACCTCCCCAGCTCCCCTTTCTCTATCAACTGGGCTCTGCAATACCTTTACTTCCCCCCCTTAACCGGAGCTTCCAGAGGGACCTCCGCTTCTACAGGGGGGATACGAGAGGGGGTGAGGAGAAAAGAGAGAGAAGAAGAAAAGCATATATTTTACTTAATTCTCCCTCCCCCCTCCCCCCAACCCCAAGGCCTCCCTCCCCCTCCCCCCGACCCGCTGCCAGTCCTCCTTTCTTGCATTAACCGTATCTCCTTTTTCTTCTTCTTCCCACCCAGCTATCTCCATTCTTTGCAAGTCCAGTCTATCGCAAAACTCTCTCAGTTCGTCCGGGAATCTCAGATATGCTGTGACCCCATTTTTCCAGCCAATTAGAGATACTGAGGTACCCCATCTATATTGCACTTTCTGTTTTCTCATTTGCTCCAACAGGGGTTTCAGGGATCTCCTTCTCCTTAGAGTCTCTGATGTTAAGTCCGCAAAAATTTGAATAGTCCAATCTCTATACTTAATTAATGATCTTCCCTTGATCTTCTTCCAAATCTAATTTTTGACCCCAAATTTCTGGAACTGGACAACGATATCTCTCGATCTTTCCCTCTCAGTCTCTTGTTTAAACTTTCCTATTCTGAACACTCCGTCCAGTTCAATCACATCTGTTTCAGGTCTGTCTCTTATGGAGTTTAAGATTTTATTAACTAGTTCATATAATGTTTCCCCTTTTACAGATTGGCTGTTTATCCTGCATTAGTGTGGCTCCAAGGCCGGTTTCTGAGGCATCACATTGTACTACCACTGCTTGATCTGGATCAAAATATTTTAGCGTTGCTGCGTCTGCAATAGCATTTTTCACTGACTGAAAAGCAGTTTCATGGCTTTCTGTCCATTCACAGGGTACGTCTTTGTGAGTTAGCTGTCTCAGTGGCTCACACGTCTGATAAATGCTGGCAAAATTTGGAAAGATAATTCACCGTGCCCAGGAATCGTTGTACTCCACGTATATCTGTAGGTGTCGGCATGTCCTGTATTGCCCTCACCTTCTCTGGATCGACTTTAACACCATTTGAGGTAAGAAGATGTCCAATATATGGTACTTCTGTCATTTTTAGTTTGAATTTTTCCAGGTTCAGTTTGATTTGTTTTTTTCTACATCTGTCTAAGAATTGTATCATCTTTTTATCGTCATCCTTTGTTGCGGATTCTAGATCATCACCTTCCCCAACTATTAGTAGATCATCTGCTATTATTTTTACTCCAGACAGTCCTTCCAAAGCTTGCATCAATTTTTGTCGGAACACTTCTGGAGCCGGGCTTACTCCCATTGGCATTCTCAGCCACTTATAGCGTCCAAATGGGGAAGAAAATGCTGTTAATAAACTTGATTCTTTATCCAGTTCCACGTGCCAGAACCCATTTTTCACATCACATACCGAAAATATTTTAGCCTTTGATAGATCTGGTAGAATATCTTCTATTGTTGGCATTGGATAGTGATTTCTTTTAAGGGCCTTGTTCAGTGGCTTAGGATCAATGCATATTCTTAACTTGCCTGATGGTTTTTTCACTACCACCAAACTGCTTATCCAGTCTGTGCTTTCCTGTACTGGTGCTATCATACCTCTGCTGTGCAAATCCTGCAGTTCCTCTTTAAGCAGTTGCATTAAGGCTACAGGTACTCTTCTTGTAGGCAGTCTGGTAGGCTGTATTGTATGATCAATTTCTAGTTTGTATTTACCTTCCAGGCACCCATCACCTTCAAATAAATCAGCATACTCTGTTTTTATGTGGTGAAAATCCAAAATGTATTCTGCCTTTTGTTTAGGATTTTGAGTATTCTCAGAAACTTCCAGAGCCATGATGTTATGGGACTGCACCTTTATTAAGTCCATAGCCTGAACTGCTTTAACTCCCAGCAAAGGAATGTGATCGTCCTCCTGCAACACAGTAAACTCCACTCTGTAGCTCTTTCTGTTACGTGGATTTCTTAATTTTAGCTTGCATGTTCCCATGGGTTTCAGAACACTTTTGTTGTACATGACCAGTACCTTATTAGTGGGCTCAATGGGAACCTGTTTGTTAAGTAGAGTAGATGGAATGACAGTGCAGCTTGCTCCACAATCCAGCTGAAATCTTATGGGCTGTTCATCCACCATAAATATGGCAAAGAGCTGCTTTGCATCATTGGCTACTGGCTGTTTGACTACATTGACGTTCTCTGTTGCAGACTGCAGCTGCAGCCATGTGATGCCCTCTGTGCTGTCCTCGTCTGTGTCCTGGGTCACTGTGTGGACTTGTCTGTACTGTTTGCTGGTTTTGAATCTGCACACAGCTGAAAAGTGGTTCATCTTGCCACAAGTCCTGCAGGACTCCCCATACGCTGGACATTTCGCTTTGTCTCTTTCATGTCTTTTGCCACAGTATTTACATTGGACTGAGCTCACAGGGAGCCTGGACCTTGCTCTGCCTTTCACAGATACTGCATGTACTGAGGCCTCACTGGTGCCCTCCATCATCTTCAGCCTGTCTTTAGTCAGCTCAGCAGCCCTGCAGATTTGTATACATTTCTCCAAAGCCAGCTCTTCCTCCCTCAGTAATCTTTCTCTGAGGTGAGAGTCTCTGATGCCACACACTATCCTGTCTCGGATAAGGGAGTCCCTGATGTCCCCAAATCCACAGGTTGCAGCCAGTCTCCTCAGCTCTGTCACATATCTGTTGTCAGGGCTCCCAGGTGTGACCAGAGGTGTGTGACTGACGCAGGGAAATGCAGACTTCAGATATGTGATAAACAATATAATTTATTACCACTAACAATACAAACATAAACGCAGAGCAATACTAAAACATAATACAGTGCAAACAAACCAAACCAACCACCCACAGATAACAGTACATACAAGCAAGCGTCGTCAGGCAGGCCGGGTCAATATCAATAGGGCAGGTAGGTACAGGGGGAGCAAGCGGAGATGGGTCGGGGTCACAGGCCAGGTTCAGCAGGTAGCTAGCAGCGTAGTACAGAGGGTCAGGCAGAGGGATGGTCAGGGTCACAAGCCAGGGATCAGAACAGGTAGCAAGCAGCGTGGTACAGAGGATCAGGCAGAGGGATGGTCAGGAGCAAGCCGGGATCAGAGCAGGAGAAGTCAGCAGCGGTTCAGATCAGGCAGGGTCAGCAAAGGAACAGAAACAGGATGCAGGACAGATACAGGGCCCAGGACAAACAGAACACCAAGGCAGAGTCTGCAAGTCTGGCCATCCCTTAAATACACCAGTATCATCAGTTCCAGGTGTTAGCTGGCTGAAAGGTTGAGTCTCTGATTGCTGGGAGCACCCGCTGGCCAGCCCTGGTACTGCAGATCAAAAGGCAGGTGAGTCCCACCATTGCTGGCCAGTCCATTCCTGACAGTACCCCCCCCTCAAGGAGCGGCCTCAGGACGCTCCAAACAGTCCTAGCTGGGCAAAATGTTCCACCGCCCGGGTCTGGTAACTGGCGGGATATCAAAGACTGGCACACCGGGCAGGACTCCGGGCAGCGGCACACCGGGCTGGACTCCGGGCAGAGGCACACCGGGCTGGACTCCGGGCAGAGGCACACCGGGCTGGACTCCGGGCAGAGGCACATCGGGCTGGACTCCGGGCAGAGGCACATCGGGCTGGACTCCGGGCAGAGGCACATCGGGCTGGACTCCGGGCAGAGGCACATCGGGCAGAGGCACAGCGGGCAGAGGCACAGCGGGCAGAGGCACACCGGGCTGGACTCCGGGCAGAGGCACATCGGGCTGGACTCCGGGCAGAGGCACATCGGGCTGGACTCCGGGCAGGGGCACATCGGGCAGGACTCCGGGCAGAGGCACATCGGGCAGGACTCCGGGCAGAGGCACAGCGGGCAGAGGCACAGCGGGCAGAGGCACACCGGGCTGGACTCCGGGCAGAGGCACATCGGGCTGGACTCCGGGCAGAGGCACATCGGGCTGGACTCCGGGCAGGGGCACATCGGGCAGGACTCCGGGCAGAGGCACATCGGATTACCAGGCGAAGCAGCAGGCACCGGGCCCCCGGGCGGAGCAGCAGGCACCGGGCCCCCGGGCGGAGCAGCAGGCACCGGGCCCCCGGGCGGAGCAGCAGGCACCGGGCCCCCGGGCGGAGCAGCAGGCACCGGGCCCCCGGGCGGAGCAGCAGGCACCGGGCCCCCGGGCGGAGCGATAGGCACCGGGCCCCCGGGCGGGGCGACGGACACCGGGCCCCCGGGCGGGGCGACAGGCACCGGGCCCCCGGGCGGGGCGACGGGCATCGGGCCCCCAGGCGGGGCGACAGGCATCGGGCCCTCAGGCGGGGCGGCGGGCGCCGGACCCCCAGGCGGGGCGACAGGCATCGGGCCCCCAGGCGGAGCGGCGGGCGCTGGACCCCCAGGCGGGGCGACAGGTCTCGGGCCCTCAGGCGGAGCGGCGGGCGCCGGACCCCCAGGTGGAGCGACAGGTCTCAGGCCCTCAGGCGGAGCGGCGGGCGCCGGACCCCCAGGTGGAGCGACAGGTCTCGGGCCCTTAGGCGGAGCGGCAGGCGCCGGACCCCCAGGTGGAGCGACAGGTCTCGGGCCCTCAGGCGGAGCGGCGGGCGCCGGACCCCCAGGCGGAGCGACAGGTCTCGGGCCCTCAGGCGGAGCGGCGGGCGCCGGACCCCCAGGCGGAGCGACAGGTCTCGGGCCCTCAGGCGGAGCGGCGGGCGCCGGACCCCCAGGCGGAGCGACAGGTCTCGGGCCCTCAGGAGGAGCGGCGGGCGCCGGACCCCCAGGCGGAGCGACAGGTCTCGGGCCCTCAGGAGGAGCGGCGGGCACCGGACCCCCAGGTGGAGCGACAGGTCTCGGGCCCTCAGGCGGAGCGACAGGTCTCAGGCCCCCAGGCGGAGCGACAGGTCTCAGGCCCCCAGGCGGGGCGGCGGGCGCCGGACCCCCAGGCGGAGCGACAGGTCTCGGGCCCTCAGGCGAAGCGGCGGGCACCGAGTCACCAGGCACGACAGTGGGCTCCGAGTCAACTGGCATGACCTCTGGCACTGGGTCAGACATTGGATCGTCTGGCTGGACAGCGGGCATCGGGTCACCAGGCATCAGGTCATTTGGCTCGACAGGGGGCACCGCGTCATCTGGCAAGGCAGTGGGCTCCGAGTCAACAGGCACGACAGTGGGCACCGGGTCATCAGGTACCGAATTGTCTGGCTCGACAGTGGGCATCGGGTCACCAGGTATGACAGCGGGCACTGGGTCACCAGGCATCAGGTCATTTGGCTCGACAGCGGGCACCGCGTCATCTGGCAAGGCAGTGAGCTCCGAGTCAACTGGTATGACCGCGGGCACTGGGTCAGACATTGGATCGTCTGACTGGACAGCGGGCATCGGGTCACCAGGCATCAGGTCATTTGGCTCGACAGCGGGCACCGCATCATCTGGCAAGGCAGTGGGCTCCGAGTCAACAGGCACGACAGTGGGCACCGGGTCATCAGGTACCGGATTGTCTGGCTTGACAGCGGGCACCGGGTCACCAGGTATTGGATCGTCTGGCTCGACAGCGGGCATCGGGTCACCAGGTATGACAGCGGGCCCTGGGTCACCAGGCATCAGGTCATTTGGCTCGCCAGCGGGCACCGCGTCATCTGGCAAGGCAGTGGGCACCGAGTCACCAGGTACGACAGCGGGCTCTGAGTCAATTGGCACGATAGCGGGCACCGGATCAGGTACCGGATCATCTGGATCAACAGCGGGCATCGAGTCAACTGGCCTAATAGGATCGTCAGGCTGGATCAGTTCATCATGCTGGGTAGAGGCATCAGGCTGAATGCCAGCGTCCGGCTGAGTAGAGGCTTCAGGCCGAGTAGAGGCTTCAGGCCGAGGAGAGGCTTCAGGCCGAGGAGAGGCATCAGGCAGAAGAGAGGCATCAGGCAGAAGAGAGGCATCAGGCTGAGTACAGGCATCAGGCTGAGTACAGGCATCAGGCTGAGTACAGGCATCAGGCTGAGTAGAGGCTTCAGGCTGAACCACGGAAGGCAGGTTCACCGATTTGGATACTGGCAGGATGGTATTGGTTGGAAAGAATTTTCGCTTTTTTCTGGTTTTAACTACTGGAGCACTGCAAGTAAACGCAGGTCTGCAAACGAATGGAGCAGCTGGAGACAGAGAAGAGCTGGAGGATGGAACAGAGGAGGGAACAGTTGCTACAGAGGGCTTTTTTACAGGGTTAAAGGCAGGATAGGTGCAGCGAGTGGGAACAGGGTACTGACATGCGGTAGATAGCAGGGCAGGAGGAGCTGTTGGGAATGCAGGAATAGAGTTTTGAGGAAATAGATTAGAAGCAGGACTGGGTTTTTGTAAGCTGACTGAGGCTGGGTGCAACAAGTCTGTCCATGTCTGCAGTATGGGTTGAACAAAGCTGAGCTTACACAAAGCCTGTCTGGTCAATGACTGTACTGCGTTTATACAATCTCTTAGTACCTGTGGTGAACATGTGGAATAACGCTCCAGAAAGTAACCCACATCATCCTCTAATAACCATACCAGGGACTCTACCTGGTCTGCACTAAATGGTGGCAAAAATTCATCCCTGCATTCGGGGGTACCAGATAAAACCAACTCAGCACAAACCTCAATCAAAGGCTGCACCTCAGAGAACTCTGTGCCCTGATCTACTAGAACATGAGCGAGCCGTATACATTCTAGCAGTTCATCCCGGGTATACTCCTTCAGAGTTTGATAAGCATACTCCCTGTCATCAAACACTAGCAGATATAAATACGCAACCTCATCCAGATCCATCCTTCCCATCAACAAGCCAAGATGGCTTCCCTGTGCAGCCACTTCTGGTCAGGATTGTCCTTGGTGTAATGTCAGGGCTCCCAGGTGTGACCAGAGGTGTGTGACTGACGCAGGGAAACGCAGACTTCAGATATGTGATAAACAATATAATTTATTAACACTAACAATACAAACATAAATGCAGAGCAATACTAAAACATAATACAGTGCAAACAAACCAAACCAACCACCCACAGATAACAGTACATACAAGCAAGCGTCGTCAGGCAGGCCGGGTCAATATCAATAGGGCAGGTAGGTACAGGGGGAGCAAGCGGAGATGGGTCGGGGTCACAGGCCAGGTTCAGCAGGTAGCTAGCAGCGTAGTACAGAGGGTCAGGCAGAGGGATGGTCAGGGTCACAAGCCAGGGATCAGAACAGGTAGCAAGCAGCATGGTACAGAGGGTCAGGCAGAGGGATGGTCAGGAGCGAGCCGGGATCAGAGCAGGAGAAGTCAGCAGCGGTTCAGATCAGGCAGGGTCAGCAAAGGAACAGAAACAGGATGCAGGACAGATACAGGGCCCAGGACAAACAGAACACCAAGGCAGAGTCTGCAAGTCTGGCCATCCCTTAAATACACCAGTATCATCAGTTCCAGGTGTTAGCTGGCTGAAAGGTTGAGTCTCTGATTGCTGGGAGCACCCGCTGGCCAGCCCTGGTACTGCAGATCAAAAGGCAGGTGAGTCCCACCATTGCTGGCCAGTCCATTCCTGACATCTGTCCACACTGTCCCCAATCTCCTGATTCCTTGAGAAGAACTTGTATCTCTCCACTGTCTCATTCTTTTTGGGGTCACAGTGCTTATCAAATGCTTGCAGTATGTCTGTCAGTGCCATGCTGTCTGTGAGCAGGGTCTCGGCTAGTTCTCTGCCTTTTTCCCCAATCAAGTAATAAAACAGCTTTACTTCCCTCTGCTCATCTCTGGGTGCCACTGTCAGGTCCACATACAGAGTAAACTCTTCCTTCCAGTGTCTCCATGTCTGTGAGAGATTGGAAGAAGTGACATCCAGTCTCTGAGGGGGTTTCAGGCCACTCTCCATAGTGCAGTCTGATAAGGACTCTGTACTTACAGTTGCTGATTCTCTGTACAGTTCTAGTGTCACACAATCTGTATTTGTAGACAGAAGACTTGCTATTCAGAGGTCCAGTGCCCAGCTGCCACCATGTTCTGTTAGTCGATCCTGCTCAGATGCTCACATACTGTAGTTAGTAGCAGACATTTTATTAGGTGCTCCTAGCTGCCATTAAACATGTGTCTGCATTAGAACTACAACCAAAGAGAGGCAATAACACAGTTGTACCAGTATCTAAGTAGTGAGACCCCTAGAGGCCATACGCAGCATATAACATATTGCTACAAGAGTGGCGAGTTGAAGAAGCAGACTGGGTAAGAGATGAAAAAGCTGGATGGGGAAACAGGTCCCCTGTAGTCTGTTTATTATTTGGAGTTGTCTGCTGTGACTTCTTGCTTTGTTCTATTGCTGAAGTGCAGAGTCGAAGTGCAATGTTCAATACTTAATCAAAAATTAATACTTTATCCAAGATGATAGTCGCCAATGCTACCCCTGGCTGTGCCTCCCCTAAGGAAGGCCTAACGTTATACTGAGTTGGGTGGGGGTATTGCCAATTAATCAATTAGGAATGCATAGGGGAGACACATGGCTAGCAGGACAAACATCTCACACCAAAGGAGGACTACAAGAGACAACAAGAGAACAGGAGGGCAGAGTTGTAAACATTAGGATCAGCTCATAAATTTGGGTTTGACAGTAAGAACAAAATAAACATCACAGTAATATGGACATAGCTAAAGATTTTGGAAGCAGCAATGATTACCAATAAGAACATTGATAGTAATGAATCAGCTTCTCCCATCCTATGAAAGATTTCATATTTCCTATCCAACATTTCATATTCCTGATATGTTTCTACTATACATACTTGAAAAAGTATCCTGCTCTCTATGTATTGCTTCCTTTGTGTGAAATACCTGCTATTTTTGCCAGTCCTTCTGCTTTTCTATTAAAAAATGACCACAAAATGCACTAACGCATAGCATGGTCAGTGTTCTTGCTGTGCTGGGAACTGAGCCTGTATACTCTTCCAATGATCAGACATGCTGATGTGTTCCCTGCCCCACTCCCACACAGTAATTCACTGAGAAGACTGGAGTTCTGCTGTTTCTCCTCCCTGAGCTCCTTATGCAGCAGAGAACAGGCTATGTGATCACTTCTAAAAATGTTTTTATATGTATACACAAATGTTTTGCCTTTCATTTCTATTTTAAACTGAATGTGTTGTTTTATAAGGTGAGGGTTCACATTTACTTTAACTGTTAATGGTGCATTTCACTCACAGCTGATATGTCAACACTTGGTAAATGCAAGCACAGCAGCACTCTGGGCATTAATGCCCACTTCAACTGACACATCCTTGAAGAATCTATGACCCCAACATTTTATATTCCTGATATGTGTATCTTGTTCTATGTACTTGTGTTAAGAAGTATCCTGTTCTCTTTGTATTACTTCCTTTGTGTGAATACTTGATGACCCTGCCAATTTCCCTGTTGTCCTCTTTCAAAGTGACTGCACTAGTGTGGCACACTCCTAGTGTATTGTAGGCTGCTAGGTAAATGTAGTTAGCTCCTCTGTTCTCAGTAGAGCAGGGTTTGATTGGTTAGGGTTGGTCAGTGTCTCATAGGCTGCTGTCCTGATTACTTCCCCCTGTATTCTGAAGGAATCTAGAATTATAGCGAGAGAATGAACAGAGTAGGTAGTCTGAATATTTTTGGGGCTTCAGCCAATCCCTGATGCTGTGTGCACAATAGGTGGCTGGAGAGCCAATAAATAGTCTGAGGCCTGAGGCAGCAGTGGGTCTAGTTCCTGGGTCTAGTCCTGCTGGATGAGACCCCTGTGCAGGGGCCTGCCCCACGGGCAGGAATGCTAGAATGGCCTTTGTGAAGACATCAAGGTCCCTGTTAGACTTAGCTGGGGGGCCTATGCACAAGTTTAACCACTTCCCAACCATGCTATAGTTGCATGACGGCTACAGCGCGGTTGTCCAGTTCTGGGAGGGCGTCATATGACGTACTTCCAGAACGCACCCACCTATGCGCCCCCAGCGGCGCACACCTAGCGATCTCTGTGATCAGTGTATCCTACGGACACAGCTTATCATGTGATGTGGTAAAAGGCCAATTACAGCGGCCTTTTACCACGTGATCAGCTGTCACAGTGTGAGGAAAGTACTGCCGATAACCGGCAATTGTCAGAAAACAGATCGGCACTGATCATCAGGGCACTTATGTGTTGCTTATCAGTGCCCATCAATGCTGCCTATCAGTGCCCATCAGGGCTGTCTATCAGTGCCCAGCAGTGCCTAGCAGTGCCATCCACCTGTACCCAGTAGTGCCACCCACCAGTGCCCAGCGGTGCCTCCCATCAATGTCAGGAAAGTGCCCAACAGTGCCACCCACCTGTCCCCAGCAGTGCCACCCACCAGTGCCCAGCAGTGCCAACCATCAGTGCTAACCAGCATTGCCACCCATCAGTGCATAGCAGTGACATCAGTCAGTGCCACCCATCAGTGTCCATCAGTGCTGCCCATCAGTGTTGCCTATCAGTGCCCATAATTTCTGCATATCAGTGCAGCAGCATCAGTGCCACTTCATCAGTGCTGCCTATCCGTGCCACCTCATCATTGCCGCCTATCAATGCCCATCAGTACCACCTATCAGTGCCCATCAATGCTGCCTATCAGTGCCCATCAGTGTTGCCTATCAGTGCAGCCTCATCAATGCACATCAGTGAAGGAGAAAAATTGCCTATTTGCAAAATTTTATAATAGAATCAAACAAAAATTTTTTTTTTTAATTTTTTTGTTTATAGCGCAAAAAATAAAACACCCAGTGGCGATTAAATACCACCAAAAGAAAGCTCTATTTGTGTGAAAAAAATGCTAAAAAATTTAATATGGGTACAATGTTGCATGACCACGCAGTTGTCATTCAAAGTGCGACAGCGCTGAAAGCTGAAAATCGGCTTGGGCAGGAAGGGGGTATAAGTGCCCGGTAGGCAAGTGGTTAAGTCCAATAATCAAGATGGGTCTGGAGAAGCTCACTTAAAATAACAAGGAGGAAGTTGGTGGGAAAGAGTCCAGCTGTCCTATGATGGTGTGCGATTCAATCTCATGATGATCAGTGCCCAGCAGTGCCACCCACCAGTGCTACCCACATGTGCCAAGCAGTGCCACCCACCTGGGCCCAACAGTGCCTATCAGTGCCACGCACCTGTACCCAGCAGTGCCACCCACTAGTGCCCAGCAGTGTCCCCCATCAGTGCCCAGCATTGCCGCCAGTCAGTGCCATCAGTGCCATCAGTCAGAGTCACCTATCAGTGCCCATCAATGCTGCCCATCGGTGCCGCCTATCAGTGCCATCATTGCTGTATATCAGTGCAGCAGCATCAGTGCCAGCTCAATAGTGCCACCTATCAGTGCTCCTTATCAGTGCCTATCAGTTTCCCCCTATCAGTGTCCATCAATGCTGCCTATCAGTGCCCATCAATGCTGCCTATCAGTGCTCATCAGTGCTGCCTATCAGTGCAGCCTCATCAATGTACATCAGTAAAGGAGAAAAATTACCTGTTTGCAAAATTTTATAATAGAAACAAAGAAAACCTTTTTTTTTTCTCAAATTTTTTGCTCTTTTTTTGTTTATAGCGCACAAAATAAAACACCCAGTGGAGATTAAATACCACCAAAAGAAATCTCTATTTGTGTAAAAAAAAATGATAAAAATGTCATTTGGGTACAATGTTGCATGAACGCGCAGTTGTCATTCAAGGTGTGACAGCACTGATAGCTGAAAATTGGCCTGGGGAGGAAGGGGGTATAAGTGCCCAGTAAGCAAGTGGTTAAGTCCAGCAATCTAGGTGGTCTGGAGAAGCTCACTTGAGAGGACAAGGAGGAAGTTGGTGGGAACGAGTCCAGCTGTCCTATGATGGTGTGCAACTGAATCTCAGTAGGAAAAGCCTGGTGGATATCGGCAAGAGGCAACCGATGATCCTGTGGCTATCTGAGTAGATTACTCCAGCACTGAAGAGTAGTGATGTATGTAGCTTTTAACTCTGGAAGGAAAACAGGTCTCCAGCAGAAACCCATAGACTGTTCTTTGGAAGAGTGTAGGAAATGTTGTGTGCCTGGCTCTGTGTGCTCTAAGGGGGGAATAGGACCAAATTCACCAGCGACTCTTTAGGGGATGCGCTACACTACGTATGAGAGCCCATCCATCCCAACATAGTCAGTTTTCTTGCTGTGCTGGGAGAACAGCCTGCCTGTCCTCCAATGGTCAGAATTATGTTGACATGCCCCCCTGCATAGCCATGCACTGGGAAGATCAGTGTGATGTTGTTTCTCCGCTTCCACCAAGTCCCTTATGCAGCTGAGACCAGAGATTTTGTGGTTACTTACAAAAAATGAAAAAAAAGGCATTTATCTATATATTTTTTTATATCTATACACAAATGTTTTGCCTTGCTTTTCTATTTTAAACTAAATGGGTTGTTTTACAAGGTAAGGGTTCACATGTACTTGAATCTTTTTTATTAAAAGAAAGAAGGCTGTACTAACGATATCAACTGACCCCTGAGCACAATGTAATGTGTTGAATTGACACTAATTCCATGTCATAGGTTTGTTGGTTTGAAATTTCTTTTTGCTTTTGTTCTATTTCAATCTCCATATTGGCGGCTTCATTCATTTTTTCGTTGAGCTACTCATCTGAAACAGAAGGGTCACCTAAATATTATTAATCCATAAATATAAAGTGAAAATAGTGCTGAATTAAAGTGACCAACATAATAATAATAATAGCAATATAAAGTGACAAAGCATTCAATAAGGTGAATAATGGTGTGTGAAGTGCCACGAAAGTCCACATAAGTTAATAGACGTTAAGTCCTAATACAAGATCTCGGGTTAGGAGTGATCCTCTTCTAAATCTTCTGGTGAAAAATCAGATAATAGAATTGCGCACTCACCAGATGCGAAATAACATCACGCATTTGAGAACACAATCTCTCAGAAGGTCAGCTGGATCATCTTATAGAGCATCTACAACCTGGCATGGATTCCTCCCTGGGTTAACCATGGGTAGCAGCAACGTCCTTCTCCTTATCAAGAGACTCTGTGGGTGGTTACACTCATCAAGAGCCCAAGAAAAAGATGCCACATAGTGTGATACTGCTTTCAATGGGTTTATTATCCAGTTACAGGTAACAAAAAAAGAGTAAACAACCAGAAACAACTGACCATATGTGTAGGTAAGATGGCCGCCAGACCTGCAAGGGGCCTCGGCGGCGTGACGTCACGGCATTGTAGCTCTTATCTGACGCATTTCGTGCTCTAGCAAATACTCATAGGGGGTATGCTAACAATGCCTGACATCCTCTATGTCCTATATATAGTGTAAAAATGGCACGCGTGGTTATCGCGCCCGCCATTTTCTCGGCTATTCCGCACATGCGCAGTATGTTCAGTGTCATTTTCCCGGCTACCCGGTACATGCGCAGTACGTCAGCGCCGTATTGTTGTGGTCCGCTGGCGCATAACAGTCTGACAATCAAAAAGGCAGGATGCGTACGCATGGCAACGCCATTTTCTTGTTGATTTCTTAGAAGATAACCACACTGATCACCATGGAAAGGGAAAACGGAGCACATATAAACTGCCTCCGATACTAAAATAACTGCAATATAATAAATTGCGAGAACAGGTATAGATAGAAAAGGACAACAACCTTCTCGACCCTTTACGGTCCGGCTTCCGCCCCCTACACTCCACCGAAACTGCCCTACTCAAACTCACCAGTGACCTACTAACCACCAAAACCAATGGCCAATATACTATACTCCTGCTACTTGACCTCTCTGCGGCTTTTGACACAGTTGACCACCCCCTCCTCAAAAAAAAACTGCACTCTCTTGGCCTCAGAGACTCCGCTCTCTCCTGGTTCTCGTATCTATCACAGCGCTCCTTCAGTGTTACCTATAACGCTGCCACCTCCCCTTCACTCCCTCTCTCTGTCGGGGTCCCTCAAGGCTCTGTCCTCGGACCCTTCCTCTTCTCCATCTACACCTCCCCCAATTTATAAACTCCCACAGCTTCAACTACCATCTCTATGCCGAAGACACAAAAATCTATCTCTCTACCCCTCACCTCACCCCCTCAGTCTCCAATCGCATCACTAGCCTACTAAGTGACATATCAGACTGGATGTCACTCCACTTCCTCAACCTCGCTGCGCCTATATTTGATATATTGATCTTGGGACCTTTTATTGGTGTCGCAGCTGCTTAAATTATAGCGCTCACTTCTGTGTTTCATGCTCATCTACATATTGCTTTAATTGGAACTTGATATGGTCCACTATCTACTATCCTTACTAATGTTTTCTGTATTAATTCAGTTCCAAAGTGTTCATCTGGGCTTTATCCTAGTGAAACAAACAGAAGGCGACCTTTCAACTCAAATGCCTGAAACAGAATATTTTTAGGTGTTTCTTTGCTATCTTGTGGGATATGAATCAGCTGTAGGTACAGATCTGAAGCATCCTTTACTTTTAGTGACTTTTTAGAATCCTTTTAAGTTGTACTAGAGTTGGCTCATTCTTCATTTCCAGCATGCCTCAAAGTCTTAAACTAGGACTTATGACCTTGACCACAGCTCTGATTCAGAGTGCGCTCTCTGTAGTCCCATGTCACTCTAGTGCATGAGGTTAGTATATGACAATTTGTCTTTTTCTCCTTTTTCACCTATCTGACCAACAAATTTAAAGTCCTTTTTTATTGCAGCTTTCGGCAAGTTACCATAGTGATGTGTCTTAGCAGCTATCATGGGCTTTTCTTTTGAACAGTTGACTGTTTCTGGAATCTTTATTTTTAGTGCCAAGTTCTTTAATCAGTTCCTCTATCATCTTAGCTGCTTCTTGGAATTTTTCCTATATAATGTGGTTTTGTTGCTTTAAATATTCTATGGCCTCATTTACACTGACACTGTCAAACCTGAATTTATGTATGTTTAGAGTACATTTCTAGCTGCACATAACTTCATGTAATGATTATTCAATGGTGCCTAGACGATTTTGTTTTGTAATCAATTGATTTTTGGACAAAAAGTTGATTTTCCGAGCTTCAAATGTATACCAGCCTCCGAATGGACATAGTTTCGAACGCAAACAAATCCGAAAAAACATTTTAAAAAACGTTTTGGCTGATCAGGAGGAGCAGGATTTGCTGAGCTTCTTGGCTAGGCGGACCTAATTCCTACTACACACTATGAGAAAATTGGATGAAAAATACCACAGTTGGAGTGATCATCTGATAATCTTATTGTTAATGTTTAAGAGCCGATCATGATGGTTAATGCAAAATTATCCAAAGGGACAAGCATGAAAATTTTTCTCGTACAATAACAGAAACCACAATTTTGATTTCATCAGTACAATATTCGTCAGTAAAAAATTAAGTGACCAACTCCACACATGCTCGGAAACGAAAAAATACATTCAATCTAACACAATACATTACATCATCAAGGGAAGTTGTATTCAGTCAAAGCAAATTTTTGTATCTTTAGTAACCTATTCGTTGTCATAATGAGACTAGCATGCAAAAAAAAAAAAGGACAATCATTCATTTGATATTCTCATCGTGTGTACCAGGCTTAATGTGGAACTTTACTCCCTCAGTCAACATTATCTATTTTTAATTCCTAAGCTGCTAGCATTAGTAAATATGTAGGAAAATATATCTTATTTATTTGTTTTAACCACTTGACCCCCAGAGGATTTACCCCCCTTAATGACCAAGCCTCTTTTTGCTACTCGGCACTGCACTAATTCAACTGATAATTGCGCGGTCATGCAATGCTGCACCCAAACGAAATTTATGTCCTTTTTTTCACACAAATAGAGCTTTCTTTCGGTGGTATTTGATCACCTGTGCGCTTTTTATTTTTCACGCTATAAACAAAAAAAGGCCAAACATTTTTAAGAAAAACGATATTTTTTACTTTCAGCTATAAAAAAATATATAGTAAACTCAAAGTTGGTTATAAATTTAGGCCAAAATGTATTCTGCTACATGTTTTTGGTAAAAAAAATCCCAATAAGTGTATATTGATTGCTTTGTGTGAAAGTTATAGTGTCTACAAACTATGGTATAGATACTGCAATTTACGCCATTTTTTTGCTATACAGCACTGCGCTGGTTTAATGGACAATTGCGCGGTCATGCAATACGGTACATAAATGAAATTTACATCCTTTTTTTCCCCACATATTGAGCTTTCTTTCGGTGGTATTTGATCGCCTGTGCGGTTTTTATTTTTTGCGCTATAAAAAAAAAGGCTGACAATTTTGAGGAAAAAAACAATATTTTGGACTTTTTGCTATAAAACATGTCCAGTAAAAAAAAAATTAAAAATCAAATTTAGTCATAAATTTCTGCCAAAATGCATTCTGCGACATGTCTTTGCTAAAAAAAAAAAACAATACGTGTAAATTAATTGGTTTACGTGAAAGTTATAACATTTACAAATGGCGGGAAAGATACTGGGATTTTTAGGTTTTTTTTATACTAATAATGGCGGCGATCAGCGACTTATGGCGGTGATCAGTGACTTATGGCGGGACTGCGGCAGACATTCTGACATTGGGGGGTACTGACTTGGGGTCACTGACATCACCAGTGACACCAATACAGTGATCAGTGCAAAAAAAAAAAAACACTGACACTGTACTAATGGCACTGGGGAGGAAGGGGTTAAGTTTATTATTCAGGGAAAGGGTTAATTGTGTGAGGGGAGTGTTTTACTAGGGGGCGGGGATGTGTACTGCAGGGAACACCGCTGATCGGGAGAGAGAAACTCTTTTGTCCCGATCAGCGTGTCCTGGAGCTGTCAGGGAACTGACAGAAAGCACAGCTACTGCAGCTGTGCTCTCAGTCAGCGATTGCCGCCGATCGCTGGGACATAACCGGTAACGATCGGCTGTGACCCGGCGACTGACATCCGCGGCTCTGATTGGCGGGACAGGTAGGGCGGCCGTGCGCCTCGCGCGCGCCCCCTACCTGTTTTCAAAACACACGTTTTAAAACGTACTTTTGCCCAGCCGTGCCGCCCTGCCGCCGTATTTATACAGTGGTTGGGCGGCATGTGGTTAAACTGGTGTTTTTTTACATTTCTACAGTTACTAGGCAAATGATGTCGTACATCCCACGACTCTTTTTGAGGAAGGAGGGATTTTCTTAGGTAAGCACGTCCTCCTGCCTGCATGCCTGATCTAAGGGCAGATGGATTCCAATAAGTCAATTCTACATGAATCTTCCACCCTAGCTCAAGATGACCACAGCCAGAAATGCTAGGGAGGTGTTCCAATAAGTCAATTCTACATGAATCTTCCACCCTAGCTCAAGATGACCACAGCCAGAAATGCTAGGGAGGTGTTTTTCAAAGTGATTTCCCAGCAAAATAAAGCATAACGACATGGATGGGTGAGTGTGCTTTGAATTTGAAAAATTAATTAAATAGCCTTTTTACTTTGTGGTGCTCAGATGCAGTGTAGTTCCGCTTTAAGAGTGCCTTGGCTCCATCATGCTCCTGGGGGGGGTCACGGAAGGGTCCTTTCTCTTCAGTAGGGGACCATATGACACATTCTATATTAACTTTTTTGCTTGTGCTCACATATACTGCATTTTTGTTCATTTTTGGTGTTTTCTTTTTGCACACCACACTGTGGAAAAAAATTGCATTAACACAGCAGTCTTTGTTTTTCTGCGTCCCCCTCGTAACATAGTTTTATTACCAGTTGATCCTGCCAGTAGACTTCTTTTTTTTCAACTTCCTTTAACAGATTAAGCTATCCAGCAAACGTGGCAATTGGGAACAAACCTTTTACCACTCACAGGGGCACTTACAATCGTCATATTTTATTTAGTTAAAACCTTTATCCCATAAACATAAAAAACTATATCTGTACTGTAACTGCTTAAAAAATATAGCTGAAGGTAGGCTTTAAAAATGCCCAATTCCTTTAGAGAAGAAGTATGGCCAAAGCTTATTTGGGCATACTTCTCTCCTGTGGGTCTCAGGAGTGCACTTAATTCTGCATTCCTGTGCCTCAGATTCAGCTGACAGTGGTCTAAAGTCTGCTGCCGGCTGAAGTAACAGAGTCAGGCCAGACTCTGCAGAGATACTGACAATAATGTCTGGATCCGCCCAGATGCCTGAGGGCAGCTGGCTCAGCCTCTCAGCATGCCACTGAGAGCCTGAGCCATCAGCTCATACCACCTTCACAGCCCAGTGCTCCAATGAGTGCAGGAGGGCAGAGCAGAGAGCCGGAGACTACCAGACTACCAGAGTGATCAGCCTTCTTTGATTGCCCGGCTCTCAGTGCAGAGGTGGTTGGGGACAGATTTAGCATGGCATTAATGCTGCAGCTATCTAGATGAGTATGAATGTTTATTATTTTGGTTTCCCGCACTTCTCTTTTAAAGTGGTTCTAAAGTCATGACAATTTCCTAAACCATTACTTGGCTTCTCTCTCGATCCAGCACTGTGCCCATCTGCAGCAGTAATGCTCTTTTTTCCACTTCTCCCAGGACACACTGACAGCAGCAGAAGTCGTTGGCTCCTGCTCCTTTCAGTCAAAGGAGAGGGGGGTGTTGTGTGGCAAGCAAGGTTTTGTGCAGGGATGTCCCTAGAGTTGGTGTCACCCAGTACGGTAACACTTGGTGTCACCCCTCCAACGATCCCCGCAGGATGGATCAGATCTGCGGATTGAGCATAATGGATCGGAGTCCGATCCATTATGCTCCCCATCCGCAGATCCAATCCATCCTGGGGGATCGCCAGCATGTAACCTATACAGGGTTAACTGATCTCTCCACAAGCTCCACGAAAAGGTAAGTTTTAAAGCAAGATGATGATCCCCGCAAGATGGATTGAATCTGCAGATTGGGGAGCATAATGGATCGGACTCGATCCATTATGCTGAATCCGCAAATCCGATTCATCCTGCGGGGATCGTCGGCTTGTTTTAAAACTTTCCTTTTTGTGGAGCGGGTCCGGTGTCACCCCGTGCGATAGGTGTCACCCTGTGCGGAGCGTACCCCCCGCACCTGCCTAGGGATGCCACTGGCTGTGTCTATGGATGCCCACAGCCTGGCTTGAGAGCATGCTTGGTAAAGGGGCAAGGGGAGGAGCAGAGAACTCTTGCAGGGCACCCAAGTAGAGGAGTTGAGGGACCACTTTGTGCAATACCACTGCACAGTGCAGGTAAGCATAACATCTTTTTATTAAAAACAAAATTACCTTTAGAATCACTTTAACCACTTCAGTATCAGGCACTTTCACCCCCTTCCTGCCCAGGCCAATTTTCAGCTTTCAGCACTGTCACACTTTGAATGGCAAATGCAACACTGTACCCATATTACATTTTTATTATTTTTTTAAACACAAATAGAGCTTTCTTTTAGTGGTATTTAATCACCACGGGTTTTTCATTTTCTGCTAAATAAATGAAAAAAAGACAGAGAATGTTGAAAAAAAAAATTTCCTTCGTATGTGTTATAAAATTTTGCAAATAAATAATCTTTTTTCATAAATTTAGGCCAAACTGTATTCTGCTACATTTCTTTGGTGAAAATAACTCTAATCAAAAATCAAGGAAAGTTATACAGCCCACAAACTATGGTATATATATATATATATATATATATATATATATATATATATATATATGAAAATCAGTACAAAGATCCCTCAAATGACCCGTTTTTGGAAAAAAGACAGTCCAAGGTATTTAGTAAGAGGTATGGAGAGCTTTCTGAAGTTGTAATTTTTTTTTTTCACAATTTTTTGGAAAATGAATTTTTTAAAACTGTTTTTTTTACATACTGCCACCAGTGCAGTACCTTGACATCATATAACTGGTGTCATGGTAATCAGGGACACTGACTGGTGACAGTATGTAAACAAAAAAAATAAATCATCTTTTTCATTTTTTTTCTTTTTTATTAAATTTGTTTTTCTTTTTTTTATCACACTATTACTGGAGTAATGTTACCATAGAAACATTGTACTTCTCTGGGGTACACTGGTAAAAGCAACCATTTTACTGAAATAAATTGATTAATTCAGTGTTTGCTATTATGGCTAGCTGTTATTGGCCACAGCTAATCACATGGTACAGATGGACTTTTATTGGCCCTGTCTGTGCCATATGATCACTGATCAATCACAGCCAGCAACACAATAGTACACAATGGATGGAATGACAGTCATCCATTGTGTACAATTATCATGTGATCTGCTGTGGTCACAGCGATCATATGGCACTGGCAGCGGACAGTACACTGATTGGTCATAGATCACGCTGCAGCGTGGCCTGTGGTGCACGTGCGAGGAGCTTTCTGGGAAGATGGCATATGACGTCCACCTGTAGCGGTAAACGTCTCCCCTTGCCGTCATTTAACTATAAGCTGGGTGGGAACTGGTTAAATAACATGCCTAGGGATGACTAATTCTGCCTGTCAAAGGGATGTGATGTCAAGAAAGTGCTGCAGCAACATTTACAAAAAAAAAAATGAACTCTCCAAGAGTCTGCTATGTATTTTGGAAGACTTTTGGAGGGGTCTATGTGCTGTTATTTTTTTTGTTTTTTTTACAAAAGCTGGCAATCAATGGGCTTGTGGGGGGTCTGCAGGTGGAGGGCTTATCAGAATCTGGACCAGATGCTGGTCCCTCTTACTTTAATGAACATGGGGTAAATTTTACCCCTACTTATTCACAAAAAAAAAAAATTTAACTTAGACATTGGACAAGTTCTTTATTAAAAAACAATTAAAATCACAAAAAAGTCCCTTATTGTAAATCAATTGTCATGAAGCCTGCTGCCCACTAATAACCTGGCAATAACAACTGATCCTGATGGCATGCATAGTGTAATAACAACTTACTGGATTGTCATCAGCTACATAAGGGAAGGGGCAGAGATGGTAATGATATCATTGGCCAATTATCAATGGCATTACCCAAATATAGCCATTGGCCACATTTAGGCATTAATTTCAATGCTATCCCTGCACCTTTCAATAAATGTTAGGGATTCCTGGTGACGTCAATGGTTCCTTAGGACCAATGACAGCAGGAAGCTGATATGTATTGAAGCAATAGAAATCCTACAACTATATATGATTTTCAGCTCCTTTCTATAGGCTCATCCCCAGGGGTGGACTAACAACTCATGGGGCCCCCGGGCAATAGGGGATCATGGGGCCCTTGTGTCCTTGCCCAAACTCAAAAAAGCCTATGAAAAAGGTACCAGGGGCATCTCATGGGGCCTCCTACTGACCCCGGGCCCTCAGGCAGTGCCCGAGTTTCCAAATGGTCAGTCCGCCCCTGCTCATCCCTAATAGTAAAACTCTGCTGCCCTCTGTCCTCAAACAGCCCCCACCACCTCTTACATAATCTGTGGGTTCTTCTCTCCGCTGGCTACTGACTTTAGTACCAATTAAATGTGGAACATAAGTAAGAAACAGCAAGCAAGCAGGCTTTTATTGCAGAGGAGACATGCAATTGGGTGGATTTATTAAAACTGGAGAGTGCAAAATCTGGTGCAGCTCTGCATAGTAACCAATCAGCTTCCAGGTTTTTTTTCAAAGCTTAAAGAAGTATGTAAACCCAACATTTAATTTTCCTGATATGTGCATGCTGTACCATGTATTTGTATGAAAAAGTATCCTGTTCTCTTTGTATTGCTTCCTTTATGTAAAATCCCTGGTGTTCCTGTCAGTCCCTCGGCTTTCCTATTAAAAACTGACCCCACTAGGCATAAGAACACACCTTGTTCAGTTCTCTAGCTGTGCTGACAACTCAGTGTGCTCTATTCCAATGATCAGAATTCTGCTGTTACCTCCCTCACCTCCACAGCCATTCACTGGGAAGACCAGTATATGCTGTTTCTTCTCCCCTTGTGCAGCTGAAAACAGAAGGAATGTGATCACCAATGAAAAAGGGAAAAAAAATTTATCTATACTGGTTATATATATATATACTATATTGCCAAAAGTATTGGGACACCTGCCTTTACACGCACATGAACCTTAATGGCATCCCAGTCTTAGTCCGTAGGGTTCAGTATTGAGTTGGCCCACCCTTTGCAGTTATAACAGCTTCAGCTCTTCTGGTAAAGCTGTCCACAAGGTTTAGGAGTGTGTCTATGGGGATACTTGACCATCCTTCCAGAAGCGTATTTGTGAGGTCAGGCACTGATGTTGGACAAGAAGGCCTGGCTCGCAGTCTCTGCTCTAATTCATCCCAAAGGTGTTCTATCAGGTTGAGGTCGGGACTCTGTGCAGGCCAGTCAAGTTCCTCCACCCCAAACTCGCTCATCCATGTCTTTATGGACCTTGCTTTGTACACTGGTGCGCAGTCATGTTGTTACAGGAAGGGACCATCCCCAAACTGTTCCCACAAAGTTGGGAGCATGAAATTGTTAAAAAATGTCTTGGTATGCTGACGCCTTAAGAGTTCCCTTCACTGGAAGTAATGGACCAAGCCCAGCCCCTGAAAAACAACCGCAAGCTATAATCCCCCCTCCACCATATTTTACACTTGGCACAATGCTGTCAGGCAAGTACCATTCTCCTGGCAACCGCCAAACCCAGATACATCCATCGGATTGCCGGACAGAGAAGCAGGATTCGTCACTCCAGAGAACATGTCTCCACTGCTCTATAGTCCAGTGGCGGAGTGCTTTACACCACTGTATCTGACGCTTTGCATTGCACTTGGTGATGTAAGGCTTGGATGCAGCTGCTCGGCCATGGAAACCCATTCCATGAAGCTCTCTATGCACTGTTGTGCTAATCTGAAGGCCACATGAAGTTTGGAGGTCTTTAGCTATTGACTCTGCAGACAGTTGGCGACTTCTGCGCACTGTGCGCTTTGGCATGTGCTGACCCCGCTCTGTCATTTTACGTGGCCTACCACTTCGTGGCTGAGATGCTGTTGTTCCCAGTTGCTTCCACTTTGTAATAATACCACTAACAGTTGACTGTGGAATATTTAGTAGGAAGGAAATTTCACGGATGGACTTATTGCACAGGTGGCAACCTATCAAGGTACCACGCTTGAATTCACTGAGCTCCTGAGAGCAACCCATTATTTCACAAATGTTTGTAGAAGCAGTCTGCATGCCTAGGTGCTTTATTTTATACACCTGTGGCCATGGAGGTGATTAGAACACCTGAATCCAATGATTTGGAGGGTTGGCCCAATACTTTTGGCAATATAGTGTGTGTCTATATATTTATATAAACATATACACACTAACCAGCCACTTTTTTAGGTACACTTGTTCAATTGCTTGGTAACACAAATTGCTGAGCAGCCAATTACATGGCAGCAACTCAAAGCATTTAGGCATCTAGACATGGTGAAGACGACTTGCAGAAGTTCAAACTGAGCATGAGAATGGGGAAAAAAGGGTACTTAAGTGTATTTGAACATGGCTTGGTTGTTGGTGCCAGACGGGCTAGTCTGAGTATTTCAAAAACTGCTGATCTACTGGGATTTTCACGCACAACCATCTCTACAGTTTACAGAGAATGGTCTGAAAAAGAAAAAATATCCAGTGAGTGGCAGTTGTGTGGACAAAAATGCCTTGTTGATGTCAGAGATCAGAGGAGAATTGGCAGACTGGTTCGTGATGATAGAAAGACAACAGTAACTCAAATAACCGCTCATTACAACCAATCTATGCAGAATACCATCTCTGAATGCACAACACTTCAAACCTTGAAGCAGATGGGCTCCAGCAGCAGAAAACCACACCGTGTGCCACTCCTGTCAGCTAAGAACAGGAAACGGAGGCTACAATTTGCTCAGACTCACCAAAATTGGACAATAGAAGATTTGAAAAACGTTGACTGGCCTGATGAGTCTCAATTTCCATAGAGATGATTGTGCTTGAAAATACCAGTAGATCAGCAGTTTCTAAAACTGCCTGCCTATCTGGCACTAACAACCATGCCACATTCAAAGTCACTTAAATCCCCTTTCTTCCCCATTCTGATGCTCGGTTTGAACTTCAACAAGTCGTCTTCACCACGTTTAGAGGCCTAAATGCTTTGAGTTGCTACCATGTGATTGATTGGCTGATTAGCAATTTGTGTTACCAAGCAATTGAACAGGCGTACCTAATAAAGTAGCATGTGCATGTATAAATATATATATATATATATATATATATATATATATATATATGTGTATATATTATACAGTATATTATATCTATACACAAATGTTTTGCCTTTCGTTTCTATTTTCAAGTGAATGGGTTGTTTTACACGATGAGGGTTTACATATACTTTCAGCCCTGGTTCACATATATGCGGCCGTGTGGGTCGCGTTTTGCACGGGCACGAGAGCTCATTCATTAAAATGGACTCCCGTGCCTCATGGCACGCAGGGAAGAAGTCCCTGCACTTCTTCTAAAAACGCAGCTTGCATGGGAACCTCGGTTCCCAGTACGGTTGTGTTTTCCAGTGCGGGCGGCATGCCATTAGAACTAATGGCACCTGCCCACGGGTCTGCATTTCTCTGTGTGGGTGTTGCGGCTGCACGGATTTTCGTTCGGATCTGCAGCAGCACCGCCAGCACAGGTGTGAACCTAGCCTAATTGAACAAGCTGAAGTTAGAAGCTGATTGGCTACCATGCACAGCTGCACCAGATTTTACACTGTCCAGTTTTAGTAAATGACCCCAATGACTCTTCTGCACCAGATTTTACACTGTCCAGTTTTAGTAAATGACCCCAATGACTCTTCTGCACCAGATTTTACACTGTCCAGTTTTAGTAAATGACCCCAATGACTCTTCTGCACCAGATTTTACACTGTCCAGTTTTAGTAAATGACCCCAATGACTCTTCTGCAATAATATGCCCCTACCTGCCTGCTTGTTCTCTACTCTTATGCTGTAGCTGTCCCAAAAGAAGGAGGTATGAGTTTTTTGTTTTTCACTAAAGGAATCAATTAGAATGGGGTAGAAGGTGTGTTTGTGGTCGGGGAGGGGGGGGTAATTTTTTTTATCTGGGGGGGGATGTTGAGTAATCAATATGGGTGTATTATTTTTTGCAAAAAAGGCAGACTGTGCCTTTAAGCTTCCCCCTCCTTCACCCCCATGTGGAGGAAATAAGTGGTGATCGCACATCTGGAGAAGCAGTGACAGCAGAACATCCTGTGTGCTGAGGGTGACAGTCAGGTGCTGTGCACTCTTCGGGCTGACTGCTGTGCTCCCCATCCTTCCCCTGTGAGGACTGCTATACCAGTGCTCAGCCGCTAGAGGGGGTGTGTGTGCTGAGCGGAGGAGGGAGGGAGCGCACAGAACATAACCCCGAGCTGTCATTAGGTCCAGCAGGGTACAGGCGGCTCTTCTCCTGCGCTGTGCAGTCCACGAGAGCTCTTCACTAAGGAGGAGGAGGACCTGTTGTCGGGGAGTCCTCTGCGAGTGTCCCGGCTTCAGCATTGATGTGGAAGTGAAGGAGGACAATTCATGATCCCGGGGATCGGACAGAGCGCCCAGTGACCGTGCTGCGTACGGAGAGGTGGAGAGGAGGAGGAGAAGGGGTGAAGGAGGAGGGCAGGCGAGGCATCATCCTCCCCATTACTGTCCTCAGAGCCCACAGCCCGGGCTTCCGCCACCGCCGCCGCTGCCGCTTCTCCTGCCTGTCAGTGCGCTGCTGTGCGTCCCCCGGCACTCCGACCCTGCACCACCCCAGGAGGAAACCCGGGGCAGGAGGAGGAGGAGGAGGGGGCGGCATGGCTTCTACCACCTGCACCAGGTTCACCGACGAGTACCAGCTCTTCGAGGAGCTCGGCAAGTAAGACACATTCCTTCACTTCTCTATATACACTCTATATTGTGTATATGTGTGTGTACATGTGTACAGGGGGCACGGCTAACTTGTTACACACAATATACAGCCCACCATAGTATATACAGCCAAGAATGGTATATACATACGATGTACAATCAAGAATGTTACATAGGATATACAACCAACAATATATATAGGATATACAACCAACAATATATATAGGATATACAACCAAGAATATATATAGGATATACAACCAACAATATATATAGGATATACAACCAACAATATATATAGGATATACAACCAACAATATATATAGGATATACAACCAACAATATATATAGGATATACAACCAACAATATATATAGGATATACAACCAACAATATATATAGGATATACAACCAAGGATATTATATAGGATATCGGTCCAAGAATATTATGTAGAATATGGAGCCAAGATTATTATATAGGATATAGAGCCAAGAATATTATATAGGCTATAGAGCCAAGAATAGTATGTAGAATATAGAGCCAAGATTATTATATAGGATATAGATCCAAGAATATTATATAGGCTATAGAGCCAAGAATATTATATAGGATATAGAGCCAGGAATATTATATAGGATAGAGAGCCAAGAATATTATATAGAATATAGAGCCAAGAATATTATATAGGATAGAGAGCCAAGAATATTATATAGAATATAGAGCCAAGAATATTATATAGGATATAGAGCCAAGAATATTATATAGAATATAGAGCCAAGAATATTATATAGGATATAGATCGAAGAATATTATATAGGATATAGAGCCAAGATTATTATATAGGATATAGATCCAAGCATATTATAAAGGATATAAATCCAAGTATATTAAATAGGAGATCGATCCAAAGATATTAAATAAGACATTGATCCAAGAATATTATATAGAATATGGAGTCAAGAATATTATATAGGATATCGATCCAAGAATATTATATAGAATATGAAGTCAAGAATATTAAATAGGATATTGATCAAGAATATTATAAAGGATATCAATCCAAGAATATTATATAGGATATCGATCCAAGAATATTATATAGAATATGGAGCCAAGAATATTAAATAGGATATCGACCCAAGAATATAGGATGTCCATGCAAGAATATTATATAGGATATCGATCCAAGAATATTATATAGGATATCGATCAAAGAATATTATATAGGATATCGATCCAAGAATATTATATAGGACATGGATCCATGAATATTATATAGGATATTGATCCAAGAATATAGGATATCGATCCAAGAATATTATATAGGACATGGATCCATGAATATTATCTACGATATCGATCCAAGAATATTATATTGGACATGGATCTAAGAATATTATATAGGATATCGATCCAAGAATATTATATTGGACATGGATCTAAGAATATTATATAGGATATCGATCCAAGAATATTATATAGGACATGGATACAAGAATATTATATAGGATATCAATCCAAGAATATTTTATAGGACATGGATCCCTCAATAGACACTAATAATACTACAAAAAAATAAAATAAATAAATTATATATATATATATATATATATATACACACATACAGTATATAGTGGATCCTGCAATATAATGTGGATCCAACAATATGTGCAATGTGTGAATCCTGCAGTATTTTATATAACATGGATCCCACAATATGCACTAGCATTAGCACCCTTCTAAAACTATTCAGATCTCATTGCTCACATTGGTATGACACACCCCTCTGTATTTATGAATATATATATGTACATTATAAATTACCTGTTTATCTGAGCTTCTCTCATATCACCTGATGGACTTTGGGCAGTGCACACAAAATAAATGTCAAAAAAGAGAGCTGAAGATTTAAAGTCCACTGACTCATCTAAATATAAAGGTGTGGAGCCTGTATCCCAAAGAACATTCCAACAAAAAGAAAAAAAAAAGGAGAAAAGGAGACCACTGGAAAAAACGGTTACCATAAGGTTCCTTATGGTAACCCTCTTTTCCAGTGGGCTCCTTTTCTCCTGTTTTTTATTATGTATGAGTATTGTATACATGTAAGGCAACCTTTCTTAACCTTATTAACATGGAGGAACCCTTGAAATAACTTTCAGGAATCCTTGTTAATAACTACTATAACTATCGCTCACTGTGCATTAGCATCATGGTCAGTGGGAAGAATGATCCTTACTTTGGTCGTCATTGGGAGAGTCAGTGAGAGAAGTGCCTCATTATAGTGGTAGGCAGTGGGAAGCATAATCCTTACATTGGTGGTCAGTAGGAAAAATGCTCCTTACATTGGTCTTCACTGGGAAAGTCAGTGAGAGAGGCCCCATTATATTGGTGGCCAATGGGAAGAATGATCCTCACGCTGGTGGCCAATGGAAGAATGATCCTTACATTGGTGGTCAATGGGAAGAATGATCCTTACATTGGGGGCCAGTGGGAAGAATGATCCTTACATTGGTGGCCATTGGAAAGAATGATTCTTACTTTTGTGGCCAATGGGAAGAATGATCCTTACATTGGTGGCCAGTGGGAAGAATGATCCTTACATTGGTGGCCAGTGGGAAGAATGATCTTTACATTGGTGGTCAATGGGAATAATGATCTTTACATTGGTGACCAATGAAAAGAATGATCCTTACATTGGTGACCAGTGGGAAGAATGATCCTTACATTGGTGACCAGTGGGAAGAATGATCCTTACATTGGTGACCAGTGGGAAGAATAATCCTTACATTGGTGGTCAATAAGAAGAAAGATACTTACATTGGTCGTCGTTGGGAGAGTCAGTGAGAGAAGAGCCCCATTACATTGGTGGTAAATAGGAAGATTTGTCCGAACATTGGTGATCAGTAGGAAGAATGCTCCATGCATTGGCCATCATTGGGAGAGTCATTGAGAGTTGGGCTCCATTGCATTGGTGGGCAGCGGGAAAAATGATCCTTACATTGGTCATTGTTGGGAGAGTCAGTGAGAGAATTGCTCCATTACACTGGTGGTCAGTTGAAAAACAATCCTTGTATTGTTGGTCAGGAGAAGAATGCTCCTTACATTAGTTGGTCTTTGGGAAAGTCAGTGGGAGTAGGACCCAATTGGACTGGTGGTCAGTGGCAAGAAAGCTCCTTACCTCAGTGGAAGAACCACAACCCACCACCCACTCTCGTTCAGATAGCAAAAAAGACCAATATAGTCAGTGGTTACATTAGAAGAGGCAGAATTTGCTTCTTGCTCGAAGAACCCCTAGCAACCTTTGGAGAAACACTAGTTGAGAACCTGCTCTAAGGAGCCCCTGACTTTCCCCAGTTTTGACAGCACCACCACATATTCCACCTCCAGTTTTTCTGCTTATTCTGCTCATTGTACATAATAGGATCTTTCTCAACTAGCCTTTCTCCACCAGAGTTCCATGGAGTCCTAGGGTTTCTCCAGAGGTTGTTATCGGCTTGTTGAGCAGGAGTCAGGAGCAGATATCCTGCCTGAATACCAGTACCAGTGTCACTCATTAGAGCAGTATTCCCACTGAGCATCAGTGTAAAGTGCATTCTTCCCACTGATGACTAATGTAACAGAATTATTTCCAAAGATGGCCTCTGTTTGACAAGTTATGTAAGGGAAGGGGATTCTTCTCCCACTGACCAACAATGTATGGGGACCTTTCTCCTACTAACCAGCAATGTAAGGGGGGCCTTCTCCTACTGACCAGCAATGTAAGGGAAGCCCTTTTCCCACTGAGCAGTTATGCAAGCGGGGCCTGTCTTTTCACTACTCAGCAATGTAAGGGGGGCCCTTCTCCTACTGACCAGCAATGTAAGGGAAACCCTTTTCCCACTGACCAGTTATGCAAGTGGGGCCTGTCTCTTCACTGATCAGCACTGTAAGGGGGGCCTTCTCCTACTGACCAACAATGTAAGGGAAGCCCTTTTCCCACTGACCAGTTATGCAAGTGGGGCCTGTCTCTTCACAGATCAGCAATGTAAGGGGGGCCCTTCTCCTACTGACCAGCAATGTAAGGGGAGCCCTTCTCCTACTGACCAGTTATGCAAGTGGGGCCTGTCTCTTCACTGATCAGCAATGTAAGGGAGCCCTTCTCCTACTGACCAGCAATGTAAGGGAAGTCCTTTTCCCACTGACCAGTTATGCAAGTGGGGCCTGTCTCTTCAATGATCAGCAATGTAAGGGGGCCCTTCTCCTACTGACCAGCAATGTATGGAAGCCCTTCTCCCACTGATCAGCAATGTAAGGGAAGCCCTTTTCCCACTGGCCAGTTATGCAAATGGGGCCTGTCTCTTCAATGATCAGCAATGTAAGGGGGCCCTTCTCCTACTGACCAGCAATGTATGGGAGCCCTTCTCCCACTGATCAGCAATGTAAGGGGGGCCCTTCTCCTACTGACCAGCAATGTGTGGGAGCCCATCTACCACTGATCAGCAATTTAAGGGGGGCCCTTCTCCCACTGACCAGTTATGCAAGTGGGGCCTGTCTCTTCACTGATCAGCAATGTAAGGGGGGGCCCTTCTCCTACTGACTAGCAATGTATGGGAGCCCTTCTCCCACTGATCAGCAATGTAAGGGGGGCCCTTCTCCTACTGACCAGCAATGTATGGGAGCCCTTCTCCCACTGATCAGCAATGTAAGGGGGGTCCTTCTCCTACTCACCAGCAAGTAAAGGGGGCCCTTCTCCTACTGACCAGCAATGTATGGGAGCCCTTCTCCCACTGATCAGCAATTTAAGGGGGGCCCTTCTCCCACCGACCAGTTATGCAAGTGGGGCCTGTCTCTTCACTGATCAGCAATGTAAGGGGGGCCCTTCTCCTACTGACCAGCAATGTGTGGGAGCCCTTCTCCCACTGATCAGCAATTTAAGGGGGGCCCTTCTCCCACTGACCAGTTATGCAAGTGGGGCCTGTCTCTTCACTGATCAGCAATGTAAGGGGGGCCCTTCTCCTACTGACTAGCAATGTATGGGAGCCCTTCTCCCACTGATCAGCAATGTAAGGGGGGCCCTTCTCCTACTGACCAGCAATGTATGGGAGCCCTTATCCCACTGATCAGCAATGTAAGGGGGGCCCTTCTCCTACTGACCAGCAAGTAAAGGGGGCCCTTCTCTTACTGACTAGCAATGTATGGGAGCCCTTCTCCCACTGATCAGCAATTTAAGGGGGGCCCTTCTCCCACCGACCAGTTATGCAAGTGGGGCCTGTCTCTTCACTGATCAGCAATGTAAGGGGGGCCCTTCTCCTACTGACTAGCATTGTATGGGAGCCCTTCTCCCACTGATCAGCAATGTAAGGGGGGCCCTTCTCCTACTGACCAGTTATGCAAGTGGGGCCTGTCTCTTCACTGATCAGCAATGTAGGGGGGGCCCTTCTCCTACTGACCAGCAATGTGTGGGAGCCCTTCTCCCACTGATCAGCAATTTAAGGGGGGCCCTTCTCCTACTGACCAGTTATGCAAGTGGGGCCTGTCTCTTCACTGATCAGCAATGTAAGGGGGGCCCTTCTCCTACTGACTAGCAATGTATGGGAGCCCTTCTCCCACTGATCAGCAATGTATGGGAGCCCTTCTCCCACTGATCAGCAATGTATGGGAGCCCTTCTCCCACTGATCAGCAATGTATGGGAGCCCTTCTCCCACTGATCAGCAATGTATGGGAGCCCTTCTCCCACTGATCAGTATTAAGAGAAGCCCCTTTCCTGCTGACCAGCTATTATGCAACATTGTTTATTCTTTTGTTTCATATTTTATCTGCAATTTCCTGATAATGTCAATGTAACATAAGCTGTAGATATAATATTTAGCCATGGAGGGGAGGGGTTCTCCTGCGAACTATAAATGATCTCCTAGGTCCCTCTGTGTCAAAAAGGTTAAAAAAGGCTTCTCTAAAATGATTTTGCAGCAATTGTTTTCTATATATTGTTTGTAATATCTTGCTGTACATTGTTGCCTGTATCACATCCAGACTTCTGTGGAGGCTAAGCCCAGGAAATAGTTCCCGATCTGCCTTATGTTATCAGCATGCACAGAGTGTGTCTGTAATAGGAATAGCTAACAGATGAATGCAAAGTCATTTTATGGGTTTAAGCTCAAAGCACAAAAGTGAACGCTTCCTGCAAAGGGAATCCCTAGCCTCAAGGTCCTTTTGCAATGTGAGCAGCAGAGACACAAATAAATGTCATGGCACATAGTTCTTTATCTCACAATCTGTGACAAAGACTGGAACGTGAACGGCAGGTCACTTCTTGATCACAATGTAGGGAATGTAGACATTGCATTTGGGTCGCTTTATCTCTACATATGAAACAAATAATGTGCTTTTGGAGCTGCTGATTCAGTCTTAAGGAATGTGAAGCTGAGTGGAAATATTTTTTCCTCCAGGCGCTGATATTCCTCTTACCTCCAGCAATATGCTCCCCGTAATTATCAGGAAGTTCCCTGCTGTCATAGGAGATGATGGTATTCATGCTGTAATCACAAGCACCCTCTTATCCTCTTACCTTTTCAGGGCTGCAATAAATATCTTGCCAGATTTTAGCATTTCTGGAGAATGTTCTTTCTAGCAAGAGCAGCTAGGTTGATTAACATTCTGAGCTGTCATTGAACTCTGTTGGCATGTGGGCATAACTGGAATGGGAAATGCATTCCTGGTGGTAGGAGGGGGTAGTCTATAGTCCACGTTATGTTCATGGGGATGGTCTTCTTTACACCTCCTTGTCTTGATCACAAGATTTGCTACCTTGATCCATTCCCCCTCCCCTACTCTGTGTTTAGTCCACACTGATTTTGGCAGTATGATTATTACCACACCCCTATTACAAGGATAGATTGCCAAGGGCAGCCTTTCCTTTGTTAAATATAATTATCAAATGTTCTGTTATCAGCCATGAACACAGTTTACACCCCTTTTTAATCCTATTTTAGGCTTTTAGAATTTTATTCCTACCCCGTGATTCTTCTCTGTGTGCATGTCAATGTACAGGTCTGCCAGTGCCTGTAGATGGTAATTTTAATAAAAGGTAATAGTACTTGTCGCATTTTTTTTTGTTGTCATTGATTCATATTGGATTCTGTTCCATTGAGCACTTATATGAACTGATGGCATGCTATGCAGAGCTTTCAGTAAACCTTTTTCTGCCAGCTTCTGATTGCGTCACACTAGATAGAATAGAAGGCAGGAGACATGTTCACAGGAAGTGCCTAGGAGTACAGAATGCTTATGCTAGGTTCATACTGCAACAGTCTCTGCAAAGTGATCTACAGTGGACTGCTTTTCAGAGGGTGACTAAGCAGTGGGTTCCAGCAGTTCAGGAGACATTCTGCCACCTGTTGAATGACTTTTTTCTTTAAATGGAACTAACGTACCACAATCCAATTGCTTATCTTGTGGTTACAGCAAGTTACAGGTAGTCATATAAAATCTCTATTATGTAGATAATACTACCCACCAAATACTAAGTGCAATATCCCAAACTAATCAAATCCAGTTGTATACACTACGTGTAGACAATAATTCCTCCAAACAACAGTCCGTGAAAAAGCCATGAAAAATTATAAACAAATCCCACAGTCACTTAAATGGAATGTCACTTTGGAATAATGATAATAATAATATATATATATATATAATAATATATATATATAATATATATATAATAATAATAATAATAATAATAATAATAATAATGATCACTTCAAGAAAAAATCAAATATAAAAATTGTAGAAAAAAATATATTAAAGTGTCCACACTCCAACTTAACAGATCCTTTGATGCTGGCTCCCACTAGGACAGAGAATACCTCAAAAAAAGAGAAACGCAGATAGTGTATTACCTTAATCATAACATTCATAAATGATATCACTACCACTTTAAAAAATGCACAAAATTCATATAGTGCAAAAATAGTGGTAAAAATAAATGAAAACTGTGTAAAAATTAGTAATAGTGCTTCACTCTCTGGATACTACAACGCCAGTGATCCCACCAGTGTGCACTTTTACTGTACAAGGCATATATACCCTTACCAGAAAATTAAAACAAACACGCCTTATCAAATAGTAGGAATCAGCAGAACCACGCTTCCTCTCCTCCACTCCTGAAGCGTATTCTTTAGGAAATCAGTCACCATACCATCCCATCATGGTTATAAAAGAACCTTCCCAGGAACTCTCAGGTATCCAAGCAGGTAATATATGAATAAAATATATGGTGTGTTTCAGTGTCACAGGTGTAAAATTTAGCTTTATTAAATCTGCTTACATGTAATAAACATTAAAAGAGCATTTTTCCCATGCCTCAAACCTCAGAGGGTTGCCGAGCAGCTTCCAGATAGTTTTACATGCGGTTCCAGTCTCCAAAATGGCCGCACCACTTCCGGTCCCTTCTCCTGTGTGTTCGACATCACTTCCTCTGACGCGTTTCATCACATCCAGGACTTAGTCATAAGGGGTGACACCTGTCAACTCACCAAGGCACATTGGGGTTGATTTATTAAAAGCAAATAGTCTGTGCACTTTGCAAAGTGCAGTTACACTCTGCAAGAGCATTTGTTTCAGATCTTAGTAAATGAGCAGAAGCTCTTCTGACTTTCATCAGCCAATCATGTGCAAGTAGCAGTGCTGTTTTTTTAATTTTCCTTGCACATGGTGGGTATTCTTTGCAAAGTGAAGCTTTACCTCATTTACTAAGCTCTAGAGCAACTGCACTTGCACTTGCAAAGTGCACAGTCTATTTGCCTTTAGTTAATCAACCCCATTGAGTTTGCCATGGTTATGATGCAAAGCATTGCTACTGTGGCATATTTACAGCTCCTCTATATGTTTACCACTGCTCAAGGTAGAGAGACTCCCAATCTCCAAACACAACTCCTGTAGGTGCTAAACCAGCTCGTGTGCTGCATAGATGAGAACAAAGGACGTCTGATCGGCTGCACTCCAAACAATCCACTTTATTGAACCAAGATAAAACCAATACAGACAGTGGAAATACAGTGGGGGACTGGCAGGTAAACGCGTTTCACACTAAAGACAGTGCTTATTCATTACCACTGCCTCTCTAGTTTAAGGTGGGTGGTTGAGAGTGGTAAAACTGTGGCTCCACATCCTGCTTTTACTGCCCCCTGGTTGCCTGTGTGACACCTTAGGGCTTCTTTACACTGTAATCCTCATGTTCACTGTGCAGTTCCACATGTGCATTTACATAGTCTGTAATATGTTTTTGACACATTTGTAGCGCATCTTTTTTTTAAGGCTCCATGTACACGGGACACTTCTGAAACTGACTGCTGGAAAACATAGGTTAAAAAACGTCTGTTTAGCCGCGTTTGAGTACTGTGTTTATGCGTGTTTATGAGCATTTGCATTTAGAAACGTTTTTTAAAGATAACCTCAGGAGACCTTCCAAAATGCCCAGAATGCACTGAAAAACAGTAAAAAAATTAACTATTTCAGACATTTTGAGAGAAGTAGAGAGAGCAGAAGCAGAGAGAGCAGTATTTGTTAAGATTAGCTCTTTTTTTGTGTGGTGTTTGGATGTGTTCCAGCTATTTCTGTGCAGAAATTATTTCAGCAGTGTCTAACATATTTTCTTTCATGCAAAACCTCAAAGTATGGTGTACCGGGTCCATTTGAGTACCAGGAAAACGCTTTGCATGCATTTTTCACGATGAAAAAAGGCTCCGGACAGCATCTGGAAATGGAGGAGCTAAAAAAAAATTCCAAACGTAAACGCTTATAAACGTGGTTAGCCACATTTACAAGCATTTGGCGTTTGAAACGCTGATAAAATCTACTCCTGAATGCAAATTTGGTGCGTTCAAAAAAAAGACTGGAAACTCAACTGCCTGTAAACGACTATGTGTACACGGACACATAGGAAAACATTAGGGAGAGTTCAGGGGCTGCTGAAAAAAACGCTGAACAGCTCCTGAACGTCAGTTTATCAGCTGCAGTGTACATGGAGCCTAATGAGTTGCATTTACATGTTTTTACAGTACCTTGACTTGCATTCCAATGCAAACAAATGCAGCACCCTGTACTTTCTTTAACCGCCTCCCGCCCGCCATATAAGGAAATGATGGGTGCAAGGCGGTTCTCTCTTTCTGGGAGGATGTCATATAACGTCCTCCCACTCTAACCGTGCGGCTCCGGGTGCGTGCAGGGCGGTGATCGGTGGTGCTCTATGTCCCTCGGATACAGCGGATCACCGATCAATGGAAAGAGCCGAAGACAAATCAAAGCTGATCGCATGTAAATAGGGAAATGCTGGTTATTGGCATTTCTCTCCTAACGAGCTGTCACGCTGACAACTCGTGAGGAGAGGAAGGCTGGTAATCAGCATTCCTTAGAGGGGACATCTACACTGATCATCAGTGCACTGATGATCAGTGTGCCCTGATGATCAGTGTAGCCCCAGCAGTGCCACCTGTCAGTGTCCATCAATGCCGGCTGTCAGTGCTCATCAATGCCACCTGCCAGTGCCCATCAGTGCCACATCAATGCCACATATCAGTGCCTATCTGAGCTGCCTTTCAGTGTCACCTATCAGTGCCAGTCAATGCCACCTATCAATGTCAGTCAGTGCCACCTATCAGTGCCACCTATCAGTGCTGCCTAGCAGTGCCAGTCAGTGCCACCTATCAGTTCCAGTCAGTGCCGCCTACCAGTGCCATATATGAGTGCTGCCTTTCAGTGTCCATCAGTGATGCCTGTCAATGCCACCACCAGTGCCTCCTCATCAGTGCCCATCTGTGCCACCTATCAGTGCCCATCAGTGCAGCCTATCAATGCCCATCAGTGCAGCCTCATTAGCGCACATCAGTGAAGAAGAAAAATCACTTATTTACAAAATTTCATAACAAAAACTAAGAAAAAACTTTTTTTTGTCAAAATTTTCATTTGTTTTTGGTTTGTTTAGCAAAAAATAAAAAACCGAGATGTGATTAAATACCACCAAAAGAAAGCTCTATCTGTTTCAAAAAAATGATACAAATTTCATATGGGTACAGTGTTGCATGACCACGCAATTGTCATTCAAAGTGTGACAGCGCTGAAAGCTGGAAATTGGCCTGTGCAGGAAGGGGGTATAAGTGCCCTGTAGGCAAGCGGTTAAACGCATGTGAATGCACTACACTGCAATGAGTGGGATTCATTGAAATACATTCATTTTTCTTGCATAAACATTTGTATTGCATTTAATAGCTTGTTCCACTGCATATGGTGTAAAGGAGCCCTTAAGGAAAGTCCAAGTTAATGAAGTGAGACGCATGGCTAAAGGAAGGGATGTGAATGACATCCACCTCTATGTCCCCGATTCTTCCAGATCCTGTTGGTGTACCAGGGTTTAGCCAGATAGATGGATGTCTGCGTGGAAATTCCTAACACCCAGTGAGATCAAGGCACAGGCAGCTGGTTTCAGAAGTCCAGCAGACCAAAACAAGGCTAATTTAATACACATTCCCGTATTATTCCAAGACTGAAATTGTAACCTGATTGTGTTAGGCTGTAATTGAGGTCTGGGACTGCAAGTCCGTTCCTCCTCCTGCTAGCGTCCCCTGTTCTGGATGATATTGCATGCAGATGATGTGCATATATAGGTCAAGAGCTGAATGCAGTAGCTGCAAGCAACAGAAGGAACACAAATAAATGTGCCTAAAAATAGATCTTAAAGAGCTAGACTAGAGGTCCCCATAGACATTAGATTATCGTCTCCTGATCCAAGTAATTACAGACTGATCGATGCGGAAGAATTGATGGTCTTTCCCAACCAGTAGTTAGAGTTTTCCCTTGAGTCAGCCCTGGCAATATTCTGCCTTTCTATTCGGTATACATAAACATCATCTTCAAGTGATACAGGTGTGCATCCTAGTGGAAAGCTCTTTTTCAAAAAGGATATTTTAGTGGTCGAATCATGTTCCAAGTCAGATCTCTATTTCAGCTTTTTAACTAGAATAACATTTGTAATTATATTCCTATTTATTCTGTTTGCAAGCATGCACATGTGAGGGATTTATTATTTAAATTGACCCCCCCCCCTAAAAAAACAAAAAAAACATTAAAATACATTTGCATGCAGCTCTGCTTGCTCAGCAGGAAACACATTACAGTTGTATTGCAAAATCCATCATTTCTTCAAATGTGTTATTGTTTATTTCGATTTTTGCCTCTCCCAAGGCACTAATAAATGTGCCATTGTCTCCCAGCTGCCTCCTGGGGAGACTACATAACCAATGTATTCCAACGTGCCATTTTAGTTTGCAATATTTCATGAGAAAAAGTAAGTAAATGTGCTGTTTTCTGAGATCTCAGGAAATATACAGTATATGTATTTCTTTTTCCTGCACAGAAGACGTGAATATCATCAGCGGGCTTGCCCAAGGAGCTCAGAAGAAAAAGCTGGCCACAGAATGGGGTTTATTTACTAAGGCTGACCATACATTATACAATTATCTTCCAATTTTCTGCCCAATTTCCTTTAGATTTACCTTCAACTATGTAGTGCAAGGGCCTGCCTAATTGGATACAACTGAAAGTGTTGTTTAGGTTTGTCCTCCTATTCTATGGTTTTTGGTAAATCTAAACCAAAAATCTCCAGATAATTGTATAATGTATGGCCAGCCTTAGGCTGGCCATACATTATACAATTTTCTTGAGATTTTTGGTTTAGATTTACCAAAAACCATATAATAAGCCTAAACAACACTTTCAATTGTATCCAATTAGGCAGGCACTTGCACTACATAGTTGAAGGTAAATCTAAAGGAAATTGGGCAGAAAACTGTAAGAAAATTGTATAGTGTATGGCCAGCTTAATGCAGGCCATAGATGGGTCGAAAACTATCCGTTTTTGAAAAAAACTAAATACGAAAAATCAGTCGTTCAATAGGCCGACGTTACCACCAACGGTAAAAAAAATTGGCCGATTTTTGTCACGTCTACGGCCGGCATTTAATTACTTCTGTTCCTTGCAGAGAGCTCCGCTATTATATTTGACATGAAAAAGTATTGTGGTTGCAACAATGTATCTATTTGTATCCATTTCAGATACAGATGTTTTTATTTGAATACAAATGGATACATTGTTGCAACCGTAATACTTTTTCATGTAAAATATAATAGCGGACTGGAATTTTCTTCTTTTTCTTCTTCTTCTTGCAGGTCACGGCTCATACGCAGGTTTTTTATCGGTAAAACAATCGGCCAATTTGCCCATCATTGCCAGGAAAATCGCCCGATCGGCAAAATCGGACGATTTTTTTCCAATTTTACCGATAAAAAAATGTGCCAAAACCCCGAAAAACGGCCAACCAATTAACCCATTAACTGTATTAAAATCGGCTGATTTTCGACCCGTCTATGGCCTGCATAAGGCAGGCCATACATTATACAATTTTCTTGAGAATTTTGCTTTAGATTTACCAAAAACCATATAATATGAGGTCATATCTGAACAACACTTTCAATTGTATCCAATTAGGCAGGCTCTTGCAATGCATAGTTAAATGTAAATCTAAAGGAAATTGGACAGAAATTGGACAGAAAATTGTATAATATATGGCCAGCCTAAAGCTGGAGAGTGCAAAATCAGGCTCACTTCTGTATAGAAACCAATCAGCTTTCAGGTTTTATTGATAAAGCTTAATTGAAAAAGCTGAGGAAGCTGATTGGTTTCTTGCAGAAGTGAGCCTAATTTCAGTAAGTAAACCTCATGATGTCTGTTTATAAAATGATGGCTCCAACATGGGGTGGATAGAGCAATGGAATTTTGCTAACATAAATAATAAAAGAGAAGTCCACCTTTCTGACCAAATTTCATGGTATACCCATATTTTAGGTGTAACCTACAACAAGGTCACAGTCTGCACCCTCCCATCTCCATACTGCCCCATCCCCAGGGGTTCTCCTCCCTGCTGGCTTCTGTCATTATTTGAATTTAGGACAGTTGTGTGTGGCTCCTAAGGCCCCTTCCACATGGGGCAGACTCCTCCAGTATTCCCCTTGCTCAGCAGGGTACCTTTTTGTTAATCCCAGCTGAGCAAGCAGATGGCTGGTCTGTGTCCACTCCGCTTATGCAGAACAGACACACACAGCCTGCTCTCCTCTATATTGGATATAAACGGACCGCCTGTCTGTTTATAGCCGACTGGAATCCGATCCAATAGTCTGTTTTAAGTGGATAAGGATTGGATGTAGGTGGGTGTACAGTCACATTCATGTAACAGGGAGTTTGAGTCTGTGTGGATACAGTATACTTCAGTATTATCTGTTGTGGAAAGTGTTCAGTTGTAAAACAGGAAACCAGTATTGACATCACTGTCTGCTGTCATTCTAGGTCAATACATAAGGGATCGTAATTGAAACAGATGTAGTTTAAAGTGGCACTAAACCCTTGGAAAAAGAAAAAAAAACTGTGTACCAATTAAATATAAAATATAAATCTCTACCTTGTGATTTGTCTTCTGGATCAAGCTTTCTAGATAGGTTTTGCCTTTGTAGATTATTTGAACTGCCCCCTCGGTCCTTGTAGGCACTGGTCTTGAATTTCCAGTAAGGCTCAGCAGTGTACAAATAATCATACTCACATGCACTGTTTGTCTCAAACTACACATCCCAGGATTACTTGTGTTAGCGTTCAGCTATGCTCTTTAGTTGGAGAAAGTTACAAGTGTTGCTTCCCGTCTAGGCTGGCATGTTAAAATGTAGTCCACAACAAAAATGCACCAAGGAAGGTGCCTACGTTTGACAAGGTTGTCATTTGTCCCTGTTTTCCGGGGACATTCCCCCTTTTGAGTAGTCTGTCCCTGGAAAACAAATGTCTCTGTCAGTGTTCCTCTCTCATGTCACACTTGAGTTACATTTTTTTTCTCTTCAGCTACAAAACACTTGAATAAACATACAGCAAATTAAAACACAGCTTCTGCTTGCTGTATGTTTGTTCAAGTGGCAGTAACCTTGCACCTTACATTGCTGGGAGGGATGCCGTCACTCTCCTAGGAAGGAAAACAAGAAGTCCCCAGTGTTATAGTGTTATTCATCCCAGTCACTACCTACACTACCTACATGTGATAAGCCAACAAAGGACAATATATATATATATATATATATATATATATATATATACACACACACTATATTGCCAAAAGTATTGGGACGCCTGCCTTTACACGCACATGAATGGCATCCCAGTCTTAGTCTGTAGGGTTGAATAGTGAGTTGGCCCACCCTCTGCAGCTATAACAGCTTTAACTCTTCTGGGACGGCTGTCCACAAGGTTTAGGAGTGTGTCTATGAGAAGGTTTGACCATTCTTCCAGAAGCACATTTGAGGTCAGGCACTGATGTCGGACGAGGAGGCGTGGCTCACAGTCTCTGCTCTAATTCATTCCAAAGGTGTTCTATCGGGTTGAGGTCAGGACTCTGTGCAGTCCAGTCAAGTTCCTCTACCCCAAATTCACTCATCCATGTCTTTATGGACCTTGTTTTGTGCACTGGTGCACAGTCATGTTGGAACAGGAAGGGGCCATCCCCAAACTGTTCCCACAAGGTTGGGAGCATGAAATTGTCCAAAATGTCTTGGTATTCTTATGTTTTAAGAGTTCCCTTCAGTGGAACTAAAGGGTCAAGCTCAACCCCCGAAAAACAACCCCACACCATAATCCCCCCTCCACCAAACTTTACACTTGGCACAATGCAGTCAGGCAAGTACCGTTCTGGCAACAACCAAATCCAGACAGAGAAGCGTGACTTGTCACTCCAGAGAACACGTCTCCACTGCTCTAGAGTCCAGGGGTGGTGTGCTTTACACCACTGCATCTGGCACTTTGCATTGCACTTGGTGATGAAAGGCTTGGATGCAGCAGTTTGGCCATGGAAACCCATTCCATGAAGCTCTCTACGCACTGTTGGTGTGCTAATATGAAGGCCACACAAAGTGTGGTGGTCTTTAGCTATTGACTCTGCAGACAGTTGGCGACTTCTGCACACTGTGCGTTTTAGCATGCGCTGACCCCGCTCTGTCATTTTACGTGGCCTACCACTTCATGGCTGAGTTGCTGTTGTTCCCAGTTGCTTCCACTTTGTTATAATACCACTAACAGTTGACCGTGGAATATTTAGTAGGAAGGAAATTTCACGGATTGACTTATTGCACAGGTGGCAACCTATCACAGTACCATGTTTGAATTCACTGAGCTCTGTAGAAGCAGTCTGCATGCCTAGGTGCTTGATTTTATACACCTGTGGCCACAGAGGTGAGTGGAACACCTGAATCCAATGATTTGCAGGGGTGTCCCAATACGTTTGGCAATATAGAGTGTGTGTGTACACCTTTTTTTCCCCCCAGGACATGAGATCAGCCCTCCCTAGAAGCCCAAGTCTAGGCAAAATTATAAGGGCTTTTAAACAAAATGAGTAGACTGGATGATGGCAAGAAATAATATTCTTCTATGAAAAAATCTAAGTGTGTAGGGCCAACTTTAAAGAGGATCTTCAGTCAGTTTAAAAAAAAAAGTCAGTAGCTACAAATCCTGTAGCTGCTGACTTTTAATAAAGAGATACTTACCAGTCGCAGGATCCAGCACTGTCCTCATCTGGGCCAATTTTTTGCTGGTCATCAGGTCCATGGCGCTGCCATGTTTACTGTGGGAAGGAGGCTGTGACACCCTGTGGCATTACAGTCGGCTCCCCACTGCACATGCGTAAGCCACGCAGCTCTCTGTGAATTATCCTGCAGCCTCCTGGGTCCTGTGATGTATCCCAGAAGGTTGAGGAGGGAGGGTGAGAACTAGGTGAACCCAATGCAAGTGGGAGCAGGTACCAGCTAGAAATAGGTACCAGTGTCCATCCTGTTCTGCTCTGATTCAGCAGGGGATCTGTTCACAAATCCCTCTTTGAATGGAGTGGTATGGCCCTGTGTGAAAGGAACCTTAGCACCCCATGTACCATGGGTATATATATATATATATTCAGTCTGCCTGCTTTTATTTCCTTTAACCCATGCAACATGAGATTAGTGATTATAACAAAATAGAAATCTAACTATACAGCCCTTTCACTTTGGCGGACCAATTGGGTCAGCGGTCTTTTTTTCAAGTGGACCTGATCAGACCATCCTTTGCTCTCTCTATGGGTAGGCGGATGTAAACGAACATGCGTCCATTTACACCTGCATGCATCTGATCCGCTAAAAACAGGCAGATGTGGATCTGTTCTCCATCCATCTAGCGGACTGAATTGAATGACAGTCAGATACAAACAGACAGGTGGTATGTTTACATCTGACTGCCCCATAGAGAACAGAAAGCTGTGTCTGTGTCCACTCTGTACAAGTGGATCTGCCTATTTAGCAGGGATCAGTAGACTGATCCTCCAATGAGCAGGCGCACTTCGCCCGTGTGAAAGGGGCCACAAGGTTAGGAGGAGCAACTCTTGATAGGCTTTATTTTTCTTTTTTTTTGTATAAGTGCTATGTGTGGCATTTATACTAGAAGTCATTCAAGCTGCACTGTTTTTTGTCGATTTTCCCATCTTACATGACAACTATGCATTAAGAGCCTGTTTAATTGCTAAAGTGGGTGTTAAGAATGTGAAGAATCAGATGGTTGTTATACAGTCAGGTAAGTGAAGAGATGGCATTTTGTAGGAAAGAGTAGATTGTGTGTTGAGATTGGAGGTTGATATACATTACAATGTATCACAATTCAAGAAAGTGACCACACAGCATTTTGAGCTAAACAAATACCACCTGAATTGGCCCTGACCACATTTTAGCTGCAGGTGTTGATAAATGACTGGATAATAGTAATAAAACAATAATTCATCAGTTAAGAGCTGTCCGGACAAGTAAAAACGATGACATAACTTTACACGCTGATGTGTGCTTAGTTAGATGTATGGGGTATGAATACTTGTGCAAAGTATTAATGAGACAGGAGGAGGTGTCGGGTGACTTCTGAGAAACACATTTCCTCCACACTCCATTAGTCCTAAATGCCTTCTAGAAAACTGTGAAAGGCAGTCCACTGTGGGAAATGTTTCTCCATTATCAGATCAGACAATCTTTTTCTGATGAAACTATTTAAACAAACTTGTTTTTGGTTTTCAGGGGTGCATTCTCTGTGGTGAGGAGATGCATGAAGATTACCACGGGACAAGAATATGCAGCCAAAATTATCAACACCAAAAAGCTGTCAGCAAGAGGTAAGCATCATAATGGGCCTTTTATATTGACTTGCCTTATTATTATTAAAGGATTTGTTAACCCAACCTTTAATATTTATTATCCTGTTTTCTTTGAATTGTTTCCTTTGTATGAGATACCTGGTGATCTTTCCAGTCCCCCTGCTTTCCCATTTCAAGCTGATCATCCCAGAGTATTCAGTTTGCTTCTATGCATTGTACTTGGGAGCACATCCTCCCTGTACTCCTACAGTGGTCAGACTTGTGCTGATGCACCCCCCCCCCCTGTACAGCTAATCACTAGGAAGATCAGTATCCTGCTGTTTCCACCCTCAGCTCTCTAAGCAGCTTATGCAGCTGGGAACACAAGCCATGTGATCACTTATAAAAAGATAAAAAATGGTGCATAATAAAAATATACGTATATATAATGTGACAGTGTGGTGACCTGTCACAGTGTAGAAAGGATATTTCACCCGGGATTCTCAACAAGGCAGGTTGAGGGACTCCAGGGTACTTGTTTAATGCAGAGGAAACTGGCTTTTCACTTTCCTCATTTGGTTGTAAAGTCCATTTTGGGGCCTGGAGCCTGAAGATTTCAAACTGATTTGGGAGGGATGAAATCTCCAATCCTTGGACCAGGTTTTGGGAATGGCCAGGAGACTGATTGGTCAGGTGTGTGTGTGCTTCTTCTAGAGTCAGGACCAGGGTTCTGGGCTCCACCTTCCCTAGATGTCCATGTGGGTGCAAGGGAGCAGCCACAAGTGTGCAGGGTGGCACAGAGATGTCTGAGAGCAGACAGGGTCCAAGCCTGTGGGCTGGAGAAGCAGGAGTGCTGAGAAAGGGCGCTAACCCAGGTGCAGTGTGTTGTATGTGAAGGGTCAAGAGGACCGAGGCATGAAGCCTGAGCAGCGGTGCTGCTAAAGAGAGCCAGGAGGCTGAATCTATGTGTTTTTTTTTGCATTGATGGTGGATACCCCTGCGTGGGAAACCTATATTGTGTGCTACTTTCTTTCAAATAAAATTGGGTAAAAACAGCCCTTAAAAAGAAGAGAAGCGAGTGGCTGTGTGCTTCAAAAGCTCTACCCTTAATGCTAGTTCTCACTATCTATCTATCTATCTATCTATCTATCTATCTATCTATCTATCTATATATCTATCTATCTATATATATATATACACACACTCACACACTCGCCAGCCATTTTATTAGGTATGACTGTTCAATTGTTTGGTAACACAGCTTTCCAGCCAATCACATCCAGCAACTCAGTGCATTTAGGTATCTAGACGCTGTGGAAACAAATTTCTGAAGTTCAAACTTAACATCAGAATGTAAAAAAGGGGATTTACGTGACTCTGAATGTGACATGGTTGTTGGTGCCATACAGGCTGGTCTGAGTATATGAAAAATTGCTGATCTGCTGAGATTTTCATGCACGACCATCTCTTGAGTTTACAGCGAATGGTCCAAGAAGAGAAAATATCCAGTGAGTGGGAGTTGTGTGGACGAAAATGCCTTGTTGATGTCAGAGGTCAGAGGAGAATGGACAGACTGGATGCTGCGACATTCAGGTGGTAGGGTCAGAATGTGGTGTAAACAACATAAAAGCATCGATCCATCCTGCGTTGTATCAACGGTCCAGGCTGGTGGCGGTGATGTAAAGGTTTGGGGGATATTTTCTTGTCACTAGCAAGGTGTACCTAATAAAGTGTGTGAGTGTGTGTGTATATCTCGAATATGTTTTACAAGGTGAGGGTTCACATCATACAGCATACCTTAAATAACATATATTTCAGTGTAGTGAATCTTAAAAGAGATAGATTTTTTTTATTTTTCTAGAAGTCATCCTTACCTAAGTTGATGCAGTTCACTGGGAACTTCAGCGATCAAAAACTACTGATTTCTCGGGTCTTAGTGCTCCGTGCACAGAGAGCTGGTGACCGTCAGTCAGCTGTCTGCTCTGCCCCCCTGGAGCTCTGGGCTGTGGAGGGGGCGGAAGTGGCTGGCTCAGGCTTTCAGCGGATCTCTGAGAGGCAGAGCCAGATGCCGAACCAAGCTCCTGGATGGACCCCGACCATATGGTGGGGATCTTTCCCCAGGCTGGACCGGCTCTGTGACATCAACCGACGGTGGGCTTCAGTCCGCCGTCAGCTGAAAATGACACACAAGAGTGCAGAATGACCTTCACTCCTGTCATCCACAGGAGAAGTACAGCCACAATCTTTGGCTGTACCTATCCTTTAAAACCATGTTAAACCCAAAATTTTATATATTGCAGTTTGCCAATTCTTTCTTTCCTTCTTTCCTTTGTTTTTACCTGATGATCCTGCCAGTAAGTTTGCTATTTGTCAACTTCTTTTAACAGCCCAAGCTGTCCAGCAAAACTGGCAGTTAGAAGGTTGATAAATAGCATTTAACACTGACAGGGGTCCTGACAATAGTCATATTTGTTTTTATTTATGTAAAGCCTTTATCCAAGAAGGAAAAAAAACTGTTTGCTGTAACTGCTTAAAGCAATTCTAAAGGTTGTAATAAAAAAAGAACAAACATGTTATACTTAACTGCTGCGGTTTTGCACTAAGCAAAGCCAGTGGTCCTGGCTTCTACCTCCTGCTCAGTGCCCTCATTGTCCATTCACACACACAGTGCGGCTCAGCCTGCCTCCACTCTCTCCTCATTGGCTTACTGGCTGTAATTGACAGCAGTAGGAGCCAATTGTGCCTGCTATTGTGTTAGCCAATGAGGAGAGAGAGACCCAGAAGAGCTGTGGCTCTCATGCACATCGCTGGATTGAGCTGGGGTTCAGGGAATTATAAGGGTGGCTGAGGAGAGAGTTTGCACCCAGAAGGTTTCTTTAATGCATAAAGTACATTAAGGTAAAAAACCTTCTACCTTTAGAACCACTGTAAAAAGTGTTATCTGACCTAACGGCAAGTAGAGTAGCAACATTTTCTAATACAGGGACTAAACTATGCTGGAGAGGCAGTGGTCAAGTGGACACCATAATCCATGTGATCTGGGCATGTCTGCATTTGAGAATCTTTTGAAATGAGGTGTTTCATCTCATATCGAAAAAGACAGGACATGTCATTAAACCCGTGCGCGAGATGGCAATCTATAGTATTGATGTGGATCCCTTCTTTACCTCTTTGAGGTCTCTTGGTTTGCATATCTTATATGTGGCCAGGCTAACATTAGTTAAATGGAAAGGCAACATGGCCCCAAATATCTCTAATATTGTTGGACATGTAGATGCCTCATATGTATATGAAAAAATATGACCTTTACCATAGGCAATCAGAAAACATTTCCAGATTGTTGGAATCTGTGGTTAATATAATGGATTAGAATTGATCTTAGATCATATACATGTTTCATACAGCTTCGTATCCTTGACTTTGATTTGACTTGTTTCTGTTTGTTGTTTTTTACTATACTGAGATATATAGCATGTTTTTACTTCAAGAAGTACTGTGAACTGCTTGTACATTTGATGAAATATATTTGATAATTGTATAGCAGAACACTGCAGCCAGCATTTTGGTGCATGTACACTGTGAATATTGGATCTGTTTCATTGCAATCTGATACAGTATGTTAAGTAACAACATGCTTATTGTTTTGTTTCAAAAAAATAAAAATAAATATGCTTCTAAGAAAGTGTTAGGCCCTTTTCACATGAGGTGGACTCTGTCCAGCTATCCCCCACTGAGTAGGTGGATGACTGGCCCGTGTCTGCTCTGCTTATGCAGAGCAGACACAGACAACCTGCTCTCCTCTATGGGCAGTCGGATGTAATTGGACCGGCTGTCCATTTACTCCCGACTGCCATCCAATCTGATCCGGCCAGATGGTGGGGAATGGACCCCCCCATTTATTTTAGCCAGATCAGATTGGATTGGGTATAGCCTGATGTAAACAGACACATGTCCGTTTACATTTGGCTACCCATAGAAGAGAATGGAGGATCCAGTGAGACCCATCTGAAAAGCTGACAGGCTAACTCGATTGGACCGCACATGTGAAAGGGGCTTTATCTGGAATTCAGCTTCAATTTGTTTGTCAAGTCCATCTATATCTACTAGTGCTTATAACATTTCCCTTTTCCCCAGATTGACAATACTGCTGTCCAAATGCATTTCTTTTTCTCCTTCATCCAAAGTGGAGACACCCTAAAGCCTTATACACACTAAGTTTTTTTCCGTTCAGCCAAGTGGGACACAGGTCTCTGTACTAACACAAGCGGTGAAAAGCGCTGATCGGAAGCTGATTGGCAGACCTTTTTCAGATATGCCCCTTCGACAAAATCCAGAAGAACGTCTGGCTTCTGGTGGACTGGCTACTGTTCACATGGGCTAAATGTTGGCTGGTTCCCGTTGAACCGGTCGATGCCACCCGATATTCAGCCCGTTTGTACGGGGCTCCACACAGGAAGCGTGTTTCTGGTTAGATCTCCAGGTGAAAATAAAGGAAAATATCCTGAAAAAGCAAATTAATGCAGCAACCAAATGTAAGAATTGGTAAGCTGCAATATATAGTATTTAATTTTTGGTTTGTTTGGTTGGTTCCTCAATCTATGCTAAACAGCAAGTATGGGGGGATCTGCACTGCCGGCTATTGTATTCAAGCAACCCCAGCATCCAAAGTTGCCTAATTACCACAACAATGATTGTACATGAGAGTGTGACGAGATTTACTTTGGGTGGGGGGCCCATGGAACCCAGCTCACTTTGGAGAGGTGGAGAGACCCCTATCTCAGCTCCCCATATCCCTCTTATGTGTAAATCACCCTGTGCCTGTTAGGGGTACAGGTTGATCTGTCCTAATATTGTGTGGACTTTGTCTCAGACTTTGTAGACATGTTTAGGAGATAGGTGGGGTGGGGGGTTGTTGATTGTTTAATGTTATTTGGCTGCATCCCATTGTTCTATTGTTTGTCTGGCTTGGGAGCAAACTAGTATGGGATGTATGTGTTTAGGTGTATTAGCTTAGTGGGGGGGGGGGGGGTGTCTCCAGCAGCCCTCCCTCCTGATGGGACTGGGTGTGTCTTGTTACTAAATGTAGATTGCCCCGCCCTGTGTCATTATGCAAGGAGGTTGATTGTTCCCTGAGTGTATATCTCTTGTATCTGTGTTCAAATAAAGTAGTCTCCCTCCTGGCTTACTTCAAGATTGGTGTAGTGCTAGTCTTTTATGGTAGGCTGTGGTGTTTGTTGTCGGTGTTCGTACGGGGAAGCGGTATACTATTGGAAGTACTCAAGCGCAGTCTGGGTCGGTTCCGTTACAAAGAGGATGTAGTCACTGTCCGACTGAACAATGTTTCACCCAGTTCCTTCGCTCTTTCAATTGACTTTTGTCAAGCCAGGTGGTGCTAACCCACAGCTGGAATTTCGGCCAATACAGCAGGGATCATCTAAAATTTAAGCCACTAATGGCCAGCTTCATTCAGAAATCTGTAGAAACAATGCATTGTAGCCATGTTTTTCCCAGTGTGTGCAGCCTCAGTAGTGGAAAACCTGCTTTAAGATAGATATCCATCTTACTGCTATACCCACAGTGGGTAAGAAACTTTGTGAAAGCACCAAAGGTGCTAGTTTTCCCCACATGGCTAAATAGGCCATGTTTATTGCATCTTTGGTTAAAACCAGCTAAACAGTTATTCATTGTTTCCATAGACCTAAGATGTTGTGAGTAGCAGTGGGTATTAGTGCAAAGAGCTTCCTTTCACCCCAGCACAAAAAATATGCATATTCATAATTTGTGAGGGTTTCCTTACACATATGACAAAGAACTGTTTTACTTAAGGAAGAAATATTTCCAGCTGTGTGGTAATAGGCCCTTCCTTGTGTTCCCCTATACTCTAAGGCAGCCTTTCTTTTTATGCTCTAGGAAACTAAGACCTCGGAGAACCTCTGTAATCATTTTCTCATCTATAGCTCATGGAACATTTAGTATAATCAGACAGTTGTAGCTATAACAAACACTAATAAAATGTAAAACAGAATTGGATAGTAATTATCAGATTGACATAGTCCCAAAAAACCCATAATTTACGTTGGTGCTCAGTAGCAACACGTACTTTTTAATTTGTGTTCAGTGCAAAAATCCAACTTTGCATTGGTCCCCAATGTATACTATTAACTTAGCATTGGTGTTCAGGGATACAATGTAACTTTGAATTGGTGTTCAGTTAGAAACTTTACAATACAAAAAAATGTCCTCCTGCGCTTTTACGGTAAATAATGAACTTAACTAGAAAACAGCCAGCATCTAACCTATACCAAATAGGAACAATAGTACAAATAAATATAAAAGTAATGCAGCGCTATAACTAATAATATAACACTCAAGAGGTAATAAAAGTGATTTATATAAAGTAAAATACTAGAAAATAGACCTTAACAAACGGGGCAACAGATGACCCAAATCCACATGGGGATATAAAAGAGATAGTGACCCCTAGTACCCAAAGGGTACCCGATGAAGACCAGGTGAGTATCTACAAGAGAAGCCAAACAGATAACAGTTGCTTTGTGCAAAATAAAGTGTCCACAGTTCATACAAATGCTATTATTTCTAAGACGTGCAGGTGAATCACAACACCCTCCAAACGTGATCCCAGGCAGTATGGCTGCAATGGCCTCTCACCTCCACTCCACGGACCCGCAGGGCCACAAAGCAAATGTAGATCACCTCTGGATCCCTCAAACTGGTGGCTCCTCAGGTAGGATGGTGCGGGCAGTCATCAAATAGACAATATTCAACCGGACCAATTGGCAGGTGAAGATATACCCTCCTCCAGTATCAAAGCTCATATGCTCATAAATCAAGAAGAGAACACAATCTTCATAGTGTAATACTGCTTTTTAATGGCCACATGAAAATAAGCCAAAAGGAGATATACACTCTCATTATAGTTGCTTGTATCCAGGCTATGACAGGCGGTCCCTTTATATCTGACCGCCCATGGAGAAGAGTGGACACTGACCTGCCATTTGCCTGCTCAGCAGGGATCAGTAGGCAAATGTCCTGCTGAGCAAGCAGATTGCAGGTGGAGTCCACCCCATGTGAAAGGGGCCAAAGAGGGTCATTCTTACCAGTGACCACAAATGTAAGGAGCATTCTTCCCACTGACCATCACACTAATGTATCATGAGTTGTAGATATAGTCATTGTTAGCGAGGGACCCTAGGACCAGAAAGTTATTTCAAGGGTGTTGAGGTTGAGAGAGGCTGGATTGGGGTAATGGGATTGATCTCTACTAGTCACGTGTAATTTGTTCCCAGCTACCATATTGTCTCCTGCAGCATATCCCCAGCCAAAAAAGTAGCATGTCCATAATCTCTGACTCCATTTCCTTTATTAAGTCTGCAGTTTCTGACAGTCCTCTCAAGCATTATATATATTGAAAATTATGTGTGGCCCTTTGGTGATGTTAGGGGCTGCATTTAGGCCTTGTTCACATCGTATGTGCAGAAAAACTGAAGAAAAAAAAATCAGTTTTCACTTGCAGAGGCATGAGTTTACAGTAGTTTTCATGAACATTTCAATTATGAACATGAACATTTCAATTACATTATGCACTTTGCAGATTCCTGCACATAAAAAATCTGCACGTGATTTTACTGTTGAGGCGTGAACAGGGCATATAGAAAGCAATTGTTTTCTTTCTGCCCTTGCAGAGTGCATGCAGAAATATTTGCCTCTCTGCACCATGGTAAGAATGGGGCCTAAGGGTTCCCTTAAAGCAGAGTTCCACTCACCTTGTAAAAAAATAAAAGTTAGCAGCTACAAAAACTGTAGCTGCTGACTTTTAAAAAACAGCCACTTACCTGTCCCTCGGTCCTGCGGTATGTGTCCTGTAGCCGTTTCACCGGCTGTCCTGGATTCAAGGAGGCTGGCATCTTCAGTGTGGGCACCCAGCTGTGATAGCTTGCGGCTTCACAGCCGGGTACCCACTGCGCATGCGCAAGTAGCGCTGCACTTCATGAATGGTCCTGTAGTCTTCTGGGACCTGTCACGTGTCCCAAAAGAGTACAGGGAAGGAGGGAGGGAGGACACCTTCTGCTTACAATGGCCTAGGTGATCGGACTGGAAGTGGGAGCGGGTACCTGTTAAATTCGGGTACCCGCCCCCCAAAGGTGCCAATCCTTAATGGGGAGCGGGGAAGCAGTCCTTAAAGCGGATCTTCCCCTTTTGGGTGGTGCTCCACTTTTAGTTGACAACCACTGATTTAGGTAAACTTCAGGATCTATTTACTGTAATTGCTGCAGTAGGAGTCTTCTGAATCTGGTGTTGTGAAACATGATCCAGTGTGCTGGAAATTACCACCTGATTCCCAGTTGTTCTCTATCAGTTCAGGAGATAAACTTCCCACTGCCAGTATAAAATGAGTGTGCATGTCGGTATGGAATGCGTTATCTGATTTACTGGAAGCTATCATCCTGTTAATATGGATAATGGCTTATAGAGATAACCCCCTGCTATAAATATGAGATCTTAGGACATTTTCTGTATACAGTAAGTATGCATGTATTACAGCCAGAAAGTACTGTTGTAGCTTAGGGCTCATTAGTGGGCAGTCGTCTGCCTGAAAGGCATCCTGCAACATGGGAGTAAGATGCTTCTGCAGTATGTTGTGAAAAAAAAAATAGGTCAGCGCTTAATTGAATCATATTCCTCTTCATTATTTACAAATGAACTTGTTCCATTATGGCATGCTGTATTTAACAGTAGAGCTTCACAGAATTCTTCCGAGATAGGAGCACTCAATCAACAGCCAGTTTAATGTAGGATATGTTCTTCTAAAACAGGACTATGTTCTAGAGGCCTTGGATATAAAAGGATTTGTTCTGCTGATAACACTAGCATTGTAATTTAATCCAGCATGTGGTACACTCTAAAAATATGCATTGTGCCAGCCATCAGGTTATGAACAAAGTGTGTCTGTTTTCCTAACGCAGCTTTCTGATATGACCAAGAAGGTGCAGTCTATCCATTGTCACAGAAACTAATGCCACTGATGGGGAATAAGCATGGCATGTCTGTCAAATATATATATACGCTGATTAGAAATTCATTTTAAAAAAAAAAAAGTATGGCATAGAGACATACCTGAACCATTCCACCTCCAGAGGATTTACCCCCCTTCCTGACCAGGCCATTTTTTGCGATACGCCACTGCATTACTTTAACTGACAATTGCGCAGTCATGCAACGCTGTACCCAAATTAAATTTACATCCTTTTTTTCCCCAAAAATCAAGCTTTCTTTTGGTGGTATTTGATCACCTCTGCGTTTTTAATATTTTGTGCTAGAAACATAAAAAGACAATATTTTCGACTTTTTACTAAGTACATGTCAAGTAGAAAAAATTTAAAAAATAACATGTCATCATAAATTTAGACCAAAATGTTTTCTACTACGTCTTTGCAAAAAAAAAATCCCAATACGTGTAAATTAATTGGTTTATGTGAAAGTTATAGCGTTTACAAATGGTGTTATAGATACTGGAATTTTTTTTTTATTACTAGTAATGGCAGCGATCATATATAGTGGGTCTGCGGCGGACATCCTGATCAGTGCTAATAAAATGCACGGACACTGTACTAATGACACTGGGCAGGAAGGGGTTAACATGAGGGGCGATCAAAGGGTTAACTATGTGCTGTGTATAGTTTTACGTTGTGCTGTGTGTGTTTTCATCACTGTAAGCACACTGCTTTGTATGGCTCTGTTATGCAGAGCCATACAAAGCAGCGTGCAGGAGCTGACAGGGGAGAGATCTGTGTTGTTTATACACTGGTCTCTCCCCTACCAATAATACTCAGTGATCACCGGGTGTTGGCGAGTAATCACCGCCCCAGACCTGGTGATTGACAGCCGAGGCTGTGAATGCGTATATACACATGATTTTGCGCATCCCTGCCGCCCTGTAGCAGTATTTCTGCTATATGGCAGAGGGGAAGCGGTTAAAGTGGAATAGAAAGCATTTTCCTAAAACTTGCAAGCAGACAGGCTGTTTATCGCAGAAGAGACAATGCGCATTGTAACAGTTTTATTACCTGTTGATTAGACTAGTAAGCCTGTTATTTTTCAACCTCCTTTAACAGACCATGCTGTCTAGCAAAAGTGTATATGTGTGTGTATGTGTGTGTATATATATATACATATATACATACATAGAGTGGAGTAGTGAAGTGTAGCTTGCCCAAGACATGAAATATGTTACTGGCCGGATCACATTCCCTATGTTTTCCTATTCAAAATGAGTAACAAAGGTTTTGGCTGGAGCTATACTTGAACCACCCTATTGGCAAAGGTTCACCCTATAGGATTTCAGTTAACTTCAGGATTTCAGTTAACTTGGTATTAAAGGCTAAATCTAACTATTCCTAAGAATGTTCTCTCCCCACTCCTTCTACCTATCCTGCTCATCCTACATAAAAAAAGATCTGTGTAATTACCTTTTTAATCTGGTCTGGTCATGTGATGCAGCAGCTGTGGGTCCTCTGTGTAACGGCCCATTCTCACTATGTGCAGTTACCTGCGTTCTTCCTCATGGATAAACGAAGGTAACTGTAATGACCCTGATCACCGCCACATCAGTTATATGATGACGTTGTACTGCACTGGTGACAGTATGTAAAGAAGTTTTTTTTTTAATTTTTTTTCCTAAAAATATTACAAAAAAATGACAACTTCAAAAAACTTGCCATGCTTATTAAATACTTTGGCCTGTCTACTTTGCAAAAAGGGGCCATTTGGGGGATATCTATACTGTTATGACATCTTCAGGCCTCAAGGAATTAGATTGGCTGTCAGTACTTCAGGATTGATCAATTTTCAGATATAGGGCTCGTTCACACTTGACTGTTTTACCAACGCTTGCCAAACGCCCCTATAGCGTTTGGCAAGCGTTGGTCCGGCGTTTGCGGAGCGTTTTTTAACGCTCGGCCAACGCTCCGCAAACGCCACATGCGTGGTTTAGTAGCGGTTGCTAGGCGTTTGCCGAGCGTTAAAAATGCCCCACAAACGCCTAGAATGAAGTTTGAATGGTGTTACCGCTCCACAAATGCCCCGCAACCGCGTCGCAACTGCCGGCCGGGCGTTTGCGTATCGGCACCATAGACTAGAATAGGAGGCTTCAACTCCTCCTGACTGGACCAGCGGCGTCCGGTTTGCCGCGACGCGACGCTAACGCTCCCGTTAGAACAGCACCATGTGCTGCAATGTGCAGAATTGTCCGAGGCGTTTGGGAAGCTGTAAAAACGCTTCCCAAACGCCTCTCTGCCTCCTGCACACAATGCTAGTGTGAACGTAGCCATAGTTTGTGAACTCTATAACTTTCCTACAGACTAAATAATAAATACTGATTTTGGTTATTTTCACCAAAGACATGTAGCAGAATACATCCTGGCCTAGATTTATGAAGAACAATTATTTATTTGCAAACTTTTATAACAGAAACAAAGAAAAGTGTGTTGTTGTTTCAAAATTTTTGGTCTTTTTTTGTTAATTTAGAAAAAAATAAAAACCCCAGCAGTGATTAAATACCACCAAAAGAAAGCTCTCGTTGTCATTCAAAGTGTAAGTTCGCTAAAAGCTGAAAATTGGCCTGGCCAGGAAGGGGGTAAATGTGCCCGGTATTGAAGTGATTAAGCTACCAGAACTCACCTATTAGGACCCTTTCTCACTGGTCACGTTGTTGCTATGTTTTTGGTGCTTCTTCTGAAAATGCAGCCCACACGAGAACCTCGGTTCCCAGTGCGGTTTCCGGTGCGGGCGGCGTTCCATTAGAACTAATGGATCCACGGGTCCACATTCCTCTGTGCGGCTGGTGCGGCTGCACTGATTTTAATGCGGATCCGCAGCGGCACTTCCCACACATATGTGAACCAAGCCTTATGCAGGCCATAGACTGTTCGTTTATCGGCCGAATTTTCGTCCGAAAGAATAATTGGCCGATATTCGCACCGTTAGTGGGGCAATCGGTCGATATTCCTCCTCATTTCTTTTATCAGTCATGCTGGAAAATTTACAAAAAAACTGCCAATTTTCGTAATCATTGGTGGCAACAGAATGACCGATTTTTCGTTTTTCGGCCGAAAATTTGGCCGATAAATGAACCGTCTATGGCCTGCATTAGTGATCATGGTAATATTGTACTACAGCGATTATTGATGGAGAGGATAGATCTTGGTTGTTACATTGTAATTAGATTCAGCTGTTACATGCAATTAACAGGGCAAATTTACATCTGCTCTGCAACTTAACAGTAGCAATCCTGTAAAGTGAAAGAAAATATTTTTTAAATTAAATTATTTTTTACTATTATGGATAACTAGGAAACCCTAATTAGACTTAATTAACTCCTTCCTCTTCTTTCTTTCAGAAAATAAATATCATTTTATGTCTAAATATATGGGACACATTGCAAAATAACATCAGTAATTTTAAAGTAGTCAAACTGAAAAATAAAATAATTTTTACATTTTTTTTCCTGTTTTGTCTCTAACTTTTAAAGAATATAAATAATTCATGGAATATCCAGGATCCTGTTCATGGAATATCCACCTTCATCCTGTTCAACAAAAGTGCCCTTAAAGCGGAACTCCAGAAATAATCTTTTTTTCCATTCTTTAATTGGTTCAGCTTGGTTTGATGTATCCATGTGTGATTTCCAGAGGGCTATTGGGGATTCTGTAAATCACTGCAGTAGTGTGCACACCATACATCAGTAGAGGGGACCTTGCAGGTGCTGCTTCAGTAGCTTCCCCTATGCTTGGTTGAGAGTGTCATCATTCAAGGAATGCCTTGTATTTTGTTAATTTATTACAAGGTGTTCTCTGATTGGACGAGATAGAGAGGAGGGGCAGATGACATCACAATATCCATGTCATCCTATCAGAGAAAGGCTTGTATTCATTAAAAAAAAATCAATCATTCTATGAATAATGACTATGCTGAACGAGTAATTGTCAGTGGACACAGGAGAGCAGTACTGTATGTTGCATGCAGTACAGCAGGGATTTTTAGCATCTCCAGTGGCCCTCTGGTACAGCTTGGTTTGTAAGCAAGTGTTCTTTAGATACCCAATGTAATTATAAAAGAAAGCATTTTCCTAGAGGCACTCTTATTGGACAGGATGTAGTAAGGTAGGTGGGTAGACTCAAAATCTGCAAAGTCAAGTATCTACTAACAAACCAGGGAATTAATTAAGCTTCCTGTAGCTGAGCAGATAGACCTGTTTCAGGTCTATCTGTGACACCTGCGCCAGTTTCTCTTTCAGAGTGAAACTAGTGCAGGTCTGCTCTAATTAATTAACAGAGGGAACATGGCAGTTTTCTATACAGAAAACTGCTGCAGGTCCCTACTAGGTGTAACATGTATGGGAAATAAGCTGTCATCAGACAGCTCACATCCCCCTTTGCTTGTGCAGTGATTACACTATATGAGCAGAGGCTGCTAGCAACTCTCCCCCTCCCTCATGTGCTGAGCCAAGCGGGGGCAGGGATGGCAGAGAGATTAGAGAATGCAGCTCCAGCTTTTGGATCTCTGTACTATATCTGTCACAGCCACAGAACAGGGAACTGATCGCTCCTAATTAAAATGTTACTAAACCCAGGACCCTGCGTTCACTATATCTGGTCTCCCACAGTACACAAAACATGGAAATGCAATTATTTTAGTAAATATAAACTTCTAAATACCTTTTCTCATCAGCAGTTAGAGCAGTCTTGTGACTTCAGCAGAGCACTGGTTAAAGCTTGTAAGAGGAGTTTTCTTTCTGCTCTAGGAGGATGCAAAACCCCTGAACTCTGTCTGGGCAGTGCTGATTGGCCCTGTGCTGCTCACATGCACCCTCCCAAGAAAAAAAAAAAACCCTCTCTAGCAGTACACACTAAACTGAGCATGTGCAGAAGGGCTAGCTATGGGTTCAGTCTGTCTTATCAGGAGACAAAACATGGACATTTGAACAAGAGGAAGGGCAGAGAAGTCAGGATCAAATGGGCTATTTACACAATGCGAAGGATTAACCCCCGTAGGTTCTACAGTGAGTATAACAAGCATGCTTTACTGCATATACAGACTGATTTTACTGTTGTGGGTTTAGTAACACTTTAACAAAAGGGTTTTTGTGTTTAGATGAGTGGTGCAAGCTTGTGCTTGTTGAACTCTTTAATTCCCCTCTATGTGAGCACAGGGGCACTTAGGAGAGTTTCTTGGCTTCTACAAGTAAAAGCAGATGCTTGTGGTGCCTACACTTGGATAGGACATACACTATACAATTTTCTGTCCAATTTCCTTTAGATTAACCTTCAGCTATGTAGTGCAAGGGCCTGCCTAATTGGATACAACTGAAAGTGTTGTTTAGGTCTGTCCTCCTATTATATGGTTTTTGATAAATCTAAAGCAAAATTCTCAAGAATATGTTATAATGTATGGCCAGCCTTACTTACAAAAGGTTAAAATGGATGGCAGGCTGGCTTTGATACATTGGCTGATCATTTAGCCAAATGTTTTGAAAGGAGATGGTTATTACTCGTATTTACATGATGTATTCATATCAAAGTCACATGACACATGACTTCATCCTTCAGCCAATTATGCAAATCATGTCTCGGATATTTTGCTGACTAAAGTCAGTGGGGAACACAGTGGTAGTCACTATAGACAGGAGGAAGCAGTGCATGCTGGGATACTTGTGCAGTGTGTGTATTTCCTTCATAGTGTGTGCACTTCACTGCAGGTTTCCACATTTAATAAGCTGATGTTCTAGTTTACTCAGGAAACACATAGAAATGTGAAAACATCTGTTACATCTTTGTGTCATATTGGGACATTCTGCCTTTCCCTTTGTTTGTTTATGAAATGTTTATGGTGCAGTGTAAATGCAGGTGTTGCTATGAGAGGCATGTTGTAGCTAAAGGAACAGATGGGGCTCTTTTATGATATTCATATCTGAAATCTGAAGGGATTTACCCAGCATGGGTTTGTTTTGTACTTTAACTTCTTCAGTATCTGATATAGATATTCAGGTAGGCTGGGGGGATCATGCAAGATGTGTGTGTGTGTATGTATGTATATGTGTATAAAAAATATATATATAATATATATATATATATATATATATATATATATATATACATATACCGTGTTTCCCCGAAAATAAGACCCTATCTTATATTTTTTTTTGGCTCAAAAAAACACACTAGGTCTTATTTTCGGGGCAGGTCTTATTTTTGTAATAGCCAGGTGTATACAGGGGGTGCAGAGGTGAGCTGCAGGCAGTTGTGGATGAGGGTTACTATGGAGGGGGGGAGTTGTGAGCTGCAATCAGGTGTTGCAGGGGTGATGTGACAGGTGAGTTTCAGACAGGGTGCAGATATGAGCCACAGACAGGGTGCAGGGGTGAGTTGCAGACGTGGGATGCAGAGCTGAGCTGTGGCCAGGGGGTGCTGAGCTGTGGCTGTGGCCAGGGGTGCAGAGCTGAGCTGTGGCTGGGGGGTGCAAAGGTGGGTTGTAACTCAGCTCACCTCTGCACCCCCCCCAGCCGCAGCTCACCTATGCACCCTGTCTGCAACTCAACTGTCAATTTATCTCTGCAACACCTGACTGCAGCTCACCTTTGCACATTCCCCCCCCCCCCCCCCACTGTCCTCATATGGTTAGCTAGCTTTGCAAAACACAGCTGTCAGCAGCCCCTCTCTATAGTAACTCCCGTTTCGGGTCATATCTTCCCACACAGTGCACCAAGCGCACTTACTCACTGCTCCGCCTCTTCCCCATTGGCCGGTGATCACCCCTGGGGCATCGACTTCCATGCATTAGATTGCAGGAGGAGATGCCTCACCTATAAACACACTGCATACTGCACCAGCAGATATCTGTTCCTTCCCTATCCCACAGTGAGTACAGAGATAGGGAGGTTCTGTGGGAGCGGATGGTGCTGTCACTTCAACCACGCTTCTGTGTTTATAAGAGACAGTAGATATGGGTGTGCGCAGGGCCAGTGACGGAGGTGGCAGAATGGCGTTCCGCCATGTTCCAGCTGAAAAAAAGTCCTGATCAGAACTAGGTCTTATTTTCGGGGTAGGTCTTATACTTTAGCAATTCCCAAAATAGTACTAGGTCTTATTTTTGGGGTAGGTCTTATGTTAGGGGAAACAGGGTATATATATATATATATATATATATATATAATATATATTTATACAATATCTCCCAGAAGTGAGTCCACCCGTCACATTTTTGTAAATATTTTATTATATCTTTTCATGTGACAACACTGAAGAAATGACACTTTGCTACATTGTAAAGTAGTGAGTGTACAGCTTGTATAACAGTGTAAATTTGCTGTCCCCTCAAAATAACTCAACACACAGCCAATAATGTCTAAACCGCTGGCAACAAAAGTGAGTACACCCCTAAGTGAAAATGTCCAAATTGTGCTCAAAGTGTCAATATTTTGTGTGGCCGCCATTGTTTGTTGCATTAGCTTTTTTTAGCATTTTTCAGCGTTTGCATTTTTTAGCAAAACTATACTTCCACAAAAGCTTGAGGCTCAAAAATGCTCATAAATGCCGGATAGCTGCGTTTTGCTGCATTCTTCAGCATTTGAGTCTTTACAGCTGAAAAACTGCTCTTCAAACGCAGTAGTTCTGGGTTTTTCTGCCAGCCTGAAAACACCCATGACAAAAAATGCTGATAAAACACTATGTGTGCATGGACAAATAGGATAACATGCTGGGGAGGTTACTGGCTATAGAAAAAAAATGACTGATACCCAAAACAGCAACTGCAAAAATGCCCAGTGTGCATGAGGTCTTATGATGGCACAGGAAACTGGTGCAAGTGTTGTGCCCTGCATCAACAAAGCAGATAGACCATTTTCAGGTTTGCTCCAACCATGCCAATTTCTACTTTGGAGTGACATGGAAACTGGTGCGAGTACCCTGCGTAATCAACAAAGGGGTTTGCGGGCAGTTTGCAATATGCATCCCTAATTCCATAAAAGTTGAAATGCTGTGTAAAATCTACATAAATACAGAATGCAATGATTTGCAAAGAGTGTTGTTAAAGGAAGAGGGGATGCGCCACCATGGTAAACATGGCCCTGTCCCAACTTTTAGTTCCATAAAACATTATTAAAGAGACAGGTAATAGACCATAACAGTATATGCAATAATTGTAAAGTACATTCCATATCAAAGAGAGAGCATCAGAGAAAATGAAAATACGAGTGGATTTTTATCATTGATTCCCAGCTAGCCTTGTCCTATGGAATGACATTGTACAGTGCTTTGAAAAAGTATTCATACCCCTTGAAATTGTCCACATTTTGTTATGTTACAACGAAAAAATGTAAATGTATTTTATTGGGATTTTATGTGATAGACCAACACAAAATGGAACATAATTGTGAAGTGGAAGGAAAATGATAAATGCTTTTCAAAATTGTTTACAAATAAATATCTGAAAAGTGTGGAGTGCATTTGTATCCAGCCTCCTTTACTCTGATACCCCTAACTAAAATCTAGTGGAACCAATTGCCTTCAGAAGTCACCTAACTAGTAAATAGAGTCCACCTGTGTGTAATTTAATCTCAATATAAATACAGCTATTCTCTGAAGCCCTCAGAGGTTTGTTAGTGAACAAACAGCATCATGAAGGCCAAGGAACATACCGGACAGGTCAGGGATAAAGTTATATAGAAATCCATCATCCGAAAATGGAAAGAGTATGGCACAACTACAAACCTACCAAGACATGGCTGTCCACCTTAAGTGACAGGCCAGGCAAGGAGAGCATTAACCTCTTCTCTACCACGCTATAGCCAAAAGACGGCTACAGCGCAGTTGTATAGTTCTAGGACGATGTCCATGGACGTCATTCCAGGACACGCCCCCAGTGGCCTGCACCGAGCGCTGCCAGTGATCGCTGTGGCCTAAGGACACAGCTGATCACAAGATAAGGTAAATGGCCAATCACAGCGGTCTTTTACCACGTGATCAGCTGTGTCCAATGACACATCAGATCACCGGGTAAATAGTTGTCTGTTATCGGCTGCACTTTCCTCATGCTGTCACAGCTTGAGGAAAGTACTGTCGATAACCAGCAATTGTCAGCAAAGGGATCAGCACTGATCATCAGGGCACTGATCATCAGCGCCCTGATGATCAGTGCCCAGCAGTACCTCCCACCTGTGCCTATCAGTGCCACCCACCTGTACCCAGCAGTGCCACCCATCAGTGCCCAGCAGTGCCACCCATCAGTGCTGCCCAGCAGTGCCATCCATTATTGCCGATCAGTGCAGCATCATCAGTGCCGCCTATCAATATCTCCTATCAGTGCCTCCTATCAGTGCCCATCAGTGCTGCCTATCCGTGCCAACTCATCAGTGTCCATCAGTGCTACCTATCAGTGCCCATCAGTGCTGCCTATCAGTGCAGCCTCATCAACGCACATCAGTGAAGGAGAAAAATTACCTGTTTGCAAAATTTTATAATAGAAACAAAGAAAACCTTTTTTTTTCAAATTCTTTGCTCTTTTTTTGCTTATAGCGCAAAAAATACAACACCCCCGTGGTGATTAAATACATCTAAAAGAAAGCTCTGAAAGCTGAAAATTAGCCTGGGCAGGAAGGGGGTATATGTGCCCAGTAGGTAAGTGGTTAATCAGAGAAGCAACCAAGAGGTCCATGGTAACTCTGGAGGAGCTGTAGAGATCCACAGCTCAGGTGGGAGAATCTGTCCACAGGACAACTATTAGTCGTGCACTCCACAAATCTGGCCTTTATGGAAGAGTGGCAAGAAGAAAGCCATAAGAAGTCCCATTTGCAGTTTGTGAGAAGCGATATGGGGAACACAGAAAATGTGGAAGAAGGTGCTCTGGTCAGAAGAGACTAAAATTGAACTTTTTGGCATAAAAGCAAAATGCTATGTGTGTGTCAGGAATGGACTCGCCAATGGTGGTGGGACTCACCTGCCTTGTGGGCTGCAGTACCAAGGCTGGCCAGCGGGTGCTCTCAGCAGCCAGAATCTCACTCCTGCAATCAGGCCATCACCTGAGGCTGATTGCAGGAGGTGTATTTAAGCAGGACCAGGCCTGTGATCAGTGCCTCGGTGTTGTTTCCCATGAGCCCCTGTACCTTGTATCCTGTGTTCCTGTTCCTCTGCCTATCTGATTTGTTGCCGACCCTGCCTGATCCTGACCTCTGCTGACTTCTCCTGCTCTAACTCCTGGCTTGTCCCTGACTATTCTTCTGCCTACTCCTATGCTGTTTGACCTCCTGTTGCTGCACCTTGGCTTGTGACCCGTTTACTCTTTGCCTGCTGCTCTGTACTGATCTGCCTCCACCGTTACAGACCCGGCTTGTCTGACTAGCTACACTCCATACTGTCATCCATCCATCCCGCACGGATCCAGTCACTACTGTCCGAACCTGCCAGCCCCTTCACATCAGGTTTTCCCCCGGTACATACCCTCAACGGACCCCTTTACCACAGTTGGGTGCACTCAGGGGCCGCGACCTGGTCTCAGTCCTGCGCCAAGTCCATCCCCACCATCAGGGGCTCTGGTGAAAAGGCAGACTGGGGCTTAGACTCCGCGCCCTGGGGAATCCTGTTCTGTGGGTCACTAGAGATCCCGTTATGCGGTGCCTGACAGTACCTAACGGCCTGCCTGACCATTCCACCTCTCCAGTCTGACTACGCCTGTGTTCCAGAAGCCTGCTGTTTCCCTGTGTCAGTCCACACATCTCTAGTCATACCCGGATCCCTGACAGTGTGGCGGAAAACTAACGCTGCACATCACCCTGAACACACCATCCCCTCCGTGAAATATGGTGGTGGCAGCATCATGTTGTGGGTATACTTTTCTTGAGCAGGGACAGGGAAGCTGGTCAGAGTTGATGGAAAGATGGATGGAGCCAAATACAGGGCAATCTTAGAAGATAACCTGTTAGCTTCTGCAAAAGACTTGAGGCTGGGGCGGAGGTTCACCTTCCAGCAGAACAACGGCCCTAAACATACAGCCAGAGCTACAATGGAATGATTCAGATCAGTGTTTCTCAACCTTTTTTCAGACAAGGCACCCTTTCAAATCATGGACAGTCTTAAGTCACCCAATTCTAAAACGTGAAAAACTATCAGTTTTTTATAACGCAGCAACATCCACACATGTAGGACACCCAACATTAGAGGTGATTTGTTCTTCCAAAGCAAATACACTTTTGCACACTGGTACTGACTAGTATTCCAGGGTTTCTCTTCTCCCTCAGTTGTTTTCCATCACTGAGCTAATGTGACCCCAGCAATGACGGAGAGGGGCAGGGGAGGGTCAAATAAGGATGTTGTGCATGCAGCTGACATCTTCCTTATCAACTGATGATGTCATTGGTTGTCAGGATGCCTGCGACTAGAAGGTCATAATGGTGCACAATGAAAACCTGTGGCTTTATGTAGCTAGAAATCAGGCTTGTTCCACCCACTGGCTTGTATACAAGTTTTTCAAAACTTTTCAAAATTTTTTACAAATAAATATCTAGAAAGTGTGGCGTGCATTTGTATTCAGCCCCCTTTACTCTGATACCCCTAACTAAAATCTAGTGGAACCAATTGCCTTCTAAAGTCACCTAATTAGTAAATAGAGTCCACCTGTGTGTGATTTAAGCTCAGTATAAATACAGCTATTTTGTGAAGCCATGAGAGGTATTTATACTGAGATTATATCACACACAGGTGGACTTTATTTACTAATTAGGTGACTTCTGAAAGCAATTGGTTCCACTAGATTTTTGTTGGGGTATCCAGAGTAAAGGGGGCTGAATACAAATACATGCCACACTTTCAGATATTTATTTGTAAAAAATGTTGAAAACCATTTATCATTTTCCTTCCACTTCACAATTATGTGCCACTTTGTGTTGGTCTATCACATAAAATCCCAATAAAATACATTTCTGTTTTTGGTTGTAAGATGACAAAATGTGGAAAATTTCAAGGGTTATGTAGTTGATGATGTATGTATGTAAGAGTGTATAAATAGTCAGCCTGCATCCCATTTGAGTGGGTAGGCAGAACAGCATCTCACTGTGTAGCACATAACAGCTTGCTAAATATGGCACTGAAAGTGCTACCTTCTTTCTTGGTTCATGAAATCGCCCATTACTGTGCGTGGGGGATATGCTTCTGAACGTTGAAATGACAAGCAGCATTGTCAGAAACATGTGATGCAATTTGAAACATGTCACCGAGATAGAAACTAATTAGCACGGGCCCAATCAATGGACTGGAATATGTTTGCAGTGCTGGAGCTAAACAAGGTGCATATTTCCATGGAAGGCATTCACCTCTGCATGTCGTTTGGGATTATCTCTGATTGATAAGCTCCTTACCCTGACTGTGTTTTGCCTATTTCTCTTACTGCCGCTGCTGCTCAGTGGAGTTATATTTAGAATCTGTGCAGATTGAGCAGGAGACTGCTTGCTGAGCCAGTACCTTTATGTTTTCCCCTTTCTATCCCATCCCCCAGTGGTTAAATGCTTATTTTAGAACATATACAACTTTTTTTTTTTATATATATACAGACATTATGAAAAGTATATATGCGTACGGCACGTAATATGTATTGCTAAGGTACACATTTTACTAATATATGCATCATGTATCTCTATAACAGCCCCTTGAGGGTTAGGGAGTGATGTGAATGTACAATATATATGTAAAGCGCTGCATAAATTGATGGTGCTATATAAGTACCTGTAGTAATAATAATAACAGAGAGAGAGAGAAAAAGTTTGCATTTGATTTTGTTTGCATTATGTGTTTCTTTTTGTATATCCAGCATCAGTCTTGTTTTGTGTTTTGGTATATTTCCTACATAATTTGGATGTAAATAGACGTATACCTGTTCAGACCTCAGCTAATGTCATTGGTTTGTCAAGAACGTAAAGAGCTGAAAATCAAGGAGGATGCAGATGTCAGTGGATGTTCTATAGCTACCCACCTGCAGAAAGTGGCAGTTGAACATTCTACGGAACAACACTGCTATTAAGGGGTGTGCTGTATTTTTTTCAAGTATGTTTATACACAAAGGAAAATCCCCAGGTGCTTGCATTGCCTTGGGGAGACATTAACATATGGATTAGAAAATCCAATCTGGTCTTCCCCAGGTTACTGATAGGAAGCAGTATCTGCAGAGGTTACAATATAAAAGGTACCCAGTAATCTTCCAGCTGTAATTGGATCATCGTATATCAATGGGTCCCTTAAAGCTGAGTTCCAGTTTTTGTTAAGCTGTAGCTGCTGACTTTTAACAAACACACACTTACCTGTCCTAGGATCCAGCGATGTGCTCACCCGCGCCATCCCTTCTCTCTTTCTTCTCTCCTCGATGCCAGCATCTCACCTCTGGGCTCCTGGCTGTGACAGCTTGCGACTTCAGAGCTGGGTGCCCACTGCACATGTGCGAATTGCACTGCGCCTCCTGAATGGTCTGGCAGTCTTCTGGGACCTGTGAAGTGTCCTAGAAGACTGTGGGGGGGAAGGAGTGGAGCTGAACTTGTGGCGAACTGAGCCAGAAATTGAAGCAGGTACCCCCCGTCCCCCCAAAAAAGTGCTAAATGTGGCAGTGAATGGAGGGAGGAGTCAAACAAGCGTAGCTTACCCTTTTGGATGGAATTCTGCTTCAAAGGAGTGGTGTGTTTTAGTGCACAAAAATGTAAAAGCATTGTTAAAGGCACATTTTTATTAAAATAATAAACATATTACACTTACACTTGCTCTGTGCAAGGGTATTGCACAGAGCAGCCCCAAATCTCCTCTTTGGGGGTCCCCTGCTGGCACTCTTGGCTCTTTTTCTGATTCTGTCCCCATAGTAAGCGCTTGCTATAAGGGCAGACATGCGGGCTTGTTCTCAAGCCAGCTCTGTGTGTCAATAGACGCACACTGTGCGGCTTGGCCCCATCCCACTCCCACTCAGGATTTGATTGACAGCAGCAGGAGATAATGGCTCCCGTTGCTGAGTCTGTATCTGAGAGAGGTCTGTCATGGTCCTCCTTGTCAGCAATTGGCTGGCTAAGCAAATTAGCACCCATTTACCATAATTTCAGTGGCATCATAATCATCACTGTAGTTTCCCATACAAGTGCTTGGGGAACAGTGGGTGTGACATAACTATACCTAGGATACCTCCTCTGGGTGTCCAGCTGAATCGTCTTTTTATGAATTGCAGGAGTGACATCTCCTTTTTTTTTTTTTCTTCCAAATTAGCAGCTAAATGTTGAGGTTGTTTAGTAACTTATTTGCAGCTTTTATATTTACACAGCTGACACTAATTAATGATTTTTATTTGCATTTCAGAATTCAGCTTTAGCTAATGTTAGATATTGACAACATAATTTCCCATGAGTTGCCAATCTTGGGTTTGCTTTGTAAGAAGGACCATTAACACACATACAATGTGTAGCATATTACAAAACAGCAAGCAGTGCCAGATTATGTAACAAGCAAATATGACTGCCCTCTGACATATATATTATGCCAAAAAAGTGCAGCGCAACATATAAATAGTGTAATAAAATCACATAAAATTATTTTTTTTTCTTTTTTGTGTATGAACTAAATTACAGTACACTTTTGAAAACCAACAATCTATGTCCGTGTAATTGTTTAAAAAAACATGCATCACTTTTTTCAGTGCCACATCAAATAAATAATGCATAAATAAATCAAATACAAAAAACTTATATGAGTCCTTTATTTCATCCAAGAAAGCTTTTTTTTCTTCCAAGTAAGCATGCAAACAATTCTCCATATGTAACCAATGTTCCCCACCACCTTTAACTCCAACTGCTTACCCCAATATTTGACTTACACAGAGGTGTATGTCAATATGCGCTTTGTCCACTAACCAGGGTAGGCATTCACTTATGGAATCCACTGGGTTTATCAACAGCTGGTCTGAAATCCTCCTTCCAAATGCGCTCCAAGAACAGCCTCTTAGAGTGTAGTATTTCCATCAAAGACAACCTTTAATAAACTAAGTAAGATAACCCTCACAAAATGAGTGCACTTAGATCCAGTGCACAAAGTTATATCACCTTTATTTCTATTACATTGCCTCCTTAAGGATCAGCATCGACTTCTCAGATATGTATAAAGATGGCTTACTTCTGGTTCTGGGTGTGATGACGTCACATGACTGCCCCTGACATGTTTCGTCACCTCATTCAGTGACTTTTTCCAAAGGGAATTTTTCATTATTTTTTTTTCATCATTTTATTTTGCATTTTGGCGAAAGCTTTAAAGTATATTATCAGCCAAGTCCATGTCATAATTTTAAATAGTGTAAGAAAAGGTTAAAAGCTCTGCCAGCATTTTATTGCTGTCTGTGTACCCATTGGAAGGGATAAAGCTTCTGTATCTGTCCTGGTGACCCTTGTCACTAGGGCTAAAAAGTGATCTAAAATTCGAAATGTTACAGTGGTCACCAAAACAACAGGCAAGGGAAAATCTTTTAATGGGGACACCTGTTTTAGCAACAGAGGTTTAAGATGGGATTTCCCCTCATATTGCAGAAATCTCTGCTATCGCCCCAACAGGCCACAGACAGCAAAAGAAAACCTGACAGAGTTTCTAGCCTTACCTATTCTACCCTAAACTAAAACAACGGATACAGATATGCTTTTTAAAACATAGTAGACATTAATAAGATTACTTATTTTATGACAGTCTCCTACGTGTATATATAAAAAAGATTACTATAAAAATCCCTGTACCAGGGCTGGATAATTCCCAGGAGCAAGGAAACCACTATTTCTTAAATTACATCTGGCACCTCGTTTTGTTTTCCTCTTTGAGCCTGTTCCTTTGTTTCCATTGTTGCCACAGAAAACATTTTCCTGGTCTGCTGTCCTCTGAGCTGTACCAAGCCTTCCCCGCCCTTGCTGTGAGCATATTGGCAGCAAGTATGTTTACTATTAGAATGAGATAAGGCACAGTACAAAGGTCTGGATATTGCCTAATAGAATACCTACATGTCTTCCCACTGATCAGCTGCATCCACTAGCACTATACAGTAAAAGTTATTGAGCATTGCTTTTGATGAATGAATGATTGTCCTGGTCTGCTGGCTTCTAACTTATACCCAGCCTTCTGCACCCCAGGCTGTGAGCATATTGGCACCAGGCATGTTTACTATTAGGAATGAGATAAAGTAAAGTACACAGACCTGGACTTTGTCTAATAGAATATATATGCATGGCTTCCTACTGCTGAGCTGCACCAAATTCACAATTATATTAGGTTACATGTAAACTGGCTAGTCTACCCTATCCGTGGCCATGAGAAACTTCAAAAACGGTACCGCGTTTACACACATTTTTGCCGCGTTTTGCAGTTTCCCGAGACAAGCGGTCAAAATGTTCCTATCCTGAATGCAATCCTTCTGCGTTCAGGAGAGGATGGTTTATCGTCACCTAAATGCCGCAGCTTCTAAATTCTGCTAAAAGTTTATGTGTACATGGACACATAGGCTTTTATGGAGTTGAGTTATTGTTATTATTAATTATATTATTATTATTATTATTATTATACAGGATTTATATAGCGCCAACAGTTTGCTCAGACAACGGGAGACAATACAGCAACAATACAGTTCAATACAAGAGGGAAAGGAGGCCCTGCTCCTTGGAGCTTACAATCTAGGAGGATTTTTATAGTGCCAACAGTTTGCTCAGCGCTTTACAATATAAAGGGAGACAATACAGCAACAATACAGTTCAATACAAGAGGGTTAGAAGGGCCCTGCTCCTTGGAGCTTACAATCTAAGAGGGAGGGGCTGGTGGTACAAAAGGTAATAACTTTGGGGGGGATGGACTGGTAGGAGGAATAGAAGATTCCGTTATTAGCTGAAGGCAGGATAGGCTTCCCTGAAAAGATAGGGTTTCAGAGATCGCATAACAGTGGGCAGAGTAGGCGACAGTCAGATAGATTAGGGTAGAGAGTTCCAGAGGATGGGGGAGGCTCTGGAGAAGTCCTGGAGATGAGCATGGGAGGAGGAGACAAGGGAGCTAGAGAGCAGGAGGTCATGCGAGGAGCGGGAAGGACGGTTTGGGTGATATTTGGAGACAAGATCGGTGATGTAATTTGGGGCAGAGTTATAAATGGTTTTATATGTTATTGTTAGTGTTTTGAATTTTATTAATTGGGCAACGGGAAGCCAGTGGAGGGATTGGCAGAGAGGGATGGTAGACATGGAACAGTTAGCAAGGTGGATGAGTCTGGCAGCAGCATTTATGATAGACTGAAGAGGGGATAGCCTGCGATGAGGTAGGCCAATGAGGAGGGAGTTACAATAGTCAAGGCAAGAGATGACAAGGGAGTGAATAAGTTGCTCAGTAGTTTCAGAGGATAAGAACGGGCGTGTCTTGGAGATGTTGCGGAGGTGAAGTCTACAAGATTTGGACAGTGATTGGATTTGGGGCTGAAAGGACAGATAGGAGTCCAGGATTACACCTAGTACCCTGGCATGAGGGGAGGGACTGATAGAGAAGTCAGGGGAGGGGGCACGGGCTGGAGGGAATAGTATGAGCTCATTTTTAGAAATAAAGTTTGAAGAAATGGAGTGACATCCATGCCGATATGTCACTTAGTAGGTTAGTAATGCGACAGGAGACTGAAGGGGTGAGGTGAGGATTTAGAAAGAAAAAAACACCAAAAGCTCCTAAACTCAAGTTTAGTAGTGCCAGTCTGCATGAAGTCTTGTGTTTTGCTGTTGATGAACAAGATTATAGATAACAGTATAACAGAATAGCAACGTTCTTAAAGCAGTATTAAACCCAAAAGCTAAATATTTGTTATATTGCAGCTTACCAACTCTTATCTGTGTTTACTGTATTAAAGAGGAGTTTACTCCTAGCAGTTACTGTAGCTGCTGACGTTTAATATTAGGGTACCTGAGCTGATTCTTCAATTTGCTATCAAGTGCTGGTGCTGCCATCTTGACCAAAGGAAACTGGCAGTGAAGCCTTTTGACTTCACAGCCGGTTCCCTAATGCACCCTGCACTTTGTGGATTGGCTGCAGTCTTCTGGGACCTGTGAAGTGTCCCAGAACGCTGTGGGGGAAGAAGGGAGGGGCCGAACTTCTGGGTCAAAACCAGGTACTTGTCCCCCCCCCCCCAAAGGGGCCAAATGTGGCAGCGGATGGGGGGGGGGGAGACAGACAAGCAGAGCTTCCCTTTAATTTTAATTTTCTCTCTTAGGCTTCTTTGATTCTCATCTGAGGTTCTGGCCAGTAAGAATGTTCTTGTTTTTTTTGTAATTCCTTTATTTATATAGGCAGAGATGGTACAATATATGCAGAAATATAACAACAAATGGCATGTAATTAACCAAATGAAGGGTATGTAGGAGTAAACTGGAAATATTATACAACAAACTGATACGAAAAAAGGGGGAGAAAAAATGATAAATGGGACTAATAATCAGTGAAAGAAGCAGTAGGTCATTGTGCATATCTATAAATAGCCTACTATGGAGCGCCTGAGGACATGGACCAGGTGATAGAAACCATGTATAGATAAAAACATCAGGGTCACCGGAGGTATCCCAAAACCCCAAGAAGAAGAAACCCTCTACAGAGGACCAGGCACCGCATAGGGAAGGCATATTTGATAAAAATCAAAATATGAAGGGAGGAAGCAGTGAGTAGAACTAGGATGGAGGAGGGGGGGAGGGGGCGAGGATAAAGAAAAATAAGTACTTTGTTTTTTAACAAAGAAAGCTCTCTTGCAGTTGTATCAATGTATCAGACTGACAATGCTCCTGTCCAAATGTGCCCCCTGTGTTCCTTCATCCAGAGTGGGGGCACTCTAATACAGGAGATGTGTTACTGGCCAGATCACCAGGTGAAAACAGGGAGAAAAGTCTAAAAAAAAGAAAACTAAAGCAGCCACCACATCTAATGTTTGGTAACCTGTAATATATAACATTTTTGCTTTTGGATTTATTAATACTTTAAATATTAGAAATGAAATATTCGCTGTTCAGTAAAAACCTGCTCTTAGTGACATACTCTCCATTCACTGACAAGGAATTAGAATTTGCTGAGTTGGTATAGAGATCAGGTGAAATAGAAAAATATGTTCCCTTTTTTGCTCTGCTAATAGTATAGAAAAGGTAGCACCGTGTCTCCCAGCGTATAGACTAAAATTAGGAGCCCTGGCGTTCACGTACCTGAATGGAAGGATGTTTTTTGTCATGAAAAAAGAAGAGAGGGGCGCCAGACTAAGTGCAGTATTAACAGGTAGTTTAATAGCACAAATAACTGGGTAACTCACTAGTAGTGGATAAAGGCATGTGTCTCAGAGTAGACGTAGTCCTGGTGGAGATCCTGGAGGCTGATGGAAAGGGTGGATGGACATCTAGGGGCCAAGGCTGTAGAGGGAACCAGGTCTCCTGATTCACACCGTTCGCGTCCAGCGGCTGTGGCTGTGTAAGAAACCAAGCTGGAATGCAGATGGCTACCGGGCAGACATGACGTCATCACGTGAGTCCAGCTTTACTCTAAGGGTGCTGCCTCCTGATGTTGCTGATTATACCACTTTACTGTCTAATACGGACTACTCCCTCATAATAATTTGGTCTTATAAGTCTCCCTTTCTCTCCAGCGCCAATACCGCTAACCTTTTGTTTTTTGTCATGCTAACCTAGATTTTGTTCTTTATCCATATTTGGCTTTTGGACAATCTTATTTTTTGGTATAGTTTGTAAATTGTGACACTCAGTTTGCAGAAAAGACTTTTACGTCCAGTAAGAAAGCACAGCGTACATGTAAGTTGGCAACCTGTGTAAACTGATAAATCCTGCAAAGAAAATCTTTTCTAGGTGAGAGGGATTGGGTTGTATCCTTTGAATCATTCAGCTGTGTGTGTAATGTGATCTCTCCTGATTTGTGGGCCTATTCTCAATATTAGCCATTTACTTTATTCACAACAGAGCTGTACATTAGTCGTCAGAAGGTTCGTTATGTTGTAAAAATGAAAATACTATATGTCACAGTAGATTGAACACTAAAGGAAGCGTTCATTTCAGGTGATTTCAAACTTTGACCCCAGTGGAGTTGCCCAGTTAAAGGTTTAAGTGCTTCAGAGACTTGGGGGGGGGGGGGCATTTGATAGTATGGGCATGATCTACTGGCCCTCTGGGCAGGCTGTTAGTAGAGTGTTATTGAAGTGGAACTAAACTGTATCTGAGCACCACAAACTGAAAACACTATTTAATTTGTTTTTAATATTCACAGCAAACTCACCCATCTATCCATGTCTTCGTGCTTTATATTGTTGAGAAATGTCTTTGAAAAACACCCCCTAGCATTTTTAGCTATGGCTATCTTGAGTAAGGGCAGATGATTCATGTGGCATTTGTTTCCTGGAATCCATCTGTCTCTGTGCTTAGCTGAGATATTATTATTATTATACAGCAGGGCCGGACAGACCATTTGAAACTCAGGCACTGCCTGAGGGCCCAGGGTCAGTAGGGGGCCCCATGAAATGCCCCTGGTACCTTTTTCATAGGCTTTTTTGAGTTTGGGCAAGGACACAGGGGCCCCATGATCCCCTATTGCCCGGGGGCCCCATGAGTTGTCAGTCCGCCCCTGTTATACAGTATTTATATAGCGCTAAAAGCTTTGCTCAGCGCTGTACATTATAGTGGGGGACAGAACATGAGACAATACAGTAACAAAACAAAACACGAGGGGGTCAAGGGCCCTGCTCTTTCGAGCTTACAATCTAGGAGGGAGGGGTCCCCTCATTGACTCCTACAGATGAAAAAAAAAAAACACGCCATGAAGACTCCTGGGATATTTTACATCTTTTTTGCTTGGGCCAGAAACCAGGAATCAACTGAAGAAATGTATGAAAAAAAAAGATTAAAACCTTGGAATAGTATATACTCATGTCTATAGGTATCCTTAAGGATCATTGTACATGGTGAGTGCGATCGTGTGCACTGGTAATTCATGGAAGGGTTGATGTCTTGAAGAAGACTGCTGTCATTCATCTTCATCCATGCCTGCCACTTCTGTAAAGTTCTGCTGCAGTTTTCATTTACCCCGTGCACTCAGCCATATAGGTCATCCTGTGAAAGACGTGATTACAGGTGAGCAGGGACTTACTACATTATTATTATACAGGATTTACATAGCACCAGCAGTTTGTTCACTTTACAATATAACGGGAGACAATACAGCAACAATACAGTTCAATACAAGAGGGACAGGAGGGCCCTGCTCCTTGGAGCTTACAATCTAGGGACTACATGTTGCTGTACATGCTATAAGAGCCTTGATTCTTTTGAATGAGGTGAATTTCTGCTAATTTTGAAAGGTTTTTTTCTTAATGCAAAACTTCACTGCATCTGAGCACCACAAACCAAAACGGCTGTTTAATTAATTTTAAACATTTAATGCAAATACGCCCATCCAGCCATGTCTCCATGCTTTATTTTGCTGAGAAACCACCGTCTAGGATTTCTGGCCATGGCAATCTTGAGTAAGGGCAGATGATTCATGCAGCATTTACTTTTTGAAATCTCAATCTCCTCTCAATCCAAGTGAAATGCAATGAAAAAATTAAAATGACCTAAAAAAGATTTATAAATATATTATGAAAAAGACAAAAAGGTGACTAGTTTAAATCTGATAGCATTAAAAGGATTCCCTTGGTGGCTGTAACAGGTTTGCAAATTATTCCCTGACGCCTCATTAACATGCTGGAGAAGATCAACAAAGAAAGAATGTTAGTTTGAGTTATATACAGTATTTAAATAATAAATCTCATTTGTGCTATGCATGACAACTGGATTACTTTGTCAGTGGTAGATAATATTAGATACAGCTAGAAAGGAATTCGTAGCCTTCTGAAAATGAATGGGGTCCTGTCCTTCATGTAACCTCTTTTGTCCTCTCCAACTGATACAGAAGTCATATTATGTACTAACAATAATAGTGTTATGTAGGCTACACCAGTGTTTCTCAACCTTTTTTCAGTCAAGTCACCCTTTAAATTCTGCACAATCACGAGGCACCCCATTCAAAAATGTAAAAACGGAACTAATATTTTTACACACCACAGCCGCATCCACACATGTAGGACACCCAACATTAGAGGTGATTTATTCCTACATAGCAAATAAACCTTTTCACAGAGGGGCAGTGGAGGGGCAAACAAGGATGCTATACATGAGCCAGAAGTCCTCCTTATCAGCTAATGACATCATTCGTTTTTAGGACACTGGCAGCTGGCCCATGTAGTGGCCAAAGTTGTAATGCACACATTAAAAAATGTGGCCTTTTGTAAAAAAAAAATTGTTGACAATTTTGGGCAATTTGTAGGCATTTTGTCAAGGCACCTCTGAAGAACCAAGAAAGCACCCCAGGGTGCCACAGCACCCTGGTTGAAAAAGGCTGGGCTACACTATACCTTTCAGAACAACGATTAACAGGTTTTAAAGTGAACCTGTACATTACCACCGCTTAGTACATTATCAGAAGCTTGGTTCTACCTCTTCCACACTTCCCTGCAATTCCCTCCCATTACCAAAGCCCCCAAAATTCCTAAACAAGAATTTCCGGAAACTCCTGCAAACTGCCTATCGCCCTCCTCACCGGACGGCATTGGGGTCTGGGGATTGGGCATTGAGTGAGGAGTTGTGACAGGAGCCAGAGAAGGCCCTTGTTTGTCCTATACCTAGAAGTTGCACATTTTTGACCAGCAGTGGATTTGGGCAGCATGACGACCCTGGTAAATTAAGTGTGGTTACCTCATTGTGCCCACTTTGCAGTATGTATTTTTTTACTTAGTATGGGCAATGTACAGATTTGTTTTAAAACCGAATTGCATCCTGGCATACACAATATATGTTTAGGTCTAGTGGATCACCTAAATCTACTAGAAGTACTATGTCTACAGTACATCCGCTTGCTGTTTGTTATTTTGCCAAGTCCAACTATAATTATAACCACTTCCTTCCCTGCCACAACCTCATCTCAATCTCTTCATTGGTTCTTGCCCGTACTTTTGTACTTGTGCGTGTAGCAACATATGAATCCTGCCTCCCAGCCATATTTGACCCTGAAATCAGCTTCAAGGTATCACGTGACCACAAATTCATACTTGATAATAATGTACTTATAAGCTTAGTTCTTCTAGAAAAAGTGTTATATTCATCACGAGGTTCCACAATCAGGAGGATAGCTCTAATTGAGGCTGGACTTATCTTTCAAATGTGTCAAACTCTTTTTGTTTTTCAATTCTGATGATGATTGACATGCATTCATTGCATGTGTTTCTACTTATAGCAGCAAGGTCAGTTGGCCCTTTGCAGAGAGAATTGGACTAGTTTTATTAGAGTGCCTTAAAAGAGCTTGTATTCTAACGGTCCTGGCAGTCCTATAGACAGATACAGAGAAACACCAGGGCAAATCTGTTGGTTAAAGCAGACTGTCACTCTTCATTACTACTTTGTATAATGTTGCTCCTTCCCCTTCCTCTATCACATTTTCAAATAACCTTTTTTTTTCTAATAAATCCTTTTTTTTTTTTTTTTTTTTTTTTTTTTACTAAAACTGTTGGAGCGTCTGTCTTTTTTCACCTTGGTGAAAATGTAGTATCTCCAGCTGCCTGCAGTCTCCTGGGGTACCCACGTCACTGCATCCCAATAGGCTTCAGGGCACAAATGCTACACTGTGCATTCACCAGGAACTATTGGTACACTGTGCCTGCGTTGGGAATTTTCCAGCACATTGTGCATGTGTTGTGCAACCTCATCAGGATGCCATTAGGAAGAGGCAGACAGCCCCCTAATGGCGTAGGAAAGAAAATAATGGCATGGGACCTGGCATGAGTTGGTGGAGTGACGATTTACAGCAGACAACTCTGGATGGGTGAGTATGTTTTTTAAAGACAACCCAGCAGACAAGGCAATATAGAATGCAAATATAAAAATTATATGGGGGAGTGAAGTTCCTCTTTTTAGGTATTTCCGAGAACAATATTATATTAAGCATTTTACAGCCCAAAGAACTTTTGGTTTCAAAATGGGTTAACAATAAAAGGAAGTGCACAAGTCTTAGCTGGAATAAAAAAAGGGGAAATAAATACGTTAGGGGAGTAGCTGAAGAGTAAGAGTAACAGATAAAAGTTGTAACATGTACATGACCCTTCCATCTCAGATGCTAAAACTGATATCCAGTGTTATGCTACAAATAACTGCTTTCTTAAAGGGATTTGTACAGGAAAATATATCTGCCGTATATTTCTATAAAAATGATTAAAGTGGCAGTAAACGTTGAAGGAAAGAAACTCTCCCTGCAAAGTAAATACATAATGTGCTAGCATGCATTGCATACTTAAAAACAATATGTTGCGCTCCTTCTTTGAATATTAAATCAATACAAATTTCCAATAAATATATCAAAAAATCAATATTAATAAACTTGTGAAAAACAGAAAATCTGGTGAAATCAAAATGTCATCCCGTGCTCGTCATACAAAAAAAATATAATATAAAAAATATAATATATATAAAAATTAATCAGTCTTCAATGAAAAAAATATATGTGACTTTTCCCAGTGAATCGAATCAATAATTCCAGGTGACTTCCTTAATGAGTATAAGATGTGCGCTCACCTCCAGATTAGCCTGTAACAGGCTAATAACACTTTTTGTCCACTCAATGGGACTGATGTTTATTGCACCATATGAAGAGTGGTGGGTCCCTCTCAGGCTGCTTCCCGTCTCCTACTCCTGTTGGGATCTTACTCCTATACTGCTTATCTCCTGCTTTCCTTTCCTTGGCAGGTGCCCTCAGTGGAAAGAAATTACCAAAAATAGTGCTTTATCTTTTTTTTTAAAAAACAGTGCTTTAATTAAGTATCAGTAGCACTCACATTTAAATAGTGTAAAAACCACTTTTATATCACCAACAATTTTGTGACTTTTCCCAGTGATTCAAATCTAATCAGTAATTCCAGGTGACTTCCTTAATGAGTATAAGATGTGCACTCACCTCCAGATTAGCCTGTAACAGGCTAATAACGCTTTTTGTCCACTCAATGGGATTGATGTTTGTTGCACCATATGAAGAGTGGTGGGTCCCTCTCAGGCTGCTTCCCGTCTCCTACTCCTGCTGGGATCTTACTCCTATACTGCTTATCTCCTACTTTCCTTTCCTTGGCAGGTGCCATATATATTATATATTTTTTTGTATGATGAGCACGGGATGACATTTTGATTTCACATGATTTTCTGTTTTTCACAAATTTATTAATATTGATTTTTTGATATATTTATTGGAAATTTGTAATGATGTAATATTCAAAGACGGAGCGCAACATATTGTGTTTATGTGTTTGAATTATTTGCACATTTAACCACTTCCTGTCCCGACACTTTTTCCCCCTTCCTGTCCAGGGCAATTTTCAGCTTTCAGCGCTATCACACTTTGAATGACAGTTGTGCGGTCATGCAATACTGTACCCATATGAATTTTTTACCATTTTTTTTGAGACAGATAAAGCTTTATTTTGGTGGTATTTTTTCACCGCTGGGATTTTTATTATTTTTACTATGTAAATGAAAAAGTCCAAAAATTTTGAAAAGTGTTTTTGTTTTATAAAATTTTGCAAATAAATAATATTTCATCATAAATCTTGGCCAAAATTTATTCCGTTATTTTTTTCGTAAAAAAAAATCCAAATTAGTTTATAACCAAAAATTATAATTTTTAAAAAATTTTTTACATTTTTATTTTATTTTTTTTATATTATTATTTTTTATTTTTATTTTTTTTTTACATACTGTCACCCTAGCAGTACAGTGTCACCATGGTGACACTGTACTACTTGTGGGGGGTGATGAAGATTTTTTTTTTTTTTTTACACTGATTGCTTTTACACCCATATTGGATGTAAAAGCAATCATTTCTCTTTCTCTCTGTCTGCATTCTTGCAGTCATTGAGAAGTACTGAGGGAGCTGTGATTGGTCACAGCTTGTCACATGGTACAAGGCTGTTGTGAATAGCCTTGTACCATGTGACCTCTGTGATCATTCACAGATTTCATACGTAGTAAGCAATGATGTCACAAGTGACATCTTGCTTACTACTTTGCATGTGATCACTGATTCGCCAATCAGTGATCACATGATCGGGACCTCGTACAGAGCTCCCGTCCGACGATCGGTGTTTCACTGTGTCTGGAGGACACAGCGGGCACCGGATCGCGGTGGTGCGCGCTCCCAGGGAGCGCGCACAGCTAGAAAAGGCTGGTGCCGTTTAGAAACGGCAACCCGCCCCTGGACTGCCACCGCCCTGCCGTTTATAAACAGCAGGCGGACGGCAAGGGGTTAAAGAGGATGTGTTGTATGTTTGCGATCCTGTAATAGTAGTGAGTGGCTCGTAAGTTACATCTTTGTTTTTAGATGCATTGCATACTAGCACAACATGAAAGACTTACCTTGAAACGAAGTCCTCCAGCGGCGTGCTGTCACCGCTGCAGAGTCTTCCACCTTCACCCAGTCTTCCTTCTGGGTTTTGCAAGCTGCTGCTGCTTCAATGGCTGAGCCGCTACAAAGTCAAGTCACGGCCATGGCACAGTGCATGCTCCGGTGACGTCACTGGCTGCCAACCAAGCGAAAATCTAAACTGTGCACGTTGAGGAGATATTTATTTAACCTACAAGTAAGCTTTATTATAAGTATTGTACCCAATTTAATTGTACGACTTAAATACAACCAGCCAGTTGATTTTTTTCTTGCCATTTTTGCCAGCAGCTAAACCCCCTAACAATAATCAGCAGGGAAGTCTGTGTTGATGGGGGAATCAAGCAATTTTCTTTCCTGAAACCATGAAATTCTCTTCTATGGCCGGCTTAAAACTGATTTTGTTTTTCCTTGCCATACCATTTGTTTGATATTCTGTGTAATTGCTTTGTCCCCCTGGATGGACGAACTTGAAGCTTGTTATTTTCCTTGCAAACGCTATAAAAATTATTGCACAGAAAATGCAAACACAATTTTGAAGTACTTTCAATTGAGATTCAACAAGTCATCGAATGTACTGAGAATTTTAGTATAAATATTCATGTGAATGTTTAAAAATCTAGTAGTGTAATGCCAGCTTAAGGCTAATGTCAGATGAGTATTAATTAGGCTGGGAGCTGGGAAACAGCAGATTTTTTATATATAGCAGGTAAAAAGTACTTCTTTACTCAAAATAATAGCAAAATGTAATAATGCTGGCATATTGTAATTCATATTAAGTGAAAATTTTAATGATATGCCTGCTTTAAATGTTTTTTAATTAGCGATTAGCGTCCTAAAATAATATGCTGACTAACTCTATGGTGGTATTCCATACCGATTAGCTTCCATAGGATTGTTTTAATAGCTCAATTTGAAAGCACCTATTGTATTTCTATTAGGATTCCTTTACGGGGTAACTACAGTTGTATCCAGCGTTAGTTCTTGACCTACTTTGTGAATCATCCAATTGAAAATATTTGTACGTAGAGATTCCCTCGGGAAACTGAAGGGTAAGAGCTACCTCATTTCATCTAGCCTATTGCTAGCAGCAGTGCTAGATATATTTAGAATCTGTCACATATAGCAGTTTTGTGTTTCAGCTCAAATCAGTTGGTAGGTCAGAGCTGTACTTACTAAAAAGGATGATAAATGTTTGTGAGGGTGACATACACTTTCAGGTGGAGATATCTGGTCAGCATCCACGCTGTTAACATCAGTTGCCTGGTTCATGGGCGAATAGTCATAATGATTAATGGTGATGCTGGCTTTTTATAGTAGGTACTATACACCTACATTATGATGCATTACATAACATAGAACGTAAACATACTGTATGTTCATTCTAATTTCAGAATGTCAAGCATTTCTGCTACAAAATTGTAACTGCTGGGAGCTGGGAGCATGTAGAGCCAGCCACATAAGTGGATTTGCAGGACCATTGACTCAGGGAACTGCTCAGGTTCTGCAACGACTTGTGAATTTTATTAGGGTTTTGTACCTCATCTGGTTTAGGAATGTCTTAGTACTATGTATAAACTGGTAGATTTAAAGTAAAATTAAATAAAGGGTTAGCTAACAATTAGTCATGCAGTTTATTTGAACATCATAGTTTGAGTCAGTTCACAGTAAGCTGATCTTAATATTATAGGTGAATCTGATTTGACCTGCTGGCTTCATTTACTGTATCTTCCAAGACTTATAGAGACTGTTCGAATTTGTCATGTTCCACAGAGTTTCACTTTTACTTCTGAGTTTTCAATAAGACAAACAAAGGATGAATCTACCAAGAAGAACAAGAGTTCCTTATAATAGCACTTAGACGTGGGAAAAGCTATGATCTTAGGCTAGCTGAAGGCTGGCAGATGTCTCACTAAGGGTGAGGTAAAACATCTACCACACCATTAGGTCCCATGGTAATATTGGAAAATATAAATGTAAAAATGGGCACTTTCAGTAGTGCTCATAGATGGAAGCGTAGCCAATTCCTATCCTGTTAATGCTGGCCATACACGGTTCGAAGTTCAGCTGATTCTTGCTGAATGGGCCAAATTTCCAGATTTGGGTAGCCTTGTCTGCACCTCTCAACAAGCTTCCATCTAAAAATCAAAGGAGCCAGGTGGAAAATTCTTAGCCAAAAAGTGCCTGTAGAGTGACAGTCAGCTGCAGTGACTGTTTAGGTATTCTGGAAGCCACGAGAGCAGCAGATGTCAAGTTACAATAGCCAACAGAAAGATTACTACATCTATGCGGGTTAAAGTGACTGAGGGAATCTATTGATTTCTTGTGTTCAGCTCAAGGGGCTGAACAAAAAAAAATCTGGTGTATGGTTAGCCTAAGTAGTCACTCGGTCATGACAGGTGGATCTGATAACATCACTTTTAATGGAGAAACTGGATACATTTTCTCTTAGGTCCTGTGATTAATACAAAAATCCCCTAGAACTCAATCAAGTAAGCCAGCACATTGAATTTACCTATCAACATTTTTAATAAAATGACATTTTCTGCATGCATTCATTTTCAAATATGTGTAAAGCTACACCGCTATGACGAGACCCCTTTCTAAAGTGAAGTCATACTTTTATTTATGACAGCACCCAAGTTAGGAAGACATTAGGGTAATAAACTGAGAGCAGGTTTGACTGGGAGGTAGTCCCAACTACAGCAATACAAAAAATGTCCAGACCCTGAAAAAGCAGTTGAAGAACCAAGTGTGTGTCCACAAATATTTAGAGGTGAACAGAACAGAAAAACAAAATAAGGAAGACCACAATTTGTAAAATGAGAGGCTTAGTGATTTCCCCCATGAGTGCCCTTATGGTAAATAAAACCTTGTGTGTCAGTGCTACTTACAGTCAAACCCTTGGAGAATTTGCCACCCCACCATCTAATTACATATTTATTTAGGGTGGATAGAACTTTTAACAGTAAATTGTATTCTAATGTAGACAGGAAAATCAATACTTCTTAGAGTTGATCACCTGGGTACTCCACAGCTCACACTCACTTCTTCTGCAGACCTCCACTTCACTGAGTTCTGTAATGTGGAGGTAAGTTGGAGGAAACAGTGAGGGGTCCAGGGGACCCAGAAGATTGACACTTCCTGAAGTTTTGGTGTTCCCACAGATTTTAGCAGGAAATATTTCAGGACTGGTGTTCACTGCCACTAGAAGCAGAAAAGATGAGCATTTACCTTCTTATACTATGCTTTGGTTGCTTTTGTATAGCGTCAGGGTCACTTTATTTCAGAAAATGATTATAGCAATTTAATATGTACCAATTTCAGCATTTTATCTCTGGAAAAGAGGCCTTAAAATGTTTTGTGAAGATCTGAACTGCAAAATTACAGAAGGTCGTGCTGATATTATGGTCACAAAAGAAGAAACGAGAGGGTCATATGCAGCCCAAAAACACTCCATATTTTTACTTTTTTTATTATGTGAAAGGTAATAAGGTTAGTAAAAGTTTATAATGAATGTGAGGTGAATATTTGTTTCATCAGTTGTGCATATCTAAAACTTTCAAATGAGAGGGAATACATCATTACATTTGTTGTATGCCGATTCAAACCTAATGAAATTGCCAACTCAAAAGAAAATTAGACATATAGATTTTCATTGTTATAGGTCCATTCCAAAATTATAATATGTTTATCCAGAACTAAGCGTTTATCTTTATTAAATGATGCTTTTTGAAAACCTCTGCGGGTGTTTTTTTGTTTTTCTATGTAATTAGTTTTCTAGTGATTTGTGCCTATTTGTTTCCACCTCAGTAAAATACAAAAGATGTGCCAAAAGGGAGTCAAGATTTTCTGTTGCCTGACAACAGCAAAGCAAACATGACCTGGGTTTTTCCCTAGGCTCATTTGTAATATTAAAATAGTACCAGCACTTGTCATGTGGAAGGTGAAGAAAATACAATGCAGATAAACCCCATGGTGGCTCCCCGATGAGTTAATGGTGCTTTGTCTGTGAAGAGTCATCAGCTTGATCTTATTTATTTATGATATCCATCGGTTTATTTTTTGGTGGAATAGGGTTCCCTAAGGCTTCATGTGCATGAGCAGCATTTTTTTTGCCAAAGCTCCTAAAGTCAACTCCATAAAGGCCTATGTGTCCATGTATACATAAGCTTTTAACAGAGTTTTGGAGTTGCCTCGTTTAGGTGAGGTTAAACCTCCCTCAACTGAACTTGGAAGAATCGTGTTCAGAATAGGAACGTTTTGACCACTGACCACGGGAAAACGCAAAACGTGGCAAAACCGCTGTACCACATTTTTGCGGCGATTTTCCCGCGGCTGGTGGTCAGGGTAGGCTCGTGTACATGAAGCCTAAGGGTTTTCATGTACACGAGCAGCTGCTAAACTCAAGTTTAGGAGCTTTTGGCATTTTTTTGCCAAAGGTCCTAAACTCAACTCCATAAAAGCCTGTGTGTCCATGTACACATAGGCTTTTAGCAGAGTTTAAGAGCTGTTGTTTTCGTCACGATTTGCGTTTCCCAGCCGTCAGAAGTCAGAGTAGGCTCATGTGCATGAAGTCTAAAAGCACCTCAGTCCTTTCACACAAAATAAGTTGGTGTGTGTCTCGAAGACATTGTGTCTAGAAGAGACACAATGGGGTTGATTTACTAAAACTGGAAAGTGTAAAACTTGGTGCAGCTCTGCAGAGAAACCAATCAGGTTCCGTTTTTTATTGTCAAAGTTTAATTGAACAAACTGAAGTTAGAGTCTGATTGGCTACCACGCATGACTGCACCAGATATTGCACTCTCCAGTTTTGGTAAATCAACCCCATAAAAATTAAGTGTTAATTAAATTATCAACATTTTTACCTGTTGCAGGGAACTTTTTTTTAACCCACAAAACAGGAGACCCAGAAATGTAACAGGGTTGAAAGGAAATGAAGGAGGTAATTATAAAATTTCAAGGGTGTTAAAATATGTAATGGATTTGGGGGTGTTCTGAAGACATTCTATGGTCTGCTCATTGCTAGGAGGGATTACTGCATGCAGCAGTTTTTTTTTTTTGGCCTGTCCAAATTTTGCAGGCAGAGAATCTGTGATAAAGAAACTGCTTTCAGGTGTCAGGTAGTTCTTTCTTTCTTTCTCCCTCTCTCTCTCACAAACCCCTGCACGTGTGTGCTTTCTCCCCTCTGTAAGGAGATAGTAAACTTTGCATACGCAGGGATTTGAATTGGAGAGAGAGAGAGCTCCTGTGAAGGTGGGGGTGAGAAGTAACGGTTGGGAGTGTCTTAGCAGCGTCCTAGAAACAAGGCGAGATGGAGAGATATATGTTGCGCTCCTAAATACTTCTCAATAAATAATAATTAAATTATTACCATTAAATTAATTCAAGTTATGATACAAATAACTAAAAAAGGGGAAAAATACCAAAAAATATTTAAATAGATAATTTCAACTAATCAATCTCCTCCAAATAAATATCAAAATAATTCCACATGAAATACTCCTCTAAAAAAATATTTTACCAAGTGCTCATAAATCATCTATTAGTGACATGATGTACTTACTAATACCCTCAATTTCATTTATATTCATAATACCCTCATTTAATATAATAAAAATAATGAACCAACTAATAGCCCTCAACTAAAACGCATTTAAATGATCCCCATAAACAAAAATAACCAAATGCTCATAAATAATTAGTAGTGATTAGTATGAATCCAAATATCATCAAAATAATAGTCCCATTGAATAAAAATGTTTTATATATAGTGACTTGGTGCTTGTTGTTCTTCAATTTGTGACTTTTTTGAATCCTTCAAATAGTGAAGATGTGCGCTCACCTCCTTTGATGCCTGCAATTAGGCTATACACGCTTTCGGTTCACTTTCCCTGGAACCTGCTGGACATATACTTTTGCTGGTAAAATTGGGAGATCCTTCCTTTAGGAGTAATGGATGTATCCTCTGGTGGCTGATTATCCCCTCAGGGATTACACACTCCTTTTGTTATCTCAGACCTCCTAATTATCCTCTCCTTGTGTTACTCCGCATGCAGGAAGAAATAGAGGACATAGTGCTTTACCTTTTAAAACTTTTTATTCCCACCATCCAAGTATTAAACTCACATTAGACAGGTTTAAATAACGCAATATCCCACTGGAAATCCTTGCTGGCCTCTGAGTCATACACCTGCCGTCTATCGTGTTGTGCAGCTCCTCTCCGAGTGATGACGTAGCCCCTCCCCTACGCGTTACGCCTCCAATCACTTGGCTTCATCAGGGGGTTGTGATAGGTCCAAAATAGGACCAAGTCACTATATATAAACAATTGTTTATTCAATGGGACTATTATTTTGATGATATTTGGATTCATACTAATCACTACTAATTATTTATGAGCATTTGGTTATTTTTATTTATGGGGGATCATTTAAATGCGTTTTAGTTGAGGGTTATTAGTTGATTCATTGTTTTTATTATATTAAATAAGGGTATTATGAATATAAATGAAATTGAGGGTATTAGTAAGTACATCATGTCACTAATAGATGATTTATGAGCACTTGGTAAAATATTTTTTTAGAGGAGTATTTCATGTGGAATTATTTTGATATTTATTTGGAGGAGATTGATTAGTTGAAATGATCTATTTAAATATTTTTTGGTATTTATACACTTTTATTAGTTATTTGTATCATAATTTGAATTATTTTAATGGTAATAATTTAATTATTATTTATTGAGAAGTATTTAGGAGCGCAACATATATTTGTAGATATTTCCAACACAGTTGTAGTTATGTGTTTCATGTTTGCTATCCTCTAGTAATTATCACACCTGTGTCACTCTGATTCATCTAGAGATGGAGAGATCACGGGATAGATAGATTGTTTTTTATCTACAAGTCCCCATTACTACATAGTCAGTTTTTTTTGGTAAAAGAGAACTACCCCTTTAAGGTCAGGTCAGACTTGCACTTACATGCAGCAACATGAGGGCATATTTTAAAGCTTATTTACTACTTATGTAAATGTTTGAATATTTATAGCCTGATCAACATTTTAGGCTGACTCTGTCAGACTGCCAGTCTAATGCAGGCCATAGACGGTACGTTTATACGAAAGAATAATCGGCCAATATTCGCACCATTAGTGGGGCAATGTCATCGGCCGATTTTCGCAGTTTTTCCTCATTTCTTTTATCGGTCATGCTGGAAAATTTACAAAAAACGGACGATTTTCTTAATCATTGGTGGCAACCGAACGACCGATTTTTTTCGTTTTTTGGCCGAAAATTCGGCCGATAAACGAACCGTCTATGGCCTGCATTAGAGTCGGTTCACGCTATAGAAATGCAGCCCAGAACCGTTCCGCATGCATTTCTGCATGCTTGTTTTTGGCGCTTTCCGATGCATTGTTTTATGCTTTCCAGTGCGTTTTTAAAGCTTTCCAGTTCATTTTCTCCACTCTCTTTTTCTTCAATTTAAATAGGGACATGTGCGTACCAGTGCATTTTTGGTGTGTTCCAGTGCATTCCAGTGCATTTTTTGTGTGTTTTACCGCGTTCTAGTGCAGTTCTGTGCAGGAAAAATGCAACCTGTTCTATTTTTTTTTTCAGCAACTGGAATGCACTGGAACTGCAAGCACTGATGTGAACTATGACATTGACAACCATATAACCTAATTTCTGTATGGTTTGGATGCAGAAAAAAGCACACAAATATGCATGTAGTAGTGTGAAGTGGCCCTTACTCACGTTTGAACCATACAGACAGGTTTATGCCTAAATCTGTACAGACAGGTTATTTATAAACCTAGTAGTTATCATCATACAACAGGAATTTTCATTTGCCTAAACAAAATTCTAATATATGGTGATCAGGCAGGGGGTCAAAAACACTATGTATTTCAGCAAAATCAGTATAGACAACCCCTGGTGCAATCTTATGTGGCCCTTTGACATGTCAGTGCTTGCTTCATGTGTACATGTAACCATGAGAGTAAACATTCACCAATATAGAAAATAGCCTAACACTATAAGCTGAGAACATTCGATCAGCAGGGAAAATAATATGAGGGGACTTCTGCACTGTGTACTGTCTATGAAGAACCCTCTAAAGACATCAGAATGAATGGGTGTTTGGCCGAATTAACCTTCAAAAACAAAATATAAGTGAGAGGTTCCCCCCATAATCCATCCCAGACCCTTATCCTAGCATACAGCATGAGTCACCAGAATAGAAGGGGGTACCAGAATTTGAACCCCCCCCTCCACATGCCCTCAACATGGAGAGTTGGTACCTTGCCAGGCGGAACCCCTTGCAAATCATCTTATCTTCATGTTTTTGAAAACAAGGTCCTCTTCCCCACAACTCTGGTCTGGTGGTTGTAGGGCTGTATGGGTGGGGGGCTTATTGGAATCTGAAAGTCCCCTTTAAAAATAAGGGGGCCCTCAGATACTTCCCCCCCCCCCCCACCATATGAATGAGTAAGAGGTACATAGTATCCCTACGTATTCAGACAAAAAAGTAAATGGTAATTTAAACACACACCTTTTGTCAAGTTATTTAATTAAAAAAAAAAAAAAGAACCAGGGTATAAATCCACTGTCAGTCACGTTGTCCAGTGATGCAGATCCACATCGATCACGATACCTGCCAAACAAAAAAAAAATTGTCACCTGCCAACATATCCAAACCCATTATGTGACTTCCGTCCAATGTCATCTCTTGGTCCCCGCTGCTGCTATATAAACAGAGGGAGAGTTCTCCGAGTGACGTCATTCGGTTGCTACGTTTTGTTGAGCGTCAATGTGTTAAGCTGGCCTTACACACATTTTTTTTTTTATTTAGTTTGAATACAGACAAATTTTAACAGATTCCTCCATCCATGTTAAACAGTGCAGATGAATGAATCTCCTGCTGTGACTGATGTCACAATATCTGGACAGTGCCTGCATCTTATTAGATGCAGGTGCCATTCAGCCAACAATCCAGCTTGAAGCATTTTGGGTGAGAGGGTGCCGATAGGGTTACCAACAGAACAAATTTCGTCTGGTTCATCCACTCATTCCCCCCATGTATAGCCAGCTTTAGTGTTATGCACAAAAGTGCCAGTTTTTATCTGTGATTTGTCTGAAATATGCTTTAATAGATCGTGTGGCCTAAAAAATCTTTTTATTTGAAATTGTAACTTTTAATGCAGAATAGCTAAACCGTGGTGATTTATTTATGTAGTCCCAGATACTGAATCTGTCTATGGTAGGGTCTGTGGTTCACTAATCAATCACATTCTGCAGCTGTTTGCAGGACTATAAATGGTACAGCCCAAGTTGGTCCAACTGGTTGGTCAGATGTGATCCTTATAGGCACATATTACTCAAAGTGTTAATGCTTTATTAGTTAAGGGAAAAGAACAGACTAGATTTTGAGTTTAGAGACCTATAGAAGCATGGAATACATCCTATGCCTTAGTTTCATGCCTGCACTGGATTAGCTCAGTGCTAACAAACATTTCTCTCAGTAGAGGTTTTCATTAAAAGGCCATTGTCACATGTCATTCACTCAGTCAAAGACACATATCAACAGCTTCCCAGGGAGCTAAGGAAGAAAAAAAAGAGAACGTCCAATAAGATAGAAAATATAAAGGAGCATAAAACCATACTGTATAAACCAGCATGAGCTAGCCGCTTAAATCAAAGAAGGTTACTAGCAAGCATGTGCTGATGTATGCATGTACTGCCAAGGCACATATTTAATGAAAGTACAGAAAAAGATTTTGAAGTTTCCAATTCTAATAACTGGGAAAGCCTAACACTGATGTTGTAAAGGCCTTTAAAAAAAAAAAAATCTTCTGCCTGCAAGTTAAGAGCATAATTTACTAGTATGCATCACGTGCTAGCACATTGTGAAAGAATTACCTTAAAATTAAGCCCTCCAGCAACACGCTGTCACCACTAACAGGACATCCGTCTCCCCCCGGTCTTCCTTCTGGGTTTGCAGGCTCCGGTTATTTAAATGGCGAGCTGCAACAACTTCACTCCCGTGAATGCGCACAAGAGCCATGGTCACAGCACAGCGCTCTGATGGGACGGCATGCCATCCCTTTAGAGAGCTATGCGCATGTGCCGGTTGTAGCAATCGTACGTACAGAGATGGACGCGGTCATCCATCTTGCTCAAGACCCTCCATCTTGTATCTCTCTCTCCCTCCAATCCCCCTCCTCAGGAATGTGGTCTGTGTGTGTTCAAAAGGCCTCAGGCCCCAGCTGGAGAGCTTCATGGTTATAAATCCCAAATTAGCTGGTGCCCGGGTGTCTGTTAGCTTCTCAATCTGAGATATCGTAAAACCATAAACCAGTCCTTCACTGGGCTTCAAAGACATTCCAGCCAGCCGTAAAACAGACCTCACATTTAAAACCCACTTTTCCATATAATTTTATATATTAAGGTAGGAAATAATTACATAAACATAAAGCATATATTCGGATAGCTCAGTTTAATGCGAGTCGTCTGATATCTTACACCCTTAGTGGAAGTCTATAGGAGAGCAGAAAGCCTTATAGTTCTAGCTGGAATAGTCAAATATGGCTTGTTTGATATCTATTTTCAATCAAAAAACCACCTCCAAAATATAATACTAGAACCCCACAACACAAACAACACCTTCCCCTGAAGGTGTAACAAATTATATATGTGAAAGTGTTTAAACAAAATAAATATAAACAACAACTATAAAGTCCATCAATTAGTCCATCAACTATTACCCCTAATTACCCTAAAATATCATAGTGAAAAATAGTTCAAACTGTTCAAAATTCTTCCAACGATCTCCCAGATGTTTATACTTCAAAAAAAGAAAAATATCACATAGTGCATTATCCTTCATACAACATCAATTTAATTCATCCCCCGCACTTCGTACAGTGAATAAATGTGAAAAAACGTGAAAAAAAAAAACGTGAATTAATTAGTGAAAACACTGTGTGTATGAATCACCCTTCAGTGCCACAAAAAGTTGCAAACCAGTGTGCACTTCTATTTAAAGTAAGGGTACCCTTACCAACACTCCAAATAACACATGCTTATACTGATCCAACAGCTTTCCCAGGAATAGGTAATCTCCACAATCCTCCCTGGATTCCTTAACCTCAATGATCCCAATGACTCCAGGCGCTTCACTCCATCCAGAGATAAAATATGAGGGACATAATAGTGTGATACCGCCAATCATATAACAATATGACCTTTATTTATACTGCTTAAATCAAAAAGCCTTTAAAATCACTTGTTTATAATATATAGACCTCACAGCCATCCAGGAAAAACGTCCAAGTACTCCAAATGCGATCGTTTCCCTTCTCCAAAATGGCCGCCGGTCAACTTCCGGTTCCTGTGTGCGTCTTGACGTCACTTCCCTTGACGCGTTTCGTCATCGACTTAATCATGATCACTTTATGTTTGATATCTAGACGTTCAGCAGATGATTCTGCATATTAATCTACCCGTGGATAGAATGTTACATGTACCTAGGGAAGGTTATTGCCCTGGTATAACTTGTGAGGGATGTTGGTTCTAGCCTGAGTCCCCCGCCTACAACACCCCTCCCCAAATGAGGCGATTGGTTCCTAGAAAAAGGCTGTTTATGTAGCAGTTAGTTGAGCTGAAGAATTCTCCCTTTTAACATCGGAACCAACTTTGGGAGAAAAGGCACCCTTTTTTTTAGGAACCTTGAATTTGCTTAACCCAGGACTTTTGGCAAGTACTCTACCTCTCTAAATGTCTTTCTGTTATCTGTGGTATTGCTCTCTGTATTTATATATACATATTGGCTACATCTTTTTCTGTAAATATTTCTATTGCACCCTTTTGACCTTTTTAGTAATAAATCCTATTATCTGAAAAGTGTTGAACTGTTTCTAAAGCTCTTTAATGCAAATTAAGAATCCCTTTCTCTGAAGAGCGCTACTGTGTGTTTTAAACCTCTATATATCTCTGCCTGCGGTGACAGTGGTATACAGGCGATTATTCAAACATCATAGTGTTATTGCTAATATTGGCGAGTTTCCTCCTTTTCTCTACAAAAAGGCGGTGGTGGCAGTGTGAAGGGTTAATTGCGTAATTAAATTGACCCAGTAACAATCGCTTTCAGGCTGCAGGTACATAGATTGTGGTCCATTAGCTGGAAAATCTTTGTGCAGGGTGCAGCTGAGTGTGGCATTGTTACGCACGTGACAGCGCGGTTTTAGATTGACTAGTCCTTTGGTCACGAGCTGGTGAGAAGGGCTGGGGGTCTGATGCCACGATCATCACACCGGTGATATCACCAGCTGCAGAAGTAGTGAATATCACCCAACTGTGCACATTTAGGAGATATTCCTTGTACCCACAGGTAAGCTTTATTATAAACTTTTCCATAGCTAGAAGTGAGCAAGCGGTGTTTGCTACCACTTTAACCACCCGCTGAACACGCTATAGCCGAATGACGACTACAGCGCGGCCATCCAATTCTGGGACAGCGTCATATGTCCTCCTAGAACCGCATCTCCTGCGTGCGGCGTTCGCCTGATACTCTCTGTGATCGCTGTGTCCTTTGGAAACAGCTAATCACATGTCATGGTAAAGGGCCAATCACAGTGGCCCTTTACTATGTGATCAGCTGTGTCCAATCACAGCTGATCACAATTTAAACACACTTGCTGGTTATCGTCAGTACATTCCTCATGCTGTCACAATGTGAAGAAACTACTGCCGATAATCGTCAAGTGTGAAATGAGACCTCTACACTGATCAGTGCAGCCCCAGCAGTGCTCATTGGTGCTGCCTATCAATACTGTCAGTCAGTGCCCATCAGTGCTGCCAATCTGTGCCTATCAGTGCTGCCGGTCAATGTCACCTATCAGTGCATTTCAGTGCTGCCTATTAGTGCCCTTCAGTGCTGCCTATTAGTGTCTATCAGTGCCTATCATTCCCACCTATCAGTGCAGCCTCATCAGTGCCTCATCAATGCCAACCAGTGCAGCCTCATCAGTGCCCATCAGTACAGCCTCACCAATGCACATCAGTGAAGGAGAAAAATTGCCTGTTTGCAAAATTTTATAATATAAACTAAGAAAAACCTTTTTTGAGGTTTTTTTCTTCACAAATTTCAGTCTTTTTTTTTGTTTGTTTGGCAACAAATAAAACACCCAGTGGTGATTAAATACCACCAAAAGAAAGGTCTATTTGTGTGAAAAAATATAATCATTTCATATGGGTACAGTGTTGCATAAGTTCGGTAGTGCTTAAGGGATATTTTTCCTGTTCCTTGTGATGTGCATGTGAATGTTGCTGTTAGCAAACCATGTGTGTTTGTAGTTAAGTACACTATAAAGAAATCATTGAACAATTTTTAAAAAACAGAAACTTTGATTAATTTTAACATAGTTTAATCTTAGCAAGTAACAGTAGGCTGTGATTGGCCCTGTCTGTACCATGTGACCGCTGTGACCAATCACAGCTAACAATGCAAATGTATACAATGGATAGCATAAAAGGAAGCCATCCATTGTATACAATTGTCATGTGATCTGCTGTGATCACAGCGGTCACATGACACTGGCAGCAGGCCAGTGTAGTGATCTGTCATTAGCTGTGTCCTTTGGACACAGCCGGCCACAGATCTCGCCACTGTACAGCCTCGTGGGCGTGTGAGTGCCACCTTCTGACAGGCCATCATATGACGTCCACTCAGAAGCAGGAGCATCCCGCCAAGCCATCAAGTCACTATAGGCCAAGCGGGAAGGTGTTAAAACATCCTTTCACATCTTCTATTTCGTATATATCTAGTGAAACCAATTCAGGTTCCCAATTCATAAGTTTCACTCCATCTAGGAGAATTGCACAATATTTGATGTTGTGGAGTATTCACAATATTATACAGCAGGGTTTCTCAACCATGGTTCCATGGAACCCTAGGGTTCATCCAGAGGTTGCTAGGGGTTCCTAGGCCAGTGAGCAACGTCTGTCTGTCACATAAGTTCCCACTGACACCATTAATCTATTTAGCTATCTGTAAGAGGATAATTCTTTCCAATGTTCACAAGTGTAAGAGTAGCATTCTTCCCACTGACTGGTACACTATTGTATCATAAGTTGTAGATAAAGTCATTTTTAGTGGTGGTTCCCTGAGACCGGAAAGTTATTTCAAGGGTTCCTATGTGCTGAAAAGGTTGAGAAAGTCTGTTATAGAGAGTATTGCATATTAATACTAGAAATGTTGTTGTACAGTAAGCATTACCCACGTATGACTAGCTTAAAGCAACTTTAGGTAGCCTGAAAATAAAATATGGTGGCTGCAATAGTGGATTCTTAACATTTATCTCTTATGTGGGTGGCGAGTTGTTACTTCAGTCTCTACAGTGGCTGAAAAAAATGTAACAGCAGATATACTTCTTGGTATGTTTAGATGCCTGGTCTGCGTCACTACTGTATCCTGTAGTGACATAGCAGCCAACATTTCTTTTACATTTTGGATAGGTGATTGTATTTTTGGATGCCTTGAATGGCAACAAGAACAATTGAGTACTGTTCATGATACTTTTGGGGTGTGCCTCCTTCTTCAAGCTCCAAGCAGTAATCACATCAAGCATCTTGAATTGCAAAATACTGGCCGACAATGCAGCATGTGGAACCTTTTTTCCAACACACTGTTTTACATCAGTAAAATTTGGTTCATTTTCATGGCTATGCATATTGCTTGCAAAAAGAAAGTCAACATATTACATGACAATGCATCAGGCATAAACAAACCTTTCAGCTGCAACTTATTATCAATCAGAATTCTTTTTGTTTTAGGCTAAATTCCTATATTCATAAATTGTACTTTAAAATTGCATAGTGTAGGGATGCACCGAAATTTCAGTCTTTGGTCAATATGAAAATGAGCTTTAATACAAGTGCCGAAAATAATGCCAGCGCGGCCAGATGTTTCTCAGCCTTACCTGAGAACCCATCCTGGGGCTGGGCATAGACATCAGTGAAGGAAAGACGGACTCCACTCATCTCTATGCCCTTAGAGGACCGAAGCGACGTCACTATGTCACTTCCGGTTCTGGTGCCTTGTAAACAAGGCCTTTTTTTTTTTTTAAGCATTAGATCAATGCTTTTTTTGATCTAATGCTTTACATTGTAGAGGAGAGATGTGGGGTCTTATTGACCCCACATCTCTCCATAAAGAGGACCTGTCACTGCTTATTTCTATCACAAGGGATGTTTGTATGTTTGTGATAGGAATAAAAGTGATTAAAAAAAAAAATTAAATGGACAGTGTAAAAAAAAGTAATAAAATAAATGTAAAAAATTTTTTTAAAGTGCCCCCGTCACCCCCGTGCTCGCATGTAGTGGTGAATGCATAAGTAAGCCATGCCCACATATGTAAACGGTGTTCAAACCACACATGTTTGGTATCGCCACAAACATCAGAGTAAGAGCAATAATTCTTGCACTAGACCCCCTCTGTAACTTTAAACTGTTAACCTGTAGAAATTTTCAAAGCATCAGCCATGGAGATTTTTAAGTACCATAGTTTGGCACCATTCCACGAGTGTGCGCAATTTTAAAGCAGGACATGTTATCTATTTACTCGGGGCAAAATCATCTTTCATCTTTCTCCTAGATTGTAAGGTCGAAAGAGCAGGGCTCTCGATCCCCTCATGTTTTGCATTGTATTGGTATTGTTCTGTCACATGTTCTGTCCCCCTTTGTAATGTACAGCGCTGAGCGAACTATTGGCGCTTTATAAATACTGTATAATAATAATATAATAATAATAATATTTTACAAAAATTGGGGTATATAGTGTGGATTTTTTTATTAGTTTTTTTTAATCATTAAAGTGTATTTTTTTTCCAAAAATATTCCGTATGAAAAATATATTAATTTTTAAAAACTGTCCATTTCGGTTTTCGGCCAAGTGCATCGTGAATTTTGAGTTTCGGCACCAGAATTTTCATTTCGGTGCACCACTAGCATAGTGGTTATAGCACAAAAATCTTCAGTACGTGATAGTGCATCCTCAATACACTATTATCTAACTAATGCAAGGACTGACAAGCTGCAATATATTAAATTCCTGTTTTTAGGAAAAAATATACTTTAAGGGTACCTTCCTCTCAAGTGCAAGTAAGCCTCACTTTGCTTTCTTACTAGTGTCCAAACATAGAGCACAATCACAGTAACTTGGTCCCTGCTTTGATAGACCATGCTGTTACAGATGGGTATTTGTTTCTTGATAATATATTCTGTACAAATACAGAATACAGAAATAAATACAGAGCACTTTCTTGATCAAAATTTTTATGTACGATTTAGTCATAGGAAATAAAGAGTTACACTATAAATTTGCTAATAGGGACCCTAGAAATGTAAAGTTGAAGGGTGCGATTTATCAAAAGCAAACATAGGTCCAGTAAGAACCAGTCTCACAAAGATAGACAAAAGCCAAGACATTGTTAGCCTACTGTGTGGACCTTGTGGAGATCTGTTATCTTACTAAGGCCAGAAGGACAAGGATTCAGCCGAATTCAACCTTTGTCCCAGTCTTTGAAACTTATTTAGCTATTTACATACTGAAATGTACATAGAAACTCACTGAATTATTAGAAAAGACTAGTCATGTGTTTGTTAAAGATTTTCAAAGATTTTTGTAGAGTCATATTTTTGCCTTTGAAGTGATATATATATAGTAAATACGTGTGGATAATTGTTTAGGAATATTGATTCAAGAAGTATCCAAACAAATAGTTAAAAATGGAAAAACATGGAAGGCTACCTAGGGCCCTTGTCACACTAATGATCTTGTCACTGGTGATATTGTGGCTGTTGCTCCATAACCAAATAATTATTGTATTGGGAAATAATTATTTGTCTGTAAATATCCATACCTGGCTGACTGATCTTGGGATTAGGGGTGGAGAAAAAACAGCATCTAATTAGTCATACACATGACTATTCAGCCAACATGATTGCATAAATCTATGAAAAGCTCTCTTGAAAAAAACATCCATTGAAAAAAACATTTTTTTGTACAATAACATTGCAAATTATTTTCATTTAATCAGTACAGTATTTGTCCGTAAAAAAAATCGAGAGGCCAAGACCACGCATTCTCAGAAATGAAATAATACATTACAATACATTACATTACTTTGTTGTATTCTGCCGTACGAGAATTTTCTTAACTTTAGTAAATAAAAAATGTAAACCTCCTGCACTACTAAGCCTATACTAAGAATATTTAATGAAGCTGCCAACATCCAATCATATACCAGATGATAAATCAAATAATGAAAAAAGAAATGATGTGGCGCTCCTACCTATGAATAAACCCTAAACCTGTAAAAAATACACTCAATGGGCTCAAGTGGAAGTCACGAGACACTCGTGACGTAACGCATAGGCGTGCTGTGACATACTTCCGGTCGGACGCCATCTTTGTGCACCCATTCAGCTACACCCATTGTGAAGGGAAATATCTGTTTATGCTGTTCACAAGAAGGAGGATCATGTGAGTGCATATCTTACGGTTACCTACATTTATTAATAAAAGCAGTATTATTCTATTTGGAGCTTCTGCTTATATTCTATGAAAGTTACTGGCCATACTTACTACACTACGGGAAAGAGGTCTGCCATTACATATACCAGTCTGAAAGAGGGATGTCATCCAGGAGAAAGTGCCGCGGTTATGGAGGAGCTTTACACATTAAGGATCCAGTGATTTTATATTTTATGTGTATTGCACCCATCTTGGACATTTTTTGTTATTAGGGTGTGCTATATATATGTATGTTCTGCACGGCATGAGATATATTTTTTGCACTATATGCATGTAGATATATTGATTTGTGTTTTTCATCGTTTTATTGAGTATTTGCACGAAATGTGATGTGTTTTTTTCACATATTGATTTAGTTGGTTGATTAATTTTGTATATATGTTACATGTACATGCGTTTTGATACTTAATGTGGGGTATATTTTTTTGAGAGATTTGGAGCACCTATAGTAGTCCTATTATTGGATCACTCACGATCACGTAAAAATTGGACATTCAGTCCAGATTGGTGTGAGTGTTGTGTGGTTTGTTTTCTATGCACATACGCTGCGTTTAGGCATCATTATCAGCTTATGCATGTTCCTTTTTTCACTTATATAGCTGGCATTTATCACATGCACTATGGAACTCACTTCCCCAATCCATCAGACTGTCACCTACCCTCCTCACCTTTAGGCGCACCCTGAAAACCCATCTCTTCAGGGAATCCTACCCCACCCTCACCTAACAGCCGATCTCCTCCACTCCTCCTACCACTCCATCCCCCACAGCCATTTCCTCCTGTACCACTATCCCCTCCCTCCTAGATTGTAAGCTCGAAAGAGCAGGGCCCTCGAACCCCTCGTGTATTGTTTTGTTACTGTATTGTCTCATGTTCTGTCCCCCACTATATTGTATAGTGCTGAGCAAACTTTGGAGCTATATAAACACTGTATAATAATAATATCACTTTATTTGTGTATTCATTTTATTTGTTTTATTGTGGATATTTACATGCGTTTATTAGTGTATTTTTTACAGGTTTAGGGTTTATTCATAGGTAGCAGCGCCACATAATTTCCTTCTTAACTTTAGTAACCTCTTCATTTTTCGATATGAGACTATCATGCAACAAAAAACAGATGATAAGTTATCTGATTTTCTGATCGTGTGCTAAGCATAGCATGCATACTGAACTGGCTGTACTTACCATTCACTCATATCTGTGGCTGCACCAGGTGTAGTATATGATGGAGTTTTGAGGCATAAAGAATTCCTGGATGTAATATGAAAATGAGCTCTGCATGGGGACTTTTTTGTATATGGCCACAGCATTTCTTCAAGATAATTAACAAAGTTAATGGATTGTTGCATTGTAAAAACAATATGTATCCAACAGAAGTAATAGTCCTCATGCACACAGGTGTATGAAAATATTCTGCATTTTTTCTGGCAGGACTTTGCATAAAAATTGCTTTGTGTTGCATTTTTATGCTATCAGCGTGAATATTATTTTATTCTATCCATTAGAATAAATTTACATGCATATGCCCACATTTAGGTTCTTTTACGTGCGTATGGGTGTAAATTATTCTGGAAAATTACTCTCTGAACGCAGATTTGGGACTTTTTTATGCTGCTCTAAAATACGCTTCTAAAAGACACAATGTGCATATGCACATTAGATAACCTAGAACTGCTTTCAGGGACATTAAAAAAATGCCAGACTCCTTCAGGGTCCATGCACACTAGGGGCAGAAAAAAATGCCAGAACCTCTGGTAGAAAAAAAGCAGTTTAAAAAGTGCTCATAGTGGCTCGTATTGCACAAGATTTTATGAGTGTTTATAGGCATTTGCTTTTATAAGTGTTTTTTTTCCAAAACATTCCCCTCTACTCATTTTTCAGTGTATATTTGAAAACACCAAATGCTCGTAAACGCTGCGTTTATGCACATTAAGGGTTTTTCTGCCCAAAAGCTCCTCCCAAAACTGCTGTTTTAACCGCTTCCCGACCTCTCTGTAGCAGAACTACTGCTACAAGGTGGCAGGGCTGCGCTTTCTGGGTAGGGGAAGTACCCGCGCCGCTATCGACAGTTTCAGCTGTTGATCACCAGGTCCTGGCCGGAGATTCCCCAGCAGCACCCTGCGATCGCTGATGAACAGTGACAGAGGAGAGGTCTGTATGTAAATAATACAAATCTCTCCCCTGTCAGCTCCAGCACGCTACTTTGTATTGCTCTGCTATATAGCAGAGCAATACAAGGCAGAGTGCTTGCACTGTAAAACACACACACAGCACACAGTAAAACCACACACAGTTAACCCTTTGATTGCCCAAGATGTTAACCCCTTCCTGCCCAGTGTCATTAGTACAGTGTCAGTGCTTTTTATTAGCACTGATCACTGTATTAGTGTCACAGGGGATGTCAGTGGCAGTCAGTTCCCCCCACCGGTGTCAGAATGCCCGCTGCAGTCCTGCAGTCCCTTTATAAGCTACTAAGTACCGCCATTACTATTATAAAAAAAAAAAAAAAAAATTCCAGTCTGCTGCCATTTGTAGATGCTATAACTTTCATGTAAACCATGATTTTTAATTTTTTTTACTGGATATGTTTAATAGCAAAAAGTCTGAAATATTGGTTTTTTTTTTTCAAAATTGTTGGTCTTTTTTTGTTTATTGCGCAAAAAATAAAAAATGCACAGGAGATCAAATACCAACAAAAAAAGTCCATTTGTGGGAAAAAAAGGACATAAATCTCATTTGGGTGCAGCGTTGAATGACTGCGCAATTGTTAGTTAAAGTAATGCAGTGCCGTATCGCAAAAAATGGCCCGGTCAGGAAGGAGGAAGGGAGGGTAAATCCTCTGGAGGGCAAGTGGTTAAAGAAGTTTTTTCTGCTTCCAAACACTCCTCTACAAATATACCTGTACGCTCCTTAATATGCATGGACATCTAGGCTTACGTAGAGCTTCTTCTACAGGCTGAAGAAAAAAAAAGGTATAACATCTGTATAAGGCTCCATGTACACAGGATATTTGGAAAATACTTCTGAACGATGGAAACTGACTGCTGGAAAACGTAGGTTAAAAAACGTCTGTTTAGCCGCATTTGCATACCGCGTTTATGCGCGTTTATGAGGAGACATTCCAAAATGCCCAGAATGCACTGAAAAATTGTAAAAATTAACTATTTCGGACATTTCGAGAGAAATAGAAAGAGCAGAAGCAGAGAGATCAGTATGTGTTGAGATGACCTGTCTTTTCTGGTTGTATTCACTATGGATCCCATCATGAGCATAATGCGGCACGTTCTACCATTCTTTCCTTCACACAAAACCTGCAACTGACTGCGCTGGTGTACTGGGTCCATTTGAATACATGGAAAATGCTTTGCATGCATTTCTGATGATGAAAAAAGGCTCTGGACAGCATTTGGATATGGAACAGTTAAAAAAACGCTTCTAAATGCGGTTAGCCGAGTTTACAAGCATTTACAAGCATTTGGCATTTGAAACGCTGATAAAATCTACTCCTGAACGCAAGTTTGGTGCGTTCACAAAAACGACTGTAAACTCAATTACCTGTACAGTAAATGTGTACATGGATACATAGGAAAACATTAGGGAGAGTTCAGGGGCTGCTAAACAAAATGCAGAAAAGCTCCTGAACGTGAGTTTATCATCTGCAGTGTACATGAGCCCTAAGCAGCATTTGTTATGCCCAGTGTGCATAGGCTCTAACAGGAGCATTTTTTCTGCCCATGTGCATGAGGCCATACATTTTTTCTCATGTATTGGCATCATCCCTATGCTGTAGCTACCCTGATGATGGAATTATCCAAGAAACCTTTGTCCGTTGAAGCAATAACATTGGGCTAGGGTCACAATCTATTAGTAATGGTTTAGTAACACAGCAAAACTGTAAATGAGCAAAGTGTAGTTCATCATGTATAATAAGGACATTATGAATCCTATTTGCAGACAGTTCTTAGCCGTAAGTCAGTTTGCACATATTTTGTTCCAGTCTTGCAAACTGGTCTTTGTTGGAATGTGTGGAGCTAATCTAAATCTTAATAAAGATTACATTCTGACATGCTATACCTTATCTGGCATTTTGGCAATTGAAATGATAAGCCAGTGTGATTTTCTACTAAGGCCTCCTGCAGATGTGCTTTTTTATTGTGTCCCTATAAGCTAATGCCCTCTTAGCCCACATTACTAAGGCACATTAGAGCATGTATAACAGCTCCCATTCACCTGTGTGGAGTGTAAGCTCTACAGCCCAGTGTGGCTCTGACAAGATTTGTTATAATACAATAGAAGAGACGGTACTTGACAAGGGCTTATAATAAGCTCATCAGAGAGCGTTGTGTTCTTTGAATTGTGGTACAGCCCTGACTTGCAGTGGACCCTGTTTTGAAGGATAAGTATGCTTTTGAGTAAAACCTCAAGCCAGTCATACAGGCAAATTTAATTTTAGTTCATCCGGAAGCTGAGAAAATCCGCTCAGTGAGTGGCCCTGTCACCCACCTCCTGTCCAACTGTATTTGAAAGTTGACAGGGCTGGTTGTCAGAATACAATAGGCACAGTGAGAGATTTGTTCTTTTGTGCTGTGTAGCCCTAGTCCTGAAAAATGTCTAGTAATGGTATGTATATATAGATATATTTATGCAGAAGATCCCCTTCCTTTCTCTTGCAGGCCAGTGTACATACAGTTGTGCTCAAAAGTTTGCATACCCTGGCAGAAATTGTGAAATTTTGGCATTGCTATTGAAAATATGACTGATCATGCCATAAAATACTCTTTTATCACCCAAATGGCCATGATCAAAAGTTTACATGCCCTGGAATGTTTGGTCTTGGTACAGAAACACATGGTGACACACACGGGTTAAAATGCCAATTAGAGGTTAATGTCCCACATCTGTGGCTTTTTAATTTGCAATTAGTGTCAGTGTATAAATAGTCAATGCGTTTGTTAGCTCTTACGTGGAAGCACTGACTAGGCTAGCTACTGAGTCACGGGGATCAGAAAAGAACTCTCAAAAGTCCTGCGTAACAAGGTAATGGAACTTTATAAAGATGGAAAAGGACATAAAAAGATGTAAACTTGGCCGTTTGGGTGATTTCTGCTATCATTATAACTTAAACAGGAGCTAAACTATTTGATAATAAATGGCTTCATATGATCAACATCCTTCAATAAAAGGGCATGTTTTGGAATGATCAGTCATATTTTCAATATCAATGTCAACATTTCCCAATTTCTGCTAGGGTATGCAAACTTTTGAGCACAACTGTATCTGTGATGCCAGTAGGGGTGGGTATAGTACTCTTAAACTGAGATTCAGGCGTGTGTCAGTCTGAAAGTTATTTACTGTAGGCTAGTCTATGTCAGACCTTGCCTCCAGTCTTTTAAGGCTCATTCATATGAGCTTTGGTCTCTGAAGAACAATACACATGGAGCATGGCCCGGGCTTTGTATTACCGTGGATGGATGGAGCAGGATACGCTCCTTGAGGGACCAGCACCTGAAGCAGAGAACCAATGTGATGGTATGCAGGAGGATTTGAGCAGTGCCATATCTCAACCATTCCTGCATTATCACACCTGTCTTGCCCCAGGGCATAATTTGGGGAATCTTATTAGACTTAGCCAAGTCACCTTGCTGAGCTAATTTTGGGCATGAATTTACTTTTAAGCCTGCTGTTTGTTACATCACATTGTTGTGAACTATGCATTGCTAGTGATATAACCATTTTGTGTTTCCATTGTAAGTACCAGGCAATATGCTGGCCAAAAATCTGTATTTGACTTTATTTCTTTATTACAGGTACTTATATAGAGCTGTCAATTTACGCAGCGCTTTACATATATATTGTACATTCACATCAGTCCCTAACCCTCAAGGGGCGTATAATCTAAGGTCCCTAACTCACATTCATACATACACATACTAGGGCCAATTTAGACAGGATCCAATTAACCTGCCAGCATGTTTTTGGAGTTTGGGAGGAAACCGGAGTACCCGGAGGAAACCCACACAGGCATGGGGAGAACATGCAAACTCCAGGCAGGTGGTGCCATGGCTGAGATTCGAACCAACGACCCTAGTACTGCCATAAAAAGTAAATTTATTGAAGCCATGATGTGTTAAGCCAACAATAGGTAATGTGATTTTCTTTTCTGCAACCATAAGTTGCAGGAAAGAAAATTGCTTGATTCCCCTGTCAACAATGACAGTGATGGGGAAATCCATCCCGTGGAGCTATTGTGTTCTCCTGGCTGGAGGAGGGGAAGTTGTTACTGCCGGGAGAACACTGTGATTATTGCTAATGGCTATAGCTGCTGGCAATAATTGCATTAGAGATCCAACATGCATAGAACAATGGAATTGGATACAATCAGCTTGCCCATAAATGGTTCAAATCTCAACCAGTCGCTGTTGAACCAGCCGAGATTCAAACCATCTGTGGCCAGCGTTAGAACTTGATTTGGCGTTTTCCTTTTGTATTAAGTGGTGGACCATTACCAGTATAGTAATCGTATTGTAGATGATAAGTACAAAAAGCATTTACTTTTTGGTTGTATTGATTGTGGAATTATTCCATTATTGCCTATTTGTACTTCAATAGAATTGTCTAATTCATGGAAATGCATGGAAGGTTGGGTATTGCTCTCTTGAGTCCATAGTATCTTTTCACTTATCACTGACTGACTACAGGGCAGCAGTTTTCTTATTCAGCTCATAAAGTACATCATCCTGGTTATCATATCTAATATATATATATAAGTGGGTACGTGAGTTATTATAAACAACACCTCTTGAAACCTGCTAACTTTTTGGCTACTAAAACTGAAAAGTGACCCCCACCCCATTCCCAATGTTTGGAGGTTGATGATTTCACTTAAAATGTAAAGCTCACGGTTTAATATTTTGGTGCAGGCTTCATGTCAGGTTGGGATTGTAAATATGTAGCAAACTCTATTTATTCCATTCTCATTGTCCAATATTTGAGTATGATGGCAAGAAAAAGTATTTAAACTCCTTGAAATTAACTGGTTTTCTGCTGTAATATGCCATAAAATGTGATCTGATCCTCTTTAAAGTCACAGCAATAGACCAACACAATGTGCTTAAAGCTGGACTCCGGGATCTAGCTAACATTGCCAATGCATGTCCCTCTCCCTAAGCTCTGTTACTCTGCTGACAAAGTTTAAATCATAATGACTTACTTTTCTTCCAATTTAACATTTTCAGTCCCAGTGATGTCATGAAATTCTTGGATAAGAATGCTACTTCCTGCTACTGGGAGGACTGTATCTCTTGCTGCATATCTATGTGGGGAACAAAAACTACATTTCCCATTATGCAAAGGGAATGTAGGAAGTCACACTCAGGGTATGCGCTGAATCCTGAGTGGAGGGCGGAGTTGGTGCCCAGGGCTCTATCTTGGACACGCCCACAAAGCCAGTTGCAGTCACATACATATTGTGGGCGGCTCAGACCGATAGTCAACTTATGAGTCAGCCCACCACAACGAGCAGGGGTGCAGTTATGTCCCTGCTTGCTGTAAAAGAACTACAGTGGGGCAGAGACAAGACCAGTGGCTGTGGGGATACACAGCATAGTGGCCGCTGGTCTTACAATGCAGATGTAACAGTAAATGAAGCCCTGATTCAAATGACACACACTAGATTTCTTTAACCCCTTCATGCCTAAGGGTAAAACAAATCCAAATGCCTAAGCACAATTTTGCAACGTTGACATGTGTTAGTAAAACTGTACATATCATCACAACTACTTTGTACATCCAGGTGAATTATACTGCATTTTTTTCAGAACAAATTGGGCTTTCATTTGGTGGTAAATGATAATGGATATCTCCCTGATTTTTTTTTAATATCAAAGGAAACCTGGCCCAAAATAGTAAAAAAAAAAATTTTTTTTTAGCTGTGTGTTTCTTGTTACTACCATAACCTACCACCAAATAGCAACCCAAAATAAATTCTCCAGCACTTGATGATCACAGTGATATCATATATGTGTATGTTATTTGTTGTTTGTACCCGTAGTACAGCCCAAAAACAATAGTACGCATTTTGTTTTTGTCTTTTTTTTTTTTTTACCTAAAACACACTGACATTGACACTAACTGACACTGATACCTAAATGTTTTAAAATCCTGACCTTGACCTTTGACCCTGACCTTGACCCTGACCTTGACCCAAACACTAACCCTGGCACTGAACTAGATCAAACCTTGATCTAGGTATTTTTTCTTTTGTTTTTTAATATTTATTTATCCATTCATAGAGAGAGAAAAAAACAAGGGGGCCAGGCTGTACAGTGACTGATCACTGTGATAGCCAATCAGAGGCTATCACAGTGATCATGTGACCCGGAATTGGGAGTCCCGGGTCCCGATCGTTAGAATGGGACCTGGTGCTCTCAGTGACACCACGGTCTTTGTGCTGGGAGCGAGCTGTGCGACGCGCTCCCAGCACAAAGATAGGTACGCAAATATGCGGCCCCATGGAAAAAAGCCCAGCTCTGTGAGGCCGCATATTTGTGTTACGTTGGCGTCAAGGGGTTAAGAGAACACAGTGGAAAGAAGTAAGCAGCATATTGTAGTCAGGAATGCCCCCCCCCCCCCCCACACACACACACTGCTAAACTTTCTGCCTGGAATTGGGCTGTAAGCTGATATCACGCAGACAATTCAAATTTTTCTTGTCTTTATTGAACACACCGAATAAACATTCACAGTGCTGGAAATAAAAAGTTAGTGAACCCATAGACTACTTCAAATAACACTAATTGGAATCAGTGGTTAACCGCTTTCCCGCCACCCTATAGCAGAAATACTGCTACAGGGTGGTAGGGCTGCGCAAAATCATGGTAGGAGGCCTCAGCTGTTGATCACCAGGTCCCAGCCGGTGATTCCCCACCGGCACCCGGTGATCACCGAGTATCAGTGATAGGGGGGAGAGACCAGTATGTAAACAATACAGATCTCTCCCCTGTCAGCTCCAGCACATTGCTTTGTATTGCTCTGCATAGGAGAGCAATACAAAGCAATGTGCTGACACAGTGAAAGACACACACAGCACACAGTAAAACAGCACACAGCACACAGTTAACCCTTTGATCGCCCCACATATTAACCCCTTACTGCCCAGTGTCATTAGTACAGTGTCAGTGCTTTTTATTAGCACTGATCACTGTATTAGTGTCACAGGATTTCCGTAACAGTTAGCCAGTCACCCCCCCCCGGTGTCAGAACACCTGCCGCAGTCCTGCTATAAGTCGCTGATCGCCACTATTACTAGTATAACAAAAAAAATTCCAGTATATATATCGCCATTTGTAGACGCTTTAACTTTCGCGTAAGCCAATTGATTTGCACGTATTGGGATTTTTCTTACAAAAGACATGTAGCAGAATACATTTTGTCCTAAATTTATGATGAAATTAGTTTTTTTTTTTTTTTTTTTACTGGACATGTTTAATAGCAAAAAGTCAAAAATATTGTTTTTTTTTCTCAAAATTGTCGGTCTTTTTTTGTTTATAGAGCAAAAAAAAACCACACAGGCGATGAAATACCACCAAAAGAAAGCTCCATTTGTTGGAAAAAAAGGACATAAATTTCATTTGGGGGCAGTGTTGCATGACCGCTCAATTATCAATTAAAGTAACGCAGCGCCATATCTCCTGGTCAGGAAAAGGGGTAAATCCTCTGGAGGGCAAGTGGTTAACATACTTGGAGTCCAAATAAAGAAATTAGTTTGGAGGTGTGGTTTAGAGCTACTTGGATTGATAAAAGACGCTCAAACATTTTAAGATAGCTGTTCATAAGAAGCATCAGTTGATGTGAACAATGCCTCACAAGAAGGAGCTCCCTGAAGACATACGATCAAGAGCAGTTGATGTGGCTAAGACTGGAAAGGCAGCAGTTATGTTGTGCAGTCTAGGTGAGATTTAAACAGACTTAAAGTAGAACTCTGGCAATCAGCAGTACCTAATTTTTCCACAGAGATTGATAAGTACGTAATTTTTAAAAGTCAGCTGCTGAGTTTTATTTATTTATATATTTATTTCTTTAAAAGGAAGAAGTTTGTCTTTAACCACTTCCCGTCCAGCCCATGTACATAAACGGCTGGACGGGAGCAGTGCAGGAGCGTGTGCCTGTTTATAAACGGCCTCCCTCCCTGGGAGCACACAGCACCACGATCCGGAGCCCACTGTGTCCAGAGGACACAGTGGAACACCGATCGCTGTACGGGACCTCTGTGTGAAGTCCCGATCATGTGATCACGGATTGGCCAATCAGTGGTCACATGCATAGTAGTAAGCAAGATGTCACTTCTGACATCATTGCTTACTACTAGTGAAATCTGTGAGGTCACATGGTACAAAGCTATTCTAAACAGCTTTGTACCATGTGACAAGCTGTGATCAATCACAGCTCTCACAGTATTTCTCAATGGCTGCAAAAATGCAGCCAGAGAGAAGGAGAAATTATTGCTTTTACAGCCTTTATGGGTGTGAAACAATCAGTGTAAAAAAAAAAAATCTTCATCACCCCCCACAAGCAGTACAGTGTCACTATGGTGACACTGTACTGCTAGGGTGACAGTATGTTAAAATAAAAAAAACATAAATAATAATAGAAAAAAATAAAATAAAATTGTAAAAACATTTTTTGAAAAGTTATAATTTTTGGTTAAAAACTAATTTGGATTATTTTTTTTTAACTAAAAAGATGAAAAATAAATTTTGGCCAAGATTTATGAAGAAAGATTATTTATTTGCAAAGTTTTATCAGAAAAACACTTTTTTTTCAAAATGTTTGGACTTTTTCATTTATATAGCAAAAAAAATAAAAATCCCAGTGGTGAATAAATACCACCAAAATAAAGTTTTATCTGTCTAAAAAAATGCTAAAAAATTCTTATGGGTACAGTGTTGCAATTGTCATTCAAAGTGTGATAGCACTGAAAGCTGAAAATTGGCCTGGACAGGAAGGGGGTGAAAGTGTTCGGACTTGAAGTGGTTAAGTAACCTGTTACGGGTATTTTCATGTTCTCAGAGATCAGTCGTTCATATACAGTACAGTTCTATTAGTATTGCAGCTTACGTTTACATGCAGTTATAGAGAAAGCAGTAGTGTGACTTGTATGTTAAGTGACAGTTACACGATCCTTAATTACAGGGTTAAGTGAAAGCAATTGCTGCTACGCTTATCATGACTCTGGAAGAGCTCACCAGATTCACAGTTGTTCTGTTCTTTGACACTCCTAGGACTCTAGGCCTTCACTAAAAATCCTAATAACATAATTAGCACCCCTGTCATGTTCTAAAGACATTTCTGTTCAACCGTAGTAGTTGAGTCCCTATGAAAAACAAATATTTCATATTCTACATTATACCACATTCAGAATTAATAAAGCATATCTAAACCCAAAAAACGTAATATATTGCAGCTTACTAGTTCTTAGATGTGGTGACTGCATTCATTTGTTTCTGGCTTCTCTTCCTTTATTTTCACCTGGTTATCCTGTCCCAGGGTGACAACGCTTACTCACTGTACTTTATCTATGAAGCAGAAGTGTTATCACCCCAAAACAGGACATGGGTTAGGACTACGATCGCTCCCTTCCTCTCCTCAAGTCTGTAACATAGGGGGTGCTGTTCTATAGTTCCTAGAGTTAGGAATAATGCTAACTGATAATAGCGCAGCAAAGGAAGTTATCGGCTCTTAAGATTTGTGGTAGGATCAAAAGGTATTTTGTGGAACCTATAAAACATGCAGTATAAAACAAAATCCATTTACTGGCATATTTAAAAGCCCAAAAGGAAGCAAATAAGAGATGTTCATTGTTAGAGTTTATATACCCCTAAAAGTTACATTGGACATGGGATGTTGAAAAGTCTTGTAATGGACCTGCTATCCTTTCTTTTTCTCATGAACATTTCTATTCTTCAAGCATGTGTCAAGTTTTAAGCTGGGTACACACCATTAGAAAAATTCTGGACAAGGAACGATTGGTCGATTATCTGTTCTTTAGTATAGTGCTTTTGACAGCCGATTCCAACTGTTCGGATGAAAAAAAAACGGAGGTGCAAGCTAGAAAATGTTTATTTTACGTGAACACAAAGTCCAATTTTCACTCAAGGCATACAGTAATCATATGGAAACCATTTATTAGAAAAAAAAAAACACACACGATCAGAAGCAGAGTACGACCTGAAAGAAAGTGGCAAGAAACAAAGAAATCATACACCTGAAAGAATGTTTCCTTTGTCCTTCATGAATTTTCAAGTTAATACCATTGTCAGTTACATCATGATATGCATCTTCGTAGAAAATCGGACGATCGTTCATCTGATTTTCTTCTAGTGAGTTCCACACTTTAGCTGTAGACAAGACAGTGCTGGGGCTGATATGAAACGTCTAATGTCAAAAACAGCACCTAAGCCCTCCAGTGATATGACAGTCAAAGGAAGGATATCTTTGAAGTGCAGGCTGTGACTGTCTTGTGCTCTGGTTGTTACTATGCTCCTTGACCTTTTCAGTCTTCATCCCCCAGATAGCCCTGCAGCTGTGATCTTCTGGTGCTGGGAGGGTTAAACCGAGTGTCTCCATCTGTCACAGGCACCCATCAAAAGTGCCCACCCGTTCTGCATCCCTGCCCCATTCATATAAGTTATACTATCATTTCCCCGAACAAAAAGATCTCTATGAATGGAGGAGATGGACCTTTTATCATCTGACTGTCCTCCAATCATAGAATGCTTTTCATTGTGGGACCTGATAGTACAGCTTCTATTAAAGAATCGGAGAGGGGGGCGGAAATGGTGGCATACCTGGCATTTTTTACTAGTGCCTGTGACAGGTGGAGCTGCTTATCATAATCCCCCAAGCAACTGGAGATCACAGCTGTGGTGGTATCTGGGGGGAAAAGGAATGAATGTTTCAAGCAACGGAGTATCCAGCACAAAGGACACTCATCATTCATGGAACAGACAGCCAGACAATGAGCATTTTTAGAAAATGGTCAGCAATGGCAGCCTACATATTTTTTACTTGATTTGCCCTTTCAACGTAGTAATGAAACTCATGGATACATACTGTAGGTCATAGAAACAAGCATACATCAGACACAAAGGTGTTTTTTTTTAGTATCCCTTCTTCAATTAGTAGGGGGCTTGGAACATGATTAGTTTCAGAAAGAACTTTTACATGCCACCTGACAAGCCACATGCTGCTCTGACACTCTCCATTCTCTGGTTTTACATCTGCTTTTAGTCTTGTTATATGTATTTACAGTTCATAGATCCATTTTGGTCAGTGTTTGTTGGGTGTGCTGGAAGAATTCAATGAAGACATAAAGTGGTTGTAAACCTTTACATATACCCAGTGAATTGACTGGCCTCAGGTGATACACAGAGAGGAAACAAATCCTACTACATATGTTGTACCTGTCTATCTGCAGTCTTCTCTTCTCTACATCCGTTCAGAGTGCTGAAGTTATAAAACTTGTCTGAGAGTTCTGTAAAAAGGGGACAGAGAGCTGAAATGACACCCTACAGAGCTCAGTGAGGAGAGCTCTGGGAACTGATTGGAGGGAAGAGACATCCCCCGTTTTCACACAACTCATGTGAACAGGGCTGAGGCTATCAATCAGCTGAAGGCCCCTCCCCGTCACCATTTTTCTATTGGTGTCAGAAAAACTTGTCAGAAGTGATTCATGCTGATAGCAGATGAATGAAGCAGCAGACAGAAATGACACTCAGTGTTCCTAATTAAGACAAGAATACACTAAAGAGGTACAAGCTTTGTTCTTATTTCTTGTCTAAAGTTTACAACCACTTTAAGTAATCCCTCTTTAGTATCACAAAGCTGGACCAATCACATACCCAAATGCCCAAATAGGACAGTAACTGGATGGAGAAATAATAGCCACTGCTCTCTGCTCAGAGCGGACCCAAGATCTGAGTAATCAGCAGTCTTTGATTACTTCTTGATGTAGAGCTGGTGGGGGAAACCTGCAGCATCAGATTGATGCTGCAGACATCTACATAGGTAAGTTTAAAAATTTTATTTTCTATTCTCACACTTCTTTTAATAGCCCTGTAACCTATTTTTCATGAAATCTTTTCTTACTGTAGTTTTCTTCTTGTAATGTCCTCTTGAGCTCGCAACCCTCTCCTTTTTCCTCCTCACATCCATTTGTTTGGACTGAGCAGTGCATGTTAGTTGTGACAACCTGCACTGCTCTATGCACACTACACATCCCATGGTCTGTAGTCCATCTAAAAGAATGAACAAGAGTGGGTAGCTACGCTCCTACATACAGTGCAGTGTTAATTTCAACTACTAAATTATTTTTGGCATCATTTTCATCAGCAGCATATTTCCAGTGACGAAACCTAAACGAAAATAACTCCGAATTCTTGTCTATTGATGAAAACTTTGGCGAAAATCAATTCCAATTTTCGTCAATGAACGAAAAAAGAATGAAAATGGGAGGGAGGGCCGTTTTACTTATAAAGATGTTATAAAATGGCCAAATCTCTGTCTGTGTCGTTTGTTCAAACCTTATCGTGGTTGTAAAGGCTCAAGGCTTTTTACCTTCATGCATTCTATGCATGAAAGTAAAAAACCTGTGTGCAGCGCTCCTTTAAGCTCCCCCCCAATCCTTACCTGAGCCCCCTCCGATCCAGCGACGTTTTCAACAATTTCTGCTGTCTGGAGATTCTTCATCTTATTGGCTGATACAGCAGTCACTCACAGCCAGTGAGCCAATGAGGAGAGAGCAGGAGGTGAGGCTAAACCACGACTCTGTGAGCCTTATGGACACATAAAGCAGCCACTTGGGGACAAACACCGCTCCCAGGATGAGTGGCTTTCCTTGGAGGCACTGCGCAAGGGCGAGGAGCCAGGAGCACCAGCGGAGTAAATAATGAATTTGGAAATTCTAGGGAAATACATAAATACTGCATTAGGCTAGGTTCACATATGTGTGGGTGGTGCCGCTGCGGATCCGCACAAAAATTCGTTCAGCCATACCACCCGCGCAGAAGAATGCGGACCCACGGGCAGGTGCCATTAATTCTAATGGCAATCCGCCCGCACTGGGAAACACAACCATACTGGTAACCGAGGTGTCCCGGGGCATGGGAGTCCAGTCACATGAATGGGCTTTTGTGCCCCCACAAAACGCGGACCGCGGGAACACAGATATGTGAACCAGGGGTAACAATTTAAAGTGTTACTAAACCCAGGACCCTGCATTCACAATACGTGGTCTTCCACAGTACACATAACATGGAAATGCAAGTATTTTAGTAAACATAAACTGCTAAATACCTTTTCTCATCAGCAGTATATAGCAATCTTGTGACTTCTTTCAGTGTCCAGCAGAGCACTGGTTAAAGCTTGTAGGAGAAGTTTTCATTTGCCACTGACTGTCCTATGAGGCTGCATAACCGCTGAGCCTCTGTCTGCAGAGTGCTGATTGGTGCTGTGCTGATCACATGCACCCTCCCAAGAAAAAAAAAACTCTCTAGCAATACACACTAAACTGACCATGTGCAGTTTGCCCCCACGGCTCTGTACTATCAGCAGATGGATTGGGGACAGCATAAGAAGGGGAGGATCAGAGAAGACAGGATCACACAGCCTTTTTACACAATATGGAGGATTAACTCCTTAGATTCCACAGTGAGTCTGATTGCTCTTAATTAAAGTGTTACTAAACCCAGAACCCTGCATTTACTATATCTCCCACAGTGCACAGAACATGGAAATGCAATTATTTTAGTAAATATAAACTTCTAAATACCTTTTCTCATCAGCAGTTAGAGCAGTCTTGTGACTTCAGCAGAGCACTGGTTAAAGCTTGTAGGAGTTTTCTTTCTGCTCTAGGAGGATGCAAAACCCCTGATCTCTGTCTGGGCAGTGCTGATTGGCCCTGTGCTGATCACATGCACCCTCCCAAGAAAAAAAAAAACCCTCTCTAGCAATACACACTAAACTGAGCATGTGCAGAAGGGCTATGGGTTCAGTCTGTCTTATCAGGAGACAAGACATGGACATTTGAACAAGAGGACGGGCAGAGAAGTCCAGGTCAAACAGTCTTTTTACACAGGAATAACCCCTTAGGTTCCACAGTGAGTATAACAAGTATGCTTTACTGCATATACAGACTGATTTTACTGTTGTGGGTTTAGTAACACTAACTAAACCGATTAGATTTTAGTTGACTGAAATGATTTTAGTCGACTAAAATGTACTGGAGATTTTTGTCAAATAACAAACGACTAAAACTAGAACAATTCAGATGACTAAAATACGGCTAAAACTAAAATTACATTTGAGTCAAAACACTATGACTAAAACTAAATCGAAATTTGATGTCCAAATTAACACTGATACAGTGGGACCATGGTGAACGAACGTAGCCACCCACTAACAGGAAACTGGATCACAGCAAAGGGAATTTGGAGATTTGGAAGGGAGCTATAGAAAGTACTTTTGTGAATTAAGAATACATACTTGGAAAGAATATGTTTTTTAAAGCAGACTTCAGTGTCACTTTAGAAGAGATTGTCTAGCGTCCACTTACAGGATTGATCATAGTACTTCCCATATGAATCTTGACTATCCCTGTATTTGTTGAGTCTGTAACTGTTTTATAAGGTCATCATGTGGGATTTTCAGGATTTATTTTACAACTGCTGTCCATACTGCAAGGAAGTTACGAAGTTACGGTTGGAATACGCACTGCATCGAGCTTTGTTTCAACAGGCATCCTTTTTGAAGAGGAGGCTATTTGCTAGCAGGTGACACATGGACAGCGTGCTGGAACAGACGCTAGCCTGGAGTCTGGTGAAATGAGAATATTTATCCAGGCATCTTGCCATGTATGAAGGGGATTTGCAGCCAGCTACCTTATTAAAGCAGGTGGATAGATAGTAAACAGATGTCGGAGTTGGTTAGATCATTGTGTTAGGTTTCCAGGATGTCTCTGAAAAGTAAATAAGAAACATTTACTTAGCTCTGGGAACTCGGGGTTAAGGACCCTAACTCACTTCAGCAAATTTATGGTGTTACAATGACAAAGAGGCAGCAAGGCATGTGCAAGTAAGTACAGCAAACCAGCTTGTGGAGGTGCCTGTTGGTGCCAGAGAACATGCCATGCATCTCTTGTGGAGGTGCCTGTTGGTGCCAGAGAACATACCATGCATCTGTGGTCAGACAGGAGGATTAACATCTGCGGGGCGGTTCATCACTCTGCTTTCTTTAGTTTGATGACTTGGCATTGGCGTCTATTTGCTTATTTTTCATCCAGTAATTCTTGCTGTCCAGATCTTTTATTTGCAGTCTAAAATGCCCATGCACACCGCTATTGAAACCGCACAGTATATTCAATGTGATATTTCTACGTTTTATAATGTTCTTTGTATTCAGAGGCTTATATTGGAATCAGTATATCATTTCTGTGTCATTCAGTTTTTCCCAACCTATACCGAGTGTGTTCACATCTAATTTTGCTAGAATGGACTTATAAAATATGTGCATGTATTATAGCTTTCCTTGTAGAATTTAACTAAAATACATTAAACATGTACAGAATCTCAATATAAACTGCAGTCTTAGGGCGAGGTATTAAGTCAGAAGCTTCAGACGGAATGACAGAAGAATGTTTTTCATTAAATAGAATCAGATTAAAGAGACCCTGCTAAATGAAAATAGCTTGAGCTTTCCAAGTAAGTAAAGACAACTAGTGGAATGATTATGAAAAACTCATAGCAACCAATCAAATTTCAAGGTTAAGTTCAACTTTGTTAAAAATAAATAATAAATGCACATTTTTGCAGATAAAAAAAATTATTATTTATTATTTTTTTGCACCGAAGCCTGCAAACCATTGCACCCACAATCAGTGGATGGCAGGTGCAATGTCAGACTCGTGCAGACACTTCCTACAGCACTCTGCCCTTACCGCCATACAGGCTGAGCCTCAGGAAGTGTCTATGGACAGCGCCCTGATAGTCCATTGAAAACTACAAGCCCACCTGCCGCGATGACAGACAGTACTTGTAGTTCATCTATAAGTTGCTGTGAATGAATGATGCACACAGATTTATCAATTTTAAATGTGACAGTGGCTGCTGGGGAGAGGACCCCTGCCCGCTGTCACGGGGGTGGGGGGCTCAAGATGTGCAGGGGGCTGGTGCATAGCAGCATATTACATGGGGTTATAAGGGTTACAGAGAACACATCTATTTAGTCAACCAGTTACAAAGACACAATACAGCAATGAAAGTTGTCAGTGTTCTGGATTAACAAGTAACAAGGACAACAGAGTATGTGAAGTCCCGCTGGGATAGGTAAGGAAGTCATAGGAGATGAGCAGTTCAGATGTGTTTTCAATCTCATCTAGGATGAAGATAACAGCAATCTGAATAAATTAGAGTTCCTTCTACACACTTCCCAGCTTTGGTTTAGTAAAAGAAAGAGGGGAGGGGGGATGAGAAGGATGGAGGTATAAGGGGAAGGGTTCCCGGGGGTCTACTGGAAAATACAGTGTGAAGAGCAAAAAGGAGTCAAGGTCAAAAAGTAGTCATCAAGAGAGCAGCGAGAAGACGTCAGAATGTGGGGGAAGATAGTGGTCCACCTAGGCTGCCAGATGTTTGCATGGCTATATCTAATAAGATAGCTTCATATTTAGCATGGATCATAGCTTGCAGAACCCTACCTTTGATCTCCACCACGTTAAGTGTGGGGGATTTGCAGTCCTTTGCTATGATTTACTTTGTGGCCCTAGTCACCTGCAAGAGTAGCCTAAATTGGGTCAAGAACATGTCTGCTGGATGGTGATTCAAGAGGGATACAAGAGGGTTGTAGGTGGTAGAAGGAGATTTCAATGAGTGACTTTCAGATTTAGATATTCACTGCAGAGCCCAGGGTGGCATGCCTAACAGCTTTAGGGCTCGTTCACACTTGAGTGTTTTACCAACTCTTGCCAAACGCCCCTATAGGATTTGGCAAACATTGGTCCGGCGTTTGCGGAGCGTTTTTTGACGCTCGGCAAATGCTCCACAAATACCACATGCGTGGTTCAGCGGTGGTTGCTAGGCGTTTGCTGAGCGTTAAAAACACCCTACAAATGCCTATAATGAAGTTTGAATGGTGTTACCGCTCCGCAAACACCCCACAACCACGTCGCAACCACATCGCAAACGTCGGCCTGGGCGTTTGCGGAGCGGCACCATAGACTAGAACAGGAGGCTTCAACGCCTCCTGACTCGACCAGAGGCATCCGTTTTGCTGCGCCACGCTGCAACGCTAACGCTCCCGTTAGAACAGCACCATGTGCTGCAATGTGCAGAATTGTCCGAGGCATTTGGGAAGCGGTAAAAACACTTCCCAAACGCCTTTCTGCCGCCTGCACACAACGCTAGTGTGAACGTAGCCTTAGGGTACATGTACATGGTAGTATGAAAATGCTAGTACTAGGGATGTTGCTGGCAGCAAGATACCTGGGTAAAAAGTCCACTGTATGCATGCAATGTTTGAGCAAGGTTTACATGGGTTCAGAGTTGTAAGAGGACTTCTGTTGTCAGAATGCAGGTGGCTAACTAGCATCGTTTTTTTTTGATAGGATGTAAGCAGCTTCTGAAGGCAATCGCCTAGTGCTCTTCTGTTGTTTGAAAGCAGACGGCCCCAATAGACTACATGTCTGCAGTAGCACTGTTCACAAGTAAAAGTTATAAATGTTTACGCAGGACCTTAGATGCATTGTCTACGGATCTGAATCAAGTTAAAGTGGACCTAAACTCACAGAAATACTGAATGATGATGTGGTTAATACATAGCTGTCATCTTCTCACTGGGTACTTCAGGGTGCCATGTTTTCGGCCTCTTGATTGGTCTATCAGAGAATGATGTAATCTTGGGCCTGTGCACTTAGCATGTCTCTTCTGCAATAAGAGCTGCCTGCTTGCAGTATTTTAGTAATCAAGTGTAGTTCCACTTTTACTGATCTTTATACACCTGTGTGCATAGACCCATAGAATACACCACCACTGTGTTTAGATCAGTAAAAAAAAATGCTGAATGGATATGCTACATTTTGTGTGCCAGTGGGCATGAGCCCTAATGCAGGCCATACATGGGTCAAATTCCGGACTAATTTTCTTTAGAAAATTGGAAATTTGTGTGTTTTGTAACCCGATGAAGCCACCATTGATTTTGAAATTCAACCAACCAAGCCTTCAATTTTATTTAATGCTGCTACAGAAAAGAATTTTCGTGGCCAAGAATTTTCTTTCCAGGTCCCAGCTCATGGTCATTTCTTTTTCGTTTATATTTCCCTCACGATTCTTCCATCATTGATTCGAAATTCGTTCGTTTTTCAAAAAATTTCCAACATGCCCAATCAAATTCGATGGTTACACGAAAATTGCCCGTTTCTGTGACCCAATAATGGTGCAAAATTTGAACTACAATTCTTAGAAAAGATTTTCGAAATAAAATTCTTTCGGAATTCGACCCGTGTATGGCCAGCTTTAGAGTAACCATGCATAGCTTTTTGAAAAAGCAAACAAACAAAAAAAATAAACATAGCCTCCCACCCAGTACAGTAAACTGCACCTTGCCCAAAGATCTTTAATTGCCTTCTCTAAAGACTGCATCCTCGTGTGCTGTCCACTGCCCAGCTGGTGAAAACCTAGTGCTATGTACCGTGCTGTCCCATGTACTTGAATACAGTGTGGCAGGGGTGGGCAACTGTGGCCGTCCAGCTGTTGGTGAACTACAAGTCCCATCATGCCTCTGCCTTTGGGAGTCATGCTTGTAACTGTCAGTTTTGCAATGTCTCATGGGACTTGTAGTTCTACAACAGCTGGAGGGCCACAGTTGCCCACCCCTGCAATATGGGTATGTCCTATACAAATCTAGGAGAAGTGCTGTAAGTGTGCAGTTGTGGGCAGCCCGGTAAGTACATTTTTTCCTGCCATGCTGCAGACAGCACAGGAGACAATAACCAGTACTTAAGGTAAGTCAGGTCCTGTAGGCCGAGGATGTAATATATATACTGTATTGAAGGGGCTAGGCAAGAGGAGCTGTTGGAATTTTTTTAAAGTTTTAAAAACTTTTTAATTGGAGAATTTATGCTTTAAAATCACTGCAATAGTAGTTACTGCGATTAGAGATAATAAAGTCCTCATGCACACTGGACGTTTTTACAGCGGCTGTTTTTGGCTTTTGACGTGTTTTTCTACAGCCAGTAAAACCCCCCAGCATGTTATCTTATGTGTCCATGCACACATAGACTGTAATCAACGTTTTATGGCTGGTAAAAAAAACCCATGACTAGTGGATTTCTAGAGGAGTTTTTTAGCTGTAAAAATGCTCTAACGCTGAAAAACACAGCACAATGCGGTAAAATGCCACAAACTGGCATTTTTGGACCTTTTTTGACCCCCAAAAAAATGCTAAAAACCTCAAATGCGGGAAAACACCACTAAGTGCTAATGCAAAAATGCTAAAAAAAAGCTGAAAAACTCATTACACAGCTAATGTTACCAGCGTTGTCAAAACGTCCAGTGTGCATGGATCCTAACTAGTGTCAATGAGTGACGGACTCTAAAGTGGTAGTAAGCCCTGGTTCACATATTATGCGGCCATGCGGGTCACATTTTGCGCGGCACGAGAGCCCATTCATTTGAATGGACTTCCGTGCCCCGTGACACACAGGGAAGAAGTGCCTGCACTTCTTCTTCCCAGTACAGTTGTGTTTTCCAGTGCCGGCGATGTGCCATTAGAATTAATGGCACCCGCCCAGGGGTCCGCATTTCTCTGTGCATGTAGTGTGGCTGCACCCGCACAGATGTGACCCTAGCCTAAAGCAAGCCAAAGATTAATCTGTTTTATTTCCCTCCACCACAGGTGGAAGGAAAGAAAATCACTCGATTCCCTCATCAGCACAATCAGTGTTGATGGGGGAATTCCTCCTGCAGTGCTCTTGTGTTCTGCTGCCAGGGAGCTTTCCTGGCTGGCAGAATGCAATGATTACTGCAAGTGGCTATAGCTGCTATAGCTGTGGGCAGTAATCGCATGCTAAAAATCCGACGTGCTGGTTGTACCAAAGTCTATTGATGGATCAACTTTGGTACAATCCGCCTGCCCATAGATGGCTCGAGTCTCAATTGGTCCAACAGTCAAGATTAGATCACCTATGGCCAGCTTAACGCTAACTATTCTTAAAAACGTTCCCCCCTCCTCCTCCTACTTATGCTACATACACTGTATAAAAAAGATCTGTGTACTTACCTTCGTTTAATCCAATCCAGTCACGTAATTTAGCAGTAATGCTTCCCCTATGTAAGAGAGCACTCACCAATGGCTGTGAATTCCGGGAGCTGTGTCATCACCCATAGGCTCCCATGGCACAGCCATTGTCTGTGGTTTCCTCTCCCCTGCAGTAGCAGCTCGCTGACTCAGGTAATTTGGAACAGCTGGATCACGTGACACGCGAGCAGGCATGAGTGTCCCCACAGCAAGCAGGTTGCTCCTGGGGGCACTAGGTAAGGGGATGGGGACCCAAGAGGAGGAGGATCAGGGCTCTGTGCAAAACTAGCAGGAAAGTATGACATATTTATTATTATTTTAGTGACAAAAAATGACCTTTAGAACCACTTTAAGTACACAGATCATTTTTATAGAAGTTATGCACAATAGATAGGAGTAGGGGGAAGGAAGGTTTTTAAGAATAGCGAGGAGTAGGGCTCTTCTTCCACTGTAAATATGAGTCTGTGTTTTTATATTCACAGTGTGCCACAACAATATCCAATGTTAATATTTTTCCGTGTATGGCCTGCATTACCATGATATTGCTAAATATTGTATGTCAGTGCGCTTACGTATTTTATATATAGGGGCAGCACAGTGGCAAAATGGTTAGCACTTCCACCTGGCAGTACTAGGGTCGTTGGTTCGAATCCCAGCCACGGCACCACCTGCCTGGAGTTTGCGTGTTCTCCCTGTGCCTGCGTGGGTTTCCTCTGGGTACTCCAGTTTCCTCCCACACTCCAAAGACATGCTGGTAGGTTAATTGGCTCCTGTCTAAATTGGGCCTAGTATGTGTATGTATGAATGTGAGTTAGGGACTTTAGATTGTATGCTCCTTGATGGTTAGGGACTGATGTGAATGTACAATATATATATTGACAGCGCTATTTAAGTACCTGAAATAAATAAAAATAATATAAATATATAGCAAAGTCTACTTAATGGTATTGTACAGAAACCTGCAAAGTGCGGAAACAAAGTCCCTCACAATCTTGGTACCTCATTCAAAATACCAGTCCTCTTAATGAGATAGCATTTGCACAGACATCAATATATGTCAAGCGAAAAATGTGTTTTCTTTTCTATACCTCCTATGCTATCTATTCTCAGCACTACACTCTCACTTTTCATTACTCAAAGGCAATTGTTCTGAATCATTTCAAGTATGATTTCCTTTTCTAGTGTTTACTAGTAGTCTCCAGCATGCTCTCAGTGTCACTTCATGTTCCAGGTGTGAAATATCAGAACCTGTGCACGCTGGAAGTAGAAATATTATTAAGTCATTTCCTTCTGTAATCCCAGTGGCCTATCTCTAGTGCTGAAATTTCATTATTTGCCGGGAATTCCTATTACTGTGTTGTTCCCTAAAGCTACGAGGATTTTTCTGATCCCACTAAAATGAAATATTTTGCAGCAGGTGTAGTTTAATGGTATGGCAAGATCAAAGTGCTATATGGCATTTTGAAACGGTACACACATTGTTTTTATTGTTTTTGCATTGCTGCTGCCATTGCTGGGTAATCGGTTTTGGAAAATTTAGTAGATAGTGGACGATCTGTAAAAATATTTAACTGTTCAGCAGGGAGCTCTGTAGATTTGCAACCCCCTGGACATTGCGTCATGTAAATATTGCAGACAGTTACATATTGTTGATAGGCTCACAAATAATTGACTATTCTGGTTTAATAATCTGGACACTGACCAGCCTGATGTAGGTGGGTTCTTTACTAAAACCACAACAGTAAACTCATTCTTTATATACAGTAAAGTTATACTTTCTGTGAAGCGTGAGGGGTTATGTGTTCTCTGATCCTCCCATTCGTCTACTGTCGTCGATCCTCCCATTCGTCTACAAGCCTTCTGCTTATAGTACAGAGCTCTAAGAGTCACTCTGCACATGCTCAGTTTAGTGTGTATGGCTAGAGGGTTTTTTTTCTTTGGGAGAGTGCATGTGATCAGTACAGCGCCAATCAGCACTGTCCAGACAGAGGTCAGGAGTCCTGCGGTCTCATAGAGGACAGTCAGAGCAGAATGAAAACTCCTCCTACAAGCTTTAACCAGTACTCAGTTGGACACTGATAGAAGTCACAAGACTGCTGTATACTGATGATGAGAAAAATTATTTAGCAGTTTATATTTAACTAATAAAATAATTGCATTTCCATGTTGTGTTTTCTATGGGAGACTGGATATAGTGAATGCAGGGTCCTGGGTTTAGTAACACTTTAAATTATTTGGTGACAGATACCTTACCAAGTGGAAATAAAGGAAAAAGGGTTTTTACCTTCATGCGTTCTATGCATGAAAATAAAAAACATTTCTGTGTGCTTCTCCTCCCACAGCCCCCCCCCCCCAATACTCACATGAGCCCCCTCTTGATCCAGTGATGTGCATGGGAGCCACAGCTGTCCCGGGTCTCTCTCTCCTCATTGGCTGAGACACAGCAGAAGGAGCCATTGGCAATCACAGCCAGTGAGCCAATGAGGAGAGAGCTGGGGTGGGGCCAAGCCACGACTCTTTGTGTCCGCATAGAGCGGGGCTCGGGAGCTAGCACGCACCAGTGCTCCCATAACAAGCAGCTTGCTATTGAGGGCACTGGAGGAGTGCCGGAGGGGGACCGGGCTGCTGTGTGTAAAACCATTACACAGAGCAGGTAAGTATAACATGTTTGTTATTTAAAAACAAAAAGACCCTTTAACATCACTTTAAACCCAAAAGCAAACATTTATTTTATTGCAGCTGCATTCATTTTCTTTTTTAGGCTTTCTTTTATTTTCATCTGGTGATCCAGCCAGTAAGTCTGTTTTTCAAGAGAACAAGCTCTTCAGCAGAATCTATCAATTACGAAGATGAGACCAACCAGAGACCCGAAACAGCCGAGGCTGTTGTTCACATCGCTGGATCTCGATGGGGCTCAGGTACGTATTGGGAGGCTGGGGACACTGCTGCTTTGTGTGTCCATTCACACACGGAGCTGCGGCTTGGCCCTGAACCCACTCTCTCCTCATTGTCTGACTGGCTGTGATTGACAGCCAATGACTCCCACTTACTGTCTCAGCCAATGAGGAGGCAGAGACCCTGAACAGCCGAAACTGTTGTTCACATCGCTGGATCTCGATGAGGCTCAGATAAGTATTAGGGAGGCTGGGGGCACTGGTGCACACATGTTTTTTACCTTTATGTATAGAATGCATGAAGGAAAAAACTTTGAGCCTTTACAATCACTTTAATATAGCGTTTTCAGTTTATGGTGCTCAGGTACAGTTTAGTATCTCTTTAAAGCGGAGTTCCACCCAAAAGTGGAAGTTATCTGCCACCTCCCCTCTCCGCTGCCATATTTTGCACCTTTTGGGGGGGGAAGGGGGAGAAGATACCTAGCTCCTACTTTCGGCCCAGTTCGCGGCGGCAAACTCGGTTGACCCCCCGCAGCCCTCTGGGACACTTCCAAGGTCCCAGAGGACTGCGGCCCATTCACAAAGTGCAGCACACTTCACGCATGCACAGTAGGGGACCAACTGTGAAGCCGCAAAGCTTTTCCTTAATCAAGATGGTGGCGCCAGTATCCAACAGCCGATTGAAGAATTGAAGGACACTGCTGGATGCCTGGACAGGTAGGTGCCCTAATATTAAAAGACAGCAGCTACAGTATTTTCTTTTTTTTGGGGGGGGGGGGGGCGGAACTCCGTTTTAATAATATGCAAAGGCAGCTGAGGGGATTTCTTTCCTACACATTTGCAGGATTTTTTTCAGAGACAGTCACCTTGCAGTTGCATGTTTCTTAGGGCCACTCTGTGCCTATTCTCACATCCTTTGAGTCTCTGCAATCTCCTTTCCTTGGACAACATGGGGAAATTGTGTACATGGGCTGAATGCATTCACTTTCCCACATAAAAGAAAGAGTAGTAATAAATCACAGCAAAAATTACTCTTTGCTTTGCTTAAAATTAGATTCCCTAAAGGGATTGAAAACCACCGCAGAAAATATGCCAGTCCTTGTCTGCTTGTATATCTGTTCTCATCAAGATTGAATTGGTAGAAATGAAATGACAGATGGGCATGCATCAAAGTGTACGCAGATTCTATAGTGACTCATAATGGCCTATGGTCAGAAGTTCAGTGCAGTTGTGTGGAAGAGTCTGATCTGTGGCAATCTGTCATAGTTTTATTTTTAACACGTCACACAACAGATGGCGATTAGAACAATTCATTCATAACATTTCATTCACAAAAGGGATTACCGCCTCTTCCAATGCTTGCTTGCAGTCTTTAGCAAAATCCGACCAATGTTTGTTTTTGTTAAAAGCGGAAGCATTTGCCATGTTGACCTTAATGAACCTCTTGAGTTCTACATTAAATACCAGTAAGTGTTTATCCGTTCATTGAAGAGTTGAATTAGAGGAGAAAGAGAAAAGAATGCTTAGGAATAGGGATTCCTATATCCAGGGACACTGCACACTGAAATTGGGAGAGCGGGACACAGATTTCTGGATATAATTGCCAAGCCAGTGATAGGAGGGAGAGTTCTTTCTAAGGACATGACACCAGAGTGATATGTCATATTGTAATATTACTACTGCAACTCCCTCCTCACCGGCCTACCCCAGTGCAGGCTCTCCCCGCTTCAGACCATCCTGAACTCAGCGGCTAGGCTCATCCACCTCACCAACCGCTCCACCTCTGCCACCCCCCTCTGCCTCTCCCTCCACTGGCTCCCTATCGCCCAATACATCAAATTCAAACTACTCACTCTGACCTACAAAGCCATTCACAAGACTGCCCCTAACTACCTCACCAACCTGATTCCCAGGTATCATCGCTCTTCACAGGACCTCCTTCTATCTTGCCCCCTGGTCTCCTCCTCCCACGCACGTCTGCAAGACTTCTCCAGGTCCTCCCCCATCCTCTGGAACTCACTACCCCAATCCATCAGACTGTCACCTTCCCTCCTCACCTTCAGGCGCTCCCTGAAAACCCACCTCTTCAGGGAAGCCTACCCCACCCTCACCTAACTGCCATTCTCCTTCATTCCTCCTACCACTCCATCCCCCACAGCCACTTCCTCCTGTACCACTATCCCCTCCCTCCTAGATTGTAAGCTCGAAAGAGTAAGGCCCTCTAACCCCTCGTGTGCTGTTTGTAGTTGCTGTACTGTTTCATGTATTGTTCCCCCCTCTATTGTACAGCGCTGAGCAAACCCTTTGGCGCTATATAAACTCGATGTAATGTAATGTAATGTATAGCAGACTATTTCACAATTGTATCCTATATATGGGGAAGTCACATCTTGATCAACCAGCTCTTCTTCTTATATCATTTTGAATAATAATTGTGATAGTAACCAGTAACATGAATTTAAACAAAGGCAGGAGTTAACTAAAATAATCTACAGAGCCCAAAATGTCCACCCACCTTTGCATAAAAGAATAATATTAATGCCAGCAAGAAATTGTTAACAAAATAACAGGCAATTTTGCAGGCAATAAAGTGTTACTAAACCCACAACAGTAAAATCAGTCTGTATATGCAGTAAAGCGTGCTTGTTATACTCACTATGGAACCTAGGGGGTTAATCCTCTGCACTGTGTAAAAAAGGCTGTTAGATCCTGACTTCTCTGATCCTCCCCTTTTTCCAGTGTCCTCTTCCAGTGTATTACTAGAGAGGTTTTTTTTTTGGGAGATTGTCTGGACAGTGCTGATTGGCCCTGTGCTGATCACATGCAAAGGGTCAGGGGTTCTGCATTCTCCTACAGCAAAATAAAAACTCCTCCTACAAGCTTTAACCAGCGCTCAGCTGGGCGCTGATAGTCACAAGACTGCTCTAACTGTTGATGAGAAAAGGTATTTAGCCGTTTATATTTACTAAAATAATTGCATTTCCATGTTCTTTGTACTGGTTTGGTTTAGTAACACTTTAAAGCAAAGCCATAGAACTACAATCTTTGCACGTCAATTATAACCTAATTTTATATAATCAGAACCAGATGCTAAGATTTGTTTTCCTACCAGTTTTCTAGTTTTGCTTATATGCCCATATAGAAGTATATACTTCATAACCTTATTCTTCCGTTTAAAGTGATTGTAAACCCATAATTGTTTTTATAATAAACATGCCACACTTACCTGCTCTGTGCAATAGTTATGCACAGAACAGCCCTGATCCTCCTCTTCCCCTGCCAGCGCTCTTGGCTCCTCCCCCCTGCCGAGTGCCCCCATAGCAAGCTGCTTGCTATAGGGGTACTTGTGCGGGCTCTCTTCTGAGCTGGCTCTGCCCCACCCTTCACTCCCTCCTCTCTGGCTGTGATTGACGGCCCATGAGGAGGGAGTGTAGCCCGGAGAGCCGCTGTTCTTGTGCACAGCCTTGGATTGAGATCAGCCTCAGTTAAGTATAATCCATTCAAAGAGCTTTGAAAGCTGATTAAAGGGAAGAGACACACCCCCACCCTCCACACAGCTCACTGATACAGAGCTGAGGCTGTCAGTCTGCTGGAGGTCCCTCCCATTTCACCATTTTTCTCTTGGTGTCAGGAATAATTGTCAAAAGCGATTCATGCTAATAGCAGAAGAATGGGGTGGCATAGAGAAATGACACTCTTGAAGTATTTCTAAACCCAGAACCCTGCATTCACTACATCTGATATCCCACAGTACACAGAACATGAAAATGCAATTATTTTAGTAAGTATAAACTGCTAAATACCTTTTCTCATCAGCAGTATATAGCAGTCTTGTGACTTCTATCAGTGTCCAGGTGAGCACTGGTTAATCTTGTAAGAGGAGTTTTCATTCTGCTCTGACTGTCCTGTGAGACTGCATAACCCCTGACCCTCTGTCTGGACAGTGTTGATTGGCCCTGTGCCGATTACATGCACCCTCCCAAAGAAAAAAAAAACGCTAGCCATACACACTAAACTGAGCATGTACTAGAGCTCTGTACTATCAGCAGATTGATTGTGAACAGCAGAAGAAGGGGAGGATCAGAGAACACAGGATCCAACAGCCTTTTTGTGGAGGATTAACCCTTAGGTACCACAGTGAGTATAACAAGCATGCTTTACTGCATATACAGACTGACCTTACTATTGTGGGTTTATTAACACTTTAATTGAGACACACTATAGAGGGATTTGTTTTGTTCATATTACATGTCTGAGGTTTACAACCATTTTAAGCAAAAACTGGATGTACATGATCAGATCTATAGTTCTACCAATTCTTTGGGCTTGCTGTATTGCCTGTATAGCATACCAACATAATATTATTCTAAAATACACTGCTCAAAAAAAATTAGGAACACTTTTTAATCAGAGTATAGTATCAAGTCAATGAAACTGGGATATTGATCTTGTCAATTAAGTAGCAGAGGGGGTTGTTAATCAGTTTCAGCTGCTTTGGTGTTAATGAAATTAACAACAGGTACACTAGATGGGCAACAATGAGACAACCCCCAAAACAGGAATGGTATTACAGGTGGAGGCCACAGACATTTGTCGCTACTCATCTTCTCTGACTGTATTTCACTATTTTTGCATTTGGCTAGGGTCATTGTCACTACATGAGGCGATACCTGGACCCTACAGAGGTTGCACAGGCAGTCCAACTCCTCCAGGATGGCACATCAGTCTGTGCCATTGGCTGGATTTCTGTGTTGTCAGCACAGTCTCAAGAGCATGGAGGAGATTCCAGGAGACAGGCAGTTACTCTAGGAGAGCTGGACAGAGCCGTAGAAGGTCCTTAACCCATCAGTAGAACTGATCCTTTGTGCAAGGAGGAACAGGATGCGCACTGCCAGAGCCCTACAAAATGACCTCTAGCAGGCCACTGGTGTGAATGTGTCTGACCAAACAATCAGAAACAGATTTCAGGAGGGTGGCCTGAGGGCCCGACTTCCTTTGCGGGCCCTGTGCTCACTGCCAGTGTCCTGCACCATTGAGCTTGATTGTCATTTGCTATTGAACACCCAAATTGGCAGGTCCGCCACTGGCGCCCTGTGCTTTTCACAGATGAGAGCAGGGTCACCCTGACCACATGTGACAGACATAAAAGAGTCTGGAGAAGCCGTGGAGAAAGTTATGCTGCCTGTAACATCGTTCAGCATAACCGTTTTGGTGGTGGGTCAGTGATGGTCTAGGAAGCATATCCATGGAGGGACGCACAGAGCCATTAGGTATCAGGATGAAGTCCTTAGACTCATTGTCAGACCCTATGCTGGTGCAGTGTGTCCTAGGTTCCTCCTGGTGTACAACAATGACTGGCCTCATGTGACAAGAGTATGCAGGCAGTTCCTGGAGGATGAAAGAATTGATACCAATGAATGGCCCCCACGCTCGCCTGACCTAAATCCAGTACAGCACCTCTGGGATATCCTGTTTCAGTCCATCCAATGACTCCAGTTTGCACCTCAGTGGTGCCCTGGTCCAGATCTGGGAGGAAATACCCTAGGACACCATCCATCATCTCATTAGGAGCATGCCCCGACATTGTCAGGCATGCATACAAGCACGTGGGTGCATACAAACTACTGAGTACCATTTTGAGTTGCTGCAATGAAATTTCTGCAAAATGGACTAGCCTGCTGGATCATTTTTCACTTTGATTTTTTGGGGTGTCTTTGAATTTAGTCCTCTGTAGGTTGATCATTTTCATTTCCATCAAACGATGGGGCATCCTTACGTTCCTAACACTTTACCCAGTCCATATCAGTATAGATATCCAGCATGAGATTTTTCCTCATTGAGATTAGATGTGTTTTCAAAGTGTTTCTTTCATTTTTTGAACAGTGTCTACATGTGGATCTGTTCCAAAAAAAACTACAATACAAAGCAGGACCATTTTGTCTACTTCTCACAGGCCAGACCCTACAATTTAGCAGTACAGCCATAGCCTTCTCAGAGGGTTGTATAGGGAGACCAAGAAAGCCTTGATTTGAGCTCCAACCTTAGCAATATCCCCCTCCCCTTGCTGATTCTAGTAGCCAACCTTTTGGAATATTGACTAATGTAGCAGGTCATAGCAGTATCCTTTGGACACATTGGTAGAGTGGGCACAAAGTTGTATAACATCACCATGGCTTTCGCTATAGTTTTCGGCATTGTTTTTCTTCAGTGCACTATTTCATCTTCAGCTCAATCTAACTATTCATAGTAGTTCCAACCAGCCTCTTCTCCCTCAAAAAAAGGACAAATAATCACAAGGCCCTTTCTTATGCTCTTAATAAAATTTACCTCAAACCATTGTAGTTTCATGTTAAAGCCTTTCATGTAAAACGGTGAAATTAAAATTAATAGTTTGAAGAAGTTGTATAGGGCTTTATATTAACCACGACATCAAATTTTAAATTTGTGTCCTGTTGTGTTTTACATTATTGCTAGATGGTTGAGAATAAGTAGCAATTTTAAGATTATGGTAGCTGTACAAGTTGCATACCTAGGGCAGCAAAAGAAGAAACTTGCAGACTCGTGTCAGGCTTCTATTGTTGGCTTTGTTTCCTTGTGAAAGCAAAGGCTTTTATTTGCAGCTAGATTTTTGGTTGTCTTGTACAGTGATTATTTTATCCTTTAGAAATAATGACTGTATATTATGCTATTAAATTTGCTTACCTTGTGGCCCGAGTTTAAGCTGTTATAGAACGTTTTGGTGGTTTACCATTATATGCAGTTTAGCTTGTCTTGACCAACCCAATTTTTTTTTTAGTGGGATACATTGTAAAGTTACAATGGAGAAAAGCTCCTTTTTGGTTTATAAAGAAAACTTAAACTAAAGAATACACTTCATCACCCACTGACATGAAAATTACTGAAATTAACTTATTTGTCACTTTACGATTCCTTCTCAAACAACCATCATCCAGGTTTTATGTGAACTTATTAAACATAGACTGGGCTAGCTTTGGCTTCCTGTATGCAGATGGTATAATATATAGATATGTACTATATATATATATATATATATATATATATATATATATATATATTCAGACTATAAAATGTTGTAGTTTTAGCTGCTTGTGAAAATTGAGAATTATATGACTGTAACTGAAGGCATTTTGTTTGCCAAAGGCCTGGAGAGTGGTACAAGAACTGATGTCTGCAGGCAACAGACAAATTTATGGAGGTTCCTTGATGGTTTGGTGCTGCATTTCTGCGCATGGAATTGGGGATTTGGTCAGAGGTAATGGTCTCCTTAATTCTGAAAAGTGCGGACATTTATCCATCATGCATTACCATCAGGTATGTGTCTGAGTCCCAAATTGATTCTTCAGCAGAACAGCCGCAAACATACAGCCAGTCATAAAGAACTATATTTAGCAAAAATAAGAACAAGTAGTCCTAGGTGAGTATGGTTCCTACAGAGCCCTGATCCCAACATAACTTGGTCTGTCTGGGATTACATGAGTTGACAGAAGCAACTGAGATAGCCTAAAACTGACCATAGACAATACAGTTTTCTTTCCTGCAACCACAGGTTACAGGAAAGAAAATCACTCGATTTTCCCATGAACACAGTCAGTGTAGATGTGAAAATGGAAAGGGCAATAAAACAGCACCTCTAAGTGTAGACTTTTAAGTAACTTTAATATCAAAAGAGGTAGGCAACTGAAATGTATATTAAGATAGCCGGCTCATTAATAAAAGTCATTGACCGGACCGCCATTCCACAGGGAATAGACGATGCAGGAACCAAGGTGCATGGCTGGAGGGGACAGAGGAAGCTGGTGATGGAGCTGATGGAGAAAGGAGTGTGCCTGTCCGTTGCAGTCTTCGTGCATGCTCAGAAACGCGTCAGTTCCTCCTGGTGAGGTAATGATTCTAGACGTTGTGGTTCAAGGCTGCTTTCCAGTGAGCACTTCAGACCAGCAGAAGTCCCAGCCAGCTTCCTCCATCCACGCCAGCTATACACCATGGATCCTGCAGTGTCTATCCCCTGTGGATAGATAGACTATTACAGCGACTGTTATGGGTAATTTTACTATTTACTGTTCTGTCTAAAATTGTTTGCCTTATTACTCTTTTATGGAAGTCTCAGTATTGTTATGGGCCCATGTCAGTGGTAGCTTTTCTATCAGTGGTACTTTTGTGTGTATGAAATGCCAGGGCCCCAGATAGATAAGAGTATTGTTATCTATCTTCTCCTAAACCAAGTGGAGTATTTATATGTCCTAAGTTCTAATTTTATTGCATTATTTTTTAAAGTATATGTGAACCCTTACCTTACCCTTACCTTGTAAAACAACTCACTCAATTTAAAACAGAAATGAAAGGCAAAACATATATAATGATGAATACCTATTGATTTTCTTTTTTATAACTGATCACATAATCTCTGCATAAGGGGCTTGGAGAGGTGGCCCAGGAGAAATAGCAGTACATTGATCTTCCTAGTGAATGGCAGTGCAGGGGGAAAGGGGCATGTCAGCACAGGTCTAATCATGGGAACACAGGCAGGCTGTTCTTCCAGCACAGCCATAAAACTGATCACTGTGAATGGATGTGCTCTCATGCCTAGCGTGGTAAGTTTGAAATAAGAGACAAGGCGGACTGGCATATAACCAGGTATTTCACACAAAGGAAGCAATACAAAGAGAACAGGATACATTTTAAACACAAGTACATGGTGCAACATACACGTATCAGGATTATGAAATGATGGGTTAACATTCTTTAACTGAGGAAATTTCACAATGGTCAAAACTCAAAGTAGTATATGCTATAGGTGAGCAAATCTTTACAAAATTATTGTTTTAAATTAGATAATATGCTTGTCCTACCCCCAAAGATACCAGCCTGGCATACCAGATTATCAAGAAAACCAGGAGCGCAGGGAGAGAGCACATGGAGACAGATTGCACGGAACCCAACATGCGGGCGTTTATTGGGGTACAGAAAATAGATCCGTTAGTCCACAGATCCACACCAGACACAGCAACACAGTAAAGGTTTCTGGAAGGCAATATGGAACAACAGGGGGCTGGTAGTCTACAGGGTTCAGAAAGACGGGCGTGGTGGTTTCGTGGGACTTTGGGTTCCTGGGCAGAATTGGGCTCAGTCTTTTGGGCAGCACGGGGTTAGTCCACTTACTGGATGCGGGGAGCCAGGCATGGAGGGTTTAAGTCTGCACAGACAACACAGGGTTAATCCACACAGGCAGCTCCAGGCAGGGAAGGGTTAAGTCTGTCTGGCTCACGGGCAACAAAGAGTTAAGTCCAGGCAGGGAATGTGTCCAGCCCACAGGCTCACAGGAAACGAGGTTAAGTCCAGGCAGGGAAGGTATCCAGCCTGCAGGCTCACAGGGAACAAGAGGTTAAGTCCAGGCAGGGAAGGTATCCAGCCCGCAGGCTCACAGCAAGCCTGGAGGATGGGGGCGGAAGGACCAGCTCCATGACACAGATATATGGATTATCATGACCAAAGGAAAAAAGGCAGCAAGCATGCAGGCCTGTTGCTCTCATGATATGTGAGCCTGTGTGCCCTTTATTGTCATTTAAAAGTTAAAAAAAGGGAAGCCTGCTCCTCCAGGTCTATGATGTGCCAAAGAGTATGTTACCAACAATGCTAGGCTGGTGTTTGGAGAGTGGGACCTTATTTTGTTGAAAGCTATATGGACAGCTATGCAGAAGACCCAATGTCTATTGTATACATCCTCTGTTCAGCCAACAACTTCTCACCGGGCTCCTTAGACTATTTTTTTAATCAAAGGATGTCAGGAGAGAGGTGGCTGACTGGGGCACCCATATAGTGAATTTTGGTTGGTTTTTCAGGTACTGTCCGAAATTCATTGTGTGTACCCAAAAAAGCCTTCCAGTTAGGTCCCACCGATCAGGTGATGTTTGTAGCTTGCTCTGTACACTTCTGTTTTCTTTCTTTAAGTGACAGTTAATGGAAAAAAATGATTTCTGCTCTTAAAGTGTTTATTTTTTCATTGACAGATCACCAGAAACTGGAGCGTGAAGCAAGAATCTGTCGTCTTCTGAAGCATCCTAATATTGGTAAATAAGATTCAGTCTTGTAAACACTTCATTTAATTTGTAATTGTCACTAAGGTGGTCATACATTCACTTCTACCAATTTCAGGTGTAATCTGTGCCGTGTTAGCTAATAAACTTGGCTATCTTTAAACTCTCATTCTCTCTGTCATATCCTCCTTGTGGCCAAGGCTCAAAACTGTAATATTTTAAATGTGCTTCAAATATGTTTTACAGTAGTCAAATCCTACTTCCCTTCTTGCAGTATTCCCTTTTTAATACAGCCCAGGGTTTTATTGGCCTTTACATCAATGGTTGCTGTTATTAAGTGTTCTTGCATGGCAAGACAACTTACTGTTACCTCATATATATATTCTTATTATTATAGCCAAATTTACCACCCTAACTCCTCCCACAGTTTTTACACTACATAGACAGTAATATACCGAAACGTGCCGATTGTTCCCGGTTGGTGTGCTATTACTTTGTGGAACGTTTCACTGAATGGTTCACAAAATATCAGCGTTTTTGTGGTGAAATTGGTCCCATAGGAATGAATGGCGGAATGTTCAAAACTAGAGTGGGAGCTGACAAAAGCTAGAGTGTGAGCTGAAAAATCAGGACATGATTTCTAAACTGCCATCACTCCCTCATTTTCAAGCCCACCTACACAAATCTTATATCAAAACGTTCAGCTATCCCTGATGCCACTACAAATGTCCACGGCTAAGCCATAGTCCTGATAGTTTTCACAATATGACCATTTGTTTACAACTCACGCCGCCCATTGACATTCATTGAAACTCCACTCTAGCCACCTCAAATTTGAAGGGCAAATTCTAAACTGCAACTGTGCCTTCATTTTTAATATTTGAGAGACATACTATGCATCACAATGTAGGTCTGTGTCTTGTGATTCTCACAATATAAAGCTCTTCGCTGTAGGATTTATAATTTTTAAACTATAACCGTTTGAAGATGGCAGCCGCCAGTGAAGTAAGCAAGTTGGAGCAGTTTGTTTTTAACCGCTCTTTTCTGCCCTTGGTGTAGAGTGAGTTGCCATAGGAACCCAGGTGTGTGAGCAGGCAGCAGAGTGACAAGCTCTTGCACCCAGTTACTCCACCCACTCCAGTTGTAGACTACTGGTGGAGGCAAGAACACTTCACACAATTTCCAAAGAAATTTTAGCTTTTCTAGTTTAATCTGATCTGCCTTCTTATTAAGTTGTAGCCCTGGGTCCTGCAGCCCGGTGGCTTGGTAAGGTTTTGAGTGGGATAGGTCCTAGGTCCACATCTTATCTGGTAGCTAGATTTCAATAATTTGTTGACTGTCCAGAGTCCTTTTTATATGTGAGCTGACCTATGATAGGGGATCTCCCACTCTCTGAGCCTGCTTCTGACAAAACACTATGTGTGTATTAACTGCGTGACTTCCTGCAGGTGCACCGGTTTCCTCCCAAAAATGACATGCTGGTAAGTTAATTGGCTCCTGAGTTGGCCCTAGTATGTATGAATGTGAGTTAGGGACCTTAGATTGTACACCCCTTGAGGGTTAGGGACTGATTTGAATGTACAATATATGTAAAGCGCTGTGTAAATTGACGGCACTATATAAGTACTTATAATAAATAAATACATATTAGCTATGTAATCTGGCCACTGCCGTTTGTTGTCAATCACAAGAGAGGCAGACCAGATGGGGAACTAGTCTCTCAGAATTCCCCATCAGGCTCATCCCACCCCACAACAAAACTCTTTGTCCAATTAACCGGTCTGTGTGGCACATATCGGAGAACACAGTGAAGATGGGCCTTCTCCTGTTTCTACCGCATTAGCATGCCAAGGAATGGCACCAAAATGTAAACAAAGAGCGGATGTTGCTGGCACAAGTGAGAAGAGTATAGATTAGCATAGTAGACAAGGATAAAAAAAATGAGTTTGAAAGTGCCTTTAAAACACATTTAAATCATTTAAAAAATGTATAAACTTAATATAAACCTTGCTTCTGCTACTTCTACCTTCCCACACTGCATTCATTAAATGCTTGTTTATTCCTGACATCCCCAGCAGCCTACTCTAAAGTCTGATGCTTCTGAATGTGGGCAGGCCCTCATTGTCGTCCTGTACAGTGCATGACTGCTGTTCCTGCATTGTACATGATGATGTCAGAGAGCTTCCCACCAAGCAGTGAAATAAAGTGGCTTCAAAGGACCAGTCACATGGAGAGGAGGAAGCCTGCAGGTACAAGGAATAAGGTAAAGTTGGCCATAGACAGATCGAAATTCGTACAGTTCAGCAGAAACCAGGTGTGTGTGGTCGTCCCTGTTCGACAGAAGTCAATCTGTCCAATGGACAGGGTGAAAAACTTTTGTCGATCAGTGGCTGCAGCTGCTAATCACTGTATTGTGATAGAGCCGGGTTCCATTGTCAAAATGCAATGTCCTGGCGGGGGAGATTCCTGCATCCATCCACCCTCCATTTGAACAAAAAAAAAAAAACCTATTTATGTATGGCTAGTTTAAGTACTTGTACTTATCCCTTCCCCCCTATCCAAATAACGAGTAGATTTAGCAGCAACTATAAAACTGTCCTAAAACAATGTCTTATTTAGCTTTTCATGCCCTTAGGATGTACTTGTACTTCCTAAGGTTTAAGTAGCTGTACTGGGATCATAGCTGCTGCCGCAGCCATGATCCCAGTACCAAAATTTTCAACTGGCGATGGCCTTTATTGTACAAATGATCTGAGCAGCTCTATAGCCACCCAATCACTTCTACAGGGTGCAGAAGGATGCACAGGACCACTGGCATCTGTGTGGCCTGGAGAACACAGAAGGGATGAAGGTGCATCCCCCCCTTTCACCATGACGTAAGCAGCTGGAAGCGACAAGGATTTAGTAATTTCTGGTTTCGGTTTGATGTTTACAAGTCGTAAAAGCATCTGATCAAACCAATCTCAGTTTGATCAGATGTTTTTGAGGGATGAGGAGAGATCTGGGGGTCAATAGATGCCAGATCTCTCAGTAAAGAGTACCTGTTAGTGTCCATGCTATCACAAGGAATGTTGTTCATCCCTTGTGATTGTTATAAAGGTGATTAAAAAAAATTAGAGACAGTGTAAAAAAAATGTTTTAAATAAAATAAAAAATGCAAATGCACAAGTAGGTCCTGCATGCATATGTAAATGGTGGTTGCATCACAAATGTGAGGTATTACATTGAATGTTAGAGCGAGTGCAGTGGTGTATTTAGGTTTTGTGCTGCCCTAGGCAACACAAAAACAGTATGCCCACATAGACACCGACCAACACAACCCCCCCTTCCCCCTCCCACAGAGAGAGAATGACATTGACCAACAATACCCCTACACCCCACCTGGGAGAGCCTTCCACTACCCCCCCCCCCCATCCGGCAATAGAGAGACACTCATCTTCACAGCTCTGGACAACCCTGGGAGAGAGAGACAGGTTCTACATACACCATCAAACAGGCTGCAGCCTATCTTGGATCCCACCTGGTTCCCATGGTGCACCTGTCCCTTCTTTTATCCCTTCTTCTAGGGGGAGGTGCTGCCCCCCTGAAAAATGCCGCCCTAGGCAAGTGCCTTGTTTGCCTTGTGGTAAATACACCCCTGAGCCAGTGCGTTAATTCTATCACCAAACCTCCTGTTTACTTCCAATCTGGTAACCTGATGGAGATTTTTAAGTGCGCAGTTTTAAAGCGTGACCTGTTAGCCATCTCTTTACTCATAACATCCATCTTATGTATTTTACCAAAATATTGTGTATTATATTAGGTTTGTGTGCACTAAAATTAATTCAAGTGTATTTTTTCCAGAATATTTGCATTCTAAAAAAGACTGCACAAATATCATGCAACATAAAAAAGTTGCAAAAGCCACCATTTTATCCTTTAGCATCTCTGCTTTAAAATATATCTAATTTTGGGGGGTCCGAAGTAAAATTCTAGTAAAAAATGCAGATTTTAACATGCATGTAAGAAATGTCAGAACTGGTCCGGTTTTGAAGTGGTTAACGTTCATATCAGTTCATTTGATAGAGCATCTCATTGCATCACTAAAAGGCACTATGATTTTATTGCTTATTCCAAGCGTCTTTCTTTTAAATAGTCCCAAGATTTTACTAACTCACACAACAGGTGAGTTAAAGATAGCTGTGATGAGCCTGGTTCACACTCTTCCTATATTTAGAATATGTAAAACTGTGTGTGAACATGCACACGTTCAGATTTCCTCGCTCACATTCATGCTTTTTTAATGTCTTCTTCACAATGGCTCTCTTTTTCTTCCCTTTGGACTGCCAGTGTTTCTGGCTATTAGACAATCAGACAATGTATTTGGCTACATCATTAGAAGAATCTGGCTGCAAAGCTACAACTCAGCCATTTGGAATGCCAATTTACATTGGCCTACAGCACTGGGTGTAGCTGCCATCTGCCCTATCATCTTTAGAAGCTCCATTTTACATAGAGCTGTAAACTGTACGTTTCATGTGGTGAAAGAACTTCTCATTTCATTGCCAGCTATGTCGGGAAAAGCATTTTTTTTCCAGAGGCGTAAAGCCAGCATTTTATTTAGCTAGTCTGTGATTTTGACATGTTGTGTGAAAGGGAATACATTTTAAAGTGTACAAATTTCCTTTATCTATTCTCAGATGAAAAAAAAATCATTAAGAAAGAAGTATCAAATGTAAAGAAACTATACCATATTATTATTATTATTATACAGTATTTATAAAGCGCCAATAGTTCGCTCAGCGCTGTACATTACAAAGGGGGACAGAACATGTGACAGAACAATACCAATACAATGCAAAACATGAGGGGATTGAGGGCCCTGCTCTTTCAAGCTTACAATCTAGGAGGGAGGGGATGGTGGCACAGGAGGAGATAGCTGTAGGGGATGGAGTGGTAGGAAGAGTGGAGGAGGTCGGCAAGTTAGCAGGGGGTGGGGTAGGCTTCACTGAAGAGATGGGTTTTCAGGGTGCGCCTAAAGGAGAGGAGAGTAGGTGATAATCTGATGGGTTGGGGCAGGGAGTTCCAGAGGATGGGTGACACCCTGGAGAAGTCCTGGAGGACGGGCATGGGAGGAGGAGACCAGGGAACTAGAGAGAAGGAGGTCTTCTGAGGAGCGGAGTGTGCATGCTGGGCGGTGCTTGGATATTAGGTCAGTGATGTAGTTCGGGGCAGTATGGTGGACAGCTTTGTACGTCAGTGTTAGGATTTTGAATTTGATCCGTTGCGCAATCGGAAGCCAGTGGAGGGATTGGCAGAGGGGGATGGCGGAAACGGAGCGGTTGGAAAGGTGAATGAGTCTGGCAGCCGTATTCAGGATCGACTGAAGTGGGGATAGCCAGCGGCGAGGCAGGCCAGTAAGGAGGGAGTCGCAGTAGTCGAGTCGTGATATGATGAGGGAGTGGGTGAGCTGTTTAGTGGTTTCTGGGGTTAGGAACGTGCGGATTTTGGCGATGTTGCGGAGGTGGAGTCTGCACGAGTTTGTTAAAGATTGGACTTGGGGCTGGAAGGATAGGTTGGAGTCCAGAATGACACCAAGTACTCTGGCCTGCTGGGTGGGTTTGATGGTGGCGTTGTTTGATGTGACGAAGTCAATTGGATGTGAGATTGAGTCAATTGAAGTTGTTGGATGTGAGAAGTCAATGGGGGGGTGGTGTCGGGGCTGGGGGGAAGACAAGAAACTCGGTTTTGGAGAGGTTCAGTTTAAGGAAGTGGAGCGACATCCAGTCTGATATGTCGCTCAGTAGGTGTGTAATTCGGGCAGAGACCGAGGGGGTGAGGTGGGGGGTTGAGAGATAGATTTGTGTGTCGTCGACATAGAGGTGGTAGTTGAAGCCATGAGAGTGTATGAGTTGGCCAAGGAAGGAGGTGTAGATGGAGAAGAGAAGGGGCCCAAGGACAGAGCCTTGAGGGACCCCAACAGAGAGGGGGAGTGAGGGGGAGGTGGTAGCATTATAGGTAACGCTGAAGGAGTGTTGTGACAGGTAGGAGAGCCAGGAGAGAGCAGAATCTCTAATCATTAGGCTGAACAACAACAAAAAAATCCATTCCTCCATCCATACAAGGTCATCCATCCTCCATCCACAAGCAGAATACACTGATCAGCAGCTGCAGCTGCTGCATGGACATTTGTCAGCATGCCTCTTCTAGCTTAGAGAGGCATGCTGGCGGTGGAGGCATCGAGGACCGGATAGGAACAGCCAAAGGGCCATATGTGGCTCTGGGGCCGCAGATTGCCCAGGTCTGATACAGTGAGGAAAATAATTATTTGATCCCCTGCAGATTTTGGAAGTTTGCCCACTTACAAGGGAATAAGGGGTTATAATTTTTATCGTAGGTGTATCTTAAATGATTGAGACAAAATATAAACCAAAAATCCAGGTAAAACACATGATACAAATGTTATAAATTGAGTTGCAGTTCTGTGAATAAAATAAGTTTTTGATCCCCAAGCAAAACAGTACTTGGTGGAGAAACCTTTTTGGTTACCAGGTTTGCACACATCTCATTGGCAGTATGTTTTGGGTCATTGTCATGCTGGAAGACCCATCCATGACGCATATTCAGTGTTTTGTCTGAGGAAAGAAGGTTCTCATCCAAGATTTTACAATACATGGCCCCGGCCATTGGCCCCTCAATGTGGCAAAGTCAGTCTGTACCTTTAGCAGAGAAACAGCCAGCATAATGTTTCCACCTCCATGCTTGACTGTAGGGATGGTGTTCTTACAATCATACAGGGGCGTATCTACTGCGAGGCAAACAAGGCATTTGCCTAGGGTGGCAATTTTTAAGGGGGCACCACCCCCCAGAAGAAGGGACCTTTTGAGCAGTGCCGGACAGCAGGAAGATCGATGTGGTGGGGCGTGGGGGAAGGCAGCTGCAGAGCGACGGTCATGTACCTCTTCCTCCAGCAGCTGATGAGCCAGGACCAGGGGACAGCCTGGAGCAGGGAGAGAAAAAGTGTCAGAGAGGAAAGAGCCTGGAGGAGGTGAGCTCTGTTGTCTTCTGTGGGCTCTCCCTCCTGTCATCCATCCAGCAGATTACACTGACACTGATCACTGAGAGATCGTATGGGACTGCACACACCTCCCCCCTTCCTGCTGAGATCAGCAGCCCTTGGAGAGGGGGGGGTGTGTGGCCCCATACGATCTGAGGAAGAGGGGGGGAGAGAGAGGGAAGAGAAAGAAAGGGAAGAGAGAGAGGGGGAAGAAAGAGGGGGGGGGAGGGAAAAGAGAGGGGGGAGAAATAGAGAGGGGGGGGAGGGAGTGGGGGGGGAGAGAGAAAAGAGAGGGAGGGGGGAGAGAAGGGGGGATAGGGAAGAGAGAGAAAGGGAAAAGAGAGAGATAGGGGGGTGGAGGGAGAGAGGGGGGAAAGGGAGAGAGAGAGGGAAGAGAGGGAGAAAGAGAGGGAAGAGAGAGAGAGAGAATCATATATACATACACACACTTATTGAACTCTCTCGCTCTCTCATTGGGGAGGGGCACAACATTTTTGTGTTGCCTAGGGCAGCACAAAATATAAATACACTACTGCGGTCATAGACAGCATTTTTCTTCCTACAAACATAATGAGTAGAGTTAATGCCAATTTTGGTCTCATCTAATCACATCACTTTCTCCCAATATTTCTCTGAATCATTTAGATGTTCATTGGCAAACTTCAGAGGGGCCTGTAGATGTACCTTCTTGAGGAGGGGGTCCTTACGGGCAATGCAGAATTTCAATCCATGGTGGCCTATTGTGTTACCAATGGTTTGTTTGGTGACTGTGGTCCCAGTTGCCTTGAGATCATTCACAAGCTCCTCCTGTGTAGTTCTGGGCTGATCCCTCACTTTTCTCATGATCGTCCTTACCCCATGAGGCAAAATCTTGCATGGAGTTCCAGACCGAGGGCGATTGATGGTGATTTTATATTACTTCCATTTGCTAATAATCGCTCCAACAGTTGTCTCCTTATCACCAAGCTTCTTGCTGATGGTCTTGTAGCCCATTCCAGACTTGTGCAGGGTCTTGTTCCTGATGACTGTTCTTTAGTCATATGCCCATGGTAGTGAGGTTTGAATGGAAGAAAGCGATTCTGTGGACAAGTGTCTTTTATACACATAATGAGTTGTCTTTAGGAGCGCCTTCCTACATTGACAGAACTACCACGTGAGCACATAGCCAGTCTGTGGGAGCCAGAATTATTGTTGGTTGGTAGAGGATCAAATACTTATTTTACTCACTGAACTGCAAGTCATTTATTAACATTTGTATTGTGTGTTCTTTTGGATTTTTGGTTGATATTCTGTCTCTATCATTTAAAATACACCTATGATAAAAATTATACACCTTTCATTTCTTTGTAAGTGGTCAAATGTACAAAATCTGCAGGGGATCAAATAATTATTTTCCCTACTGTATAATAGAACCAGAGACTGAAAACCTCTGACTACCCCACAAGTTTATTTGACAGGTTCAACCTGGGGTTCAAGTATACTGTCACCAACGGGTCAGCAGGTTGGCCATGATAAGAATGAAAAATATGGGCTCCTAACCATTTAGAAATTGGGAAGTCACACCCTTCTTTAAAAAAAAAAAAAAAATCTCCAGGCACAGACCTGCACTTTCATAGTATATTGTTCCCCTTCTTGTGTTCCTCTGTCCTAATAGATTTCATCAGGGTGTGTGGATTGTTTTTAAAGTAATTTTCCAAGGTTTTCAGTCATTTCACACATTTAAGAAGCACCTTCATTTTGGTTAAATATAATACATATTTGCGTTATACATTACCTATTGAGCCAGGTAGAGGGGAATGCTAAGAATGTTTTCTCTCTATCACACATTTTAGTCACATGCTGATACCGCAGTGTCCCCATACAAAATGGCATACTGACAACGTGTTTATTTTCTCTCAGTATAGAGAACGTCTGATTGAATGCTAAATGTGCTGCTAGGAGAGAGCTAACGTGTCTACTTTCTGAGTTGCACAAATTGCTCCTCATTGAATTCCTGCTGTGAGCTTAACTTTAAATACAGAATGTGGCACATATATATAATACAGAGCCAGGCAAAAACCTTCGCTAAGTAGGGCAAAAATTACTCCACTCTAGGTCTTCCACATTAATAATTGATATTTGTCTTTTTTCTTCTCCTGTAACAGTCTCTGAATTCTGTCAGAAAATAGGGGTCAGAGCTTGTTATTGCATATTGCATGAAGCATCACTTAAAAGCCCTGCAATATACTAACGATACAAAGAATAATGTGTGCTGAGAATTGGATATGGGGATCATTTCTGACAGGCTGTCTATCCATACACAAGCAATGGTTGTAATATTGTCAGTCATGATATTCGTATGTTGTCATGCACATTTTTTTAAAGAACAGAAATCTTTTCAAATAGAACTATGGCTGTGGACATTCAAGTGTTTACATATCTGAACTAATACTAAATACATTTTGAGGAACTATTAACACGCATAAAAGTTTAGTCGTGGTACATGCACTGGTGTGGTGTCGTACCATTTCTTGTGAATGCAGCACAGCAGAGTACACATTGTTAGGGATAGGTCAATGGCGTATTGCGCTGCATTAAACTGTAGACTGCACCACCTATTTTTTTTGTGTTGTGGTGAAATGGTACCCATTTATTTACAAGAACATTTCCTCTTTTCTTGTCTGTTGTAAGAAAATTGCAACCCCTTTATGACAGAGAGTAAAACAAATGTAACAGTACAAGAAATGGCCACTGCCCCAGTCTATAACTGGCCTTCACAGCAAGGAACACATGGAAGGGCAAGGCATGTCAAACAACAAAAAAGAAAAATTCCCAGTTCCAATTTTCCAGCCAGCCTGCAAACAAACTGAATTAACCTGTCTAACAGTATGTGTTAAAAACAGGGGTTTAGTTAGCACACATCTGCAAATACATGCGTAAGCTACAGAACCTCGTCACAGCACCCCAGTATTCTGTAGTTCCTAACTCTACAAATTTTAAGAGCCCCCATAGTAGAGGCACATGTATTTAATGGATGAAGCTCTGATGAAGGGAGTTTGTTTCCCGAAACGCGTTAGAGTACTTTACTAAGGGTCTATCGTTACTTTGAACTGTTATTATGGACTCTTCTTGTCTGTTTTTATCCCCCTTTGGTTTGTGAGTATGCATTTTTATGCTTTATAGTAAATTCTTGGGTTAGCGGCTGTGGGCTTGTAGTATTTAATGAACTACCACAGCGCTGTAGAGCACGATGGTAGTTCATTGAAGCTTCCTGCCAGAATATTTGCTTTCTCGTAAATCCCGTACGGCAAGTAGATATTCTGACAGGTCTGCAGGAGACCTGCTTGGCATCAGCAATCCACTGATAACTGGTGCAATGCTTTCCAGGCTCCTTTGGACAAAATTAATAAATGCACATTTTTTTACCTGCAAAAAAATGTGCATGTGTTATGTTTGTCAAAAAGGTGAACTTATCCTTTAAATGTGACTAAACACAACTTAACACACCTAAAGCAGGAATATCTAAATGCAGGAAAAGGTGATCTGCGAGGGATAAAAGTTGTTTATACTTCCTTGATCAATTTCTCTTGCATTTAGAAAAGCTAACCGCAAGGGTGCCAGTGTTTTTTTTATAACATATACCCTGAGGAAGTCACGAGTAGACAGTGACGTAACGCGTAGGTACGCGAGTACGCAGTTTCCGGTGCGCGGTGACGCACTTCCGGCGTACGACGCCATCTTGGTATACCCAGGAAGTCCCACACACATGCAGTATACCCATACATCGGTGAGGAGGGAGAACTGCGAACTATGTGAGTGTTATTCCTTCTTTTGTAATAAAGGAGTCATATTTGCACTAATACTACACTTAGAGGGTCTATTTTTTTGGCTCACTGGGCGGGTGAGCCACTGTTCTCTAGAGACATCTGGGCTGATCAGGGGCAATAGGAGCCCCACAAGGAGATCCATTGGAGGAAGAAGGCTGCTGGCCCATAGAATTTAAGGATCCAGGGTGATCCTGCAAGCGTGTTGGCCCCTAGGGGTCACGGGGAGGAGGTGAGGAGGCAATCTAGCCACAAACAGAAGAAGTGTCTTGGCACAATCACGGAATTGTTAAACACCATTGCACATTGCATGATTTTATTCATCACTGATTGGACATTTTTTTGATCATATTGAAGAGTGGACACTTTTTTGCACTTCAGCACTTTATGTTTAGCCCCATGTTTGGTAGGGGGTTTGTTGATACATGGTGTAATATTTAATATATTAAGTGTATGTGCACGTTTTTTTCCAAGTGAAAGGCACATTTTTAGATATTGTATTAATTTAGTGTGTGAGCACGGTTCGAAGTGAGAGGCACAGATATTTATTTTAGGTCTGACACTATACATGTTTTGCACTTTTGGAGTGAAGAGTCACATTGTATGAGTCTTTTTTTATTTCTATTATCTTTTTAGTATTTACATTGCAGTGAAGAGTCCCATTGTATGCATTTATTTGTTATGAGCGCTACACTATTTATATATATATAAGTGTTTTTTTTTTTACATACCTGAAAAATAATTTTCTTGGAGTACATTCCAGAATATAGGTCTGTTCCTTATAATTCACGCCTTATTGCTTGCTACGAAACTTGGGGCCGGTTCACACCAGGAGTTGCACAGGACCGCGATCACATTCTTGTGCTAATTGAGTGCAGTGCGTTTTCGCCCCATTCATTTGAATGGACTGAAATCGCACATCATCACACCAAAAGTAGTGCATGTACTACTTTAAAGCACACACTGCAACCCTATTGCATGGTATTTCTGTGCTATGCGATGTGGTGCAGCCAAACGCACTGTGTTTGTGACCTGCATTTGGTGTGTCGTTAGCATTGTTTTAGCATCTGCTGTAGATTGCAAAGGCAGTGCGTTTTGAACACGGTGTGAGAAAACGCACGCGGAACACGGGTTTCCCATGCCACGTTGTGGTGTGAACGGGCCCTGAGGCTTGCTTGGAGTGCAAGGGGTTATGCAAGGACTGTCTTTACAGCTTTGTTTGCTAGTTTTCATTTACCTGAAGAATCTACATAACCCAATGATCTAAGACTAAGATCCTGTATCCTATAATGTACTCTAAAGACAAGTCAGAAGAGTTTCACCTCATTGACTAAGCTCTGGGGATAATTCCTTTGCAAAATGAACAGCCCCTTTGCATTTAGTAAATCAACCCAAATGAGCCAGGCAACTCTGATCACCTGTTGCAGCTTTCGGTCCCCTTTCCCATGCTGATAGGGCAAAGCTCCAACATTTGAACCATCACTATGGTGGGTTGTCTCATTGTCCATTAGAAGTATGACGAAGGGATGGGCAAGCTTCAAAACTACCAGGAGGGTGCCAAAGCTTTGCCTGATTAGAACTGCCTGGAATTCGTAGGAATGTGATGGTGAGGGGACTGAAAGCTGCTGCAGGCATTTGTAGACAGGTCTGTAGGTGCCTGCACTTTTTTTTCCCTCTAGTCGCCTTAAGACATTAGCTAGGGTAATTGTAGTAGCTAATCTATCATGCATCTAGTAGTTCAGGTCACAGCAAGGATCAAATCTCAAGATTTAACACAGTAGCAAAATAAATATGAAAACTTGTATAATGTTTAAAGGCACACAAAATATTTCAAGATTAAACTTAACTAAAATATTATATACATTCCCTTTAAACTTTGTTCTCAAAGATGGCACTCTGCTGCTCCTCTGAAAAGCAATCAGTGGATTGCTTTTTAAACAACAGTAGAGCAGTGGCTGCTAGGAATTCAGAATGTGACACTGTTGCCTCCTGAATGCCTGCTTTTTGTTTTGACAGCAGAATGAGGATTTTCTTAGTAATAAACACATCATACCATGTACAAGATCCTGATCGGCAGCATGTTATCTTTTAAGTGGGTGGTCAGGGAGCAGGAATACTGCAGCCTGTGTGAACGAGGCCTTAGGCCCCATGTACATGGGACACTTCTGAACGATGGAAACTGAGTACTGGAAAACGTAGGTTAACAAACGTCTGTTTAGCATAACCCATTTATGTGCAATTATGTGCGTTTGCGTTTAGAAGCGTTTTTTAAAGATAAGCACAGGAGAACCTCCCAAATGCCCAGAATGCAATGAAAAGTGGTAAATTATTATCAGACTGTTTCAGAGAAATAAAGAGAGTAGAAGCAGACACAGCAGTATGTGTTGACATTACCTAGGTGTGAGTTGCTCATTAACATTTCTTTTGTTTCCAAGGGTGGGATAGGTGTCTGGTGGAGGGAGTCATTAAGGTCACCTGGCAGGGGGTCTTCATGAGGAATTTGAGGTGTGAATGGTCATTAACATATCTTTTATTTCCAAGGGTGGGAGAGGTCTGAGGTGTTAATTGGTCATTACAATGTGTGACAAGCTTGGTAGGAACATCCTGTGTTCAGTGTTTTGTCCATCTGAGCACCTTGGACAGCATCGGGAACTAGAAGAGTTAGAATAAAATGTTCAAACGCAAACGCTTATAAACGCGATTTGCCGCATTTACAATCGTTTTATGTTTGAAACTCTGATAAAATCGACTGCTGAACACAAGTTTGGTGCGTTCAAAAAAAAGACTGTAAACTCAAATGCCTGTAAACGACTGTAAACGAAGATGTGTTCATGGACACATAGGAAAACATCAGGGAGAGTTCAGGGGCTGCTGAAAAAAAACGCTGAACAGCTCCTAAACGTGAGTTTATCAGCTGCAGTGTACATGAGCCCTTAGAATTTTACTTTTGCTGTATATTGTGACATGTCAGAAGTTCATTGCAGAGTTGCTGACAAGTCAGCTTTGGGTTGTGTAGAGTATTTTATTGGCCATGTCTCTTTTTCTTGGAATGCATGTTAGTACGCTTTGGGAGCTGATTTAGTAAAGTAGTACAATAATAAGAAGAAATGTACAGTAACTCACATTACAACAATTCAGACTTCAGTTTATTCTCAGACCAGTGAAATAGGTAGGTTCTGATTGGTTTCTAAGGTTGACTAGGTACTGTATGTATAAATCTATGAATAGAAAAGATGAGTTTTAGTTTATTATGTAATAGACTATTTTTAGCAGCAGTATGATGTGTTTCTTTGATGTGACGGTAGATGTGACTGTTTTGCATTGAGCTGCAGGTCAGTACAGCAGGAGGTCAAATGAGGGCACTTTTGGAAACGGTTAGACTTGTAACGATCTCATAAATTATTAACTCTAAGTGCATGCAGTATTTAAGAATGATATCATTAAATGCTTTTAGCTAGTCTCACAAACAATTCAGACCAAAGGAGAGATGTGTCTGGCCAGTTAAAGGAAATAGCTTACACTAGACCATCTGAAAGTCATTAAAACCCATTTCTCGAGGTACTGGTATAGCTTTTACCAACTGTAAGAGCTGTTTATTAAAGCGTGTGGTCATAGCTGTTGTACTGGGATCCATGGAAACCAATAAAAACATTTTCAGCTAGGATGGTGAAGATAAACAAATGAGAATAAATGCTTTTCTGCTGTTTTTATTATAACATGTACAGATATCGATACTTTTGACATTTTTTTTCTCTGGAAACATGTTTTTGGTATTTCTTGTGTAGCTACCAACTCTTTACAGAGAATTATTTCTAAAATTGTTTATGATTTTGTCAATAGTCTGCCTGTCAGCATTTGTGTACATGTATGGCATAGCTCTGTGCCATGATGATGTGACTCCCATGCACGCATGTGAGAGTGATGTCATTGCAACTCAGCCAATCAAGTGGTCAAAGAGTTGGAACCCAGAAGGAAGAGTGAGAAGATGGAAATGTCCAGTGTACAGGAGCACTGACTTCACCAATGGAGGAGGTCAATTGGAAGGTAACCCTGCCATAATGTGCTAATACAAAAAGACAAGGGGAATACTGCTCAGGCAACATCAAACTAGAACAGGTTCAGACCCTGGCTCACCACCACGTAACATGCATCAGGAAGAAGGGTTGGCCGCACACCGGAGGGATGATGAAATATGTGCATATAGTTTATTGATTCATAGGACACCAAAAGCACCAGGACATGTCCATGGATGTTGACGCATTTCACACAATCACGTGCTTAATCATAACTTATAATTAAGCATGTGAAATGTGTGAAATGCGTCAACATCCATGTACATATCCTGGTGCATTTGGTGTCCTATGTATCAATATCCTATATGCACGTATTTCATCATCCCTCTGGTGTGTGGCCAACCCTTCTTCGTGATAATGTGCTATTACGCTGTGCATACTACTACAGTATGGCATAAATCTCTTGGGTACCTACTTTCATTTATTTAAGGGTTTAATTCTGCATCACACTGTGTGTTTTGTTTTATTTTTATTTTTATTCAAAACCTTATTAGGCCTCATGCACATTGTAAACACTGTTTCTTCTGTCATGAATAAGTCAGCGTTAAAAACTCACCTAAGCTGCATTTTTCAAAACTAGTTTAGCAGTGTTTAGCAACATTTGGTGTTTGGGTGTTTATTTCATTGGCCAGAATTTTAATTTATTCTGGGCATTGAAGTGAATAAATGCTGACGTGCTAATCTTGCCTAGTGCTTAGACGCGTTTGGCATTTGTATGCCCAAAATCTTCTGTCCTGAACATGATTCTTCTGCATTCAGGGGAAGGAGCTTTGACTGCCTCTAAAAGCTGCAGCTCCTAAACTCCTCTACAAACCTATGTGTGCACAGACACATAGATATTGATTTACTAAAACTGGAGAGTGTAAAATCTGATGAAGCTCTGCAAAGAAACCAATCAGCTTCCAGATTTTTTTGTCAAAGCTTAACCCCTTGGCGCCGGCGCCTCCTGGCCCTTTAAGGGTTTCAGGAGGCGGGGTGGGATTTAGGGTCATGTGACCGCCGTGACACGCCGTCACGGCGGTCGCATGATCGGGAAAGGTCCCGATCGAAAGAGGAGATTGGGACTTTTCTGTGAGTACTGGACACGTGTGCTGGGAGCGCGCAGGGCGCGCACTTTCAGCACATATGTTTTTTTTAATAGAACGAAAATTTGCGGCCACTAGGCATCTAGGTCTAGGCCGGGAGGCCGCATATTTGCGTTCAACTGGTGCCAAGAAGTTAATTGAACAAGCTGAAGTTAGAAGCTGATTGGTTACCATGCACATCTGCACCGGATTTTTGCACTCTCCATTTTAAGTAAATGAGCCCCAAAGGCTTTTATTGAGCTGCTTTCAGGGGCTTAGTCAAAAAACGCCAGTGTGCATGAGGCATTTTGATGCATTCTTTTAACGTTTGTTGCATTGAAATGGTGAGGATCAGCTGCAATGCATACAAATGGACAGTACAAGGAGCCTTCAGGTGAGCTTAGTATCCAGAAGTTCTGACACAGTATGAACAAGGCACATAGAATACAATTGTTTTCCGTGCATCCTTGCAGAGACCTGCTTCTTTCTATTGCAGATAAACTCAGGTCTCTGCACAAATGTCATCAAGCCCTAAGGACAAGGGGACAAAGTGACAGATTACAGCTTCATTTGTAAATTCCCTTTTCTGTTGAATTAAAGTAGCCTTGCAACATTCATGCCTGTGAATTCTGCTTGCCCCCTTTCATTTCTAGTAAACTTACGTTTTGTTGATGTCAGTATTTCAACTGTAAAGTAGCCTCCTCTTGCCAGGTGACAGAGTGGACTGCAGCTTTGTCACCCTCCACACCAGTGTGTCCTTCATACACTAACAATGTGTAGACATGCCCGTTCTTCCTCTGACATTATACTTTGGAGGAAGCACTGGGAAAACCTACAGCAGTGAGAAGTGCCATAAGGACTGCTGACAAATGGAATTTGGGACCTATTTACAGCAAGAATGAAACTGAGAGTGGTCACGTGGCCACTTGAAAAGGTCTTTTTTGACACTTATCTGAGTAACTGAAAGTGAGTTAATATCCTGCTATTCCAAAACCACATAGTGATGTTTGTGTCATATATGCTTTGCATATATTTAAAGTAAAATATTATCTCAGATAAAGCTGACCATACCATTAAAATATGACGTAGGTCTTACACTACTAAAAGGGATTGTACAGAACTTGAACAATGACATTGTAACATGTATCCTGCTTAAAGTGGTTGCAAAAGCGTGTTTATTTTTTTTTTCAGATTAAAATAACAAACATGTCTATACTTACCTGCTCTGTGTAATGGTTTTGGACAGATCAGCCCCGATCCTCCTCTTCTCTTGGCCTCTCCCCCCTGTCAAGTGACCCCAGAGTGAGCAGCTTGCACTTGTGTGTGCTTGCTCCCGAGCCACCCCTGTATGTCCACAAGAAATATTTCATAACGGTTTCTCCAAAGCGTTTTGCGGGATAAAGCTCGCTTCCTCAAGGAGAACTGGTATAAGTATTTGCAATAGATGTTCAGACTGTGGGCAACTTTACAAAATTTATGCAGGACTGTGACCACTGAGAGTAATGAGGTGACTGGGGACGGCCATTTACTTGGTTACTACATACTCTTGAAGGACATGCTTCAGCTGTATAGACTTTCTCCCATTATTGGAACCCTATGGACGTGGTTCTTTTTTCTATTCTTTAAACAGGGGAATTTGTAACTTTTTTTTGGCATTATTTTAGAAGGTTCCAATTGTTGGCCTGGTTGGGTCCTCCTTTCTCTCAGTGATCACAGTCTTGCATATATTGTGTATAAGCTGCACTCAGCTTAAGCATTTTATGCCAGTTCTCCCTGAGGAAGCGGGCTTTGTCCCGCGAAACACGTTGGAGAAGCCTTTATGAAATATTTTTTTATGGACACCTGGGGCTGCTATTATTCCCAATTACTGGCAAGATATGTAACTGCAGCTTTCATTTGTTTTTTGTGTTAAGTTTTGCAATTTTAATACTATCTTGAAACATTTGTACAAATTAAAATGTGATCTTTTATATAATAATGGTGGGGTGCATTGAAAATCCTATGCAGTTTTTCCTGATAGGGATTTTTTTTTTTCAGTGTGTATAATAGAGGATGTGGTACCAGTAAATCCTGTTGAGCAGAGACTGGCGTTATGCGGTCTCCCTCTAATCTTTCGAATTCCTTGCGTACATTTTTTGGGACACCCTATATATCTGTTGTGTTGTGCCATTTGTCGCTCAGACAGGGGACAGATTTCTAATCAGTGTCCACAACACTTTTTATAAATTCCTGAGGTTTTCTGCTGATGAATAGGAATAAAGTTTTATTATAAAGAGATATTAAACTAACAAAACTAAAAATGTAATATAGTTCAGCTTACCAATTTATTAGATATGGTGGATGCATCAGTTTTCTTATCTTTGGCAGTTTCCCCCTGTTTTCACCTGGTGATCTGGCTGGTAACACACCTCCTGTGATAGTGAGACACCACACTGAATAAAGGAGCACAGGAGGTACAGCAGACAACAGCATTGTTAGTCTGGGGGGGAAGGGAGTGTTAAATGCATTCCCTCTGTTTTCACCTGGTGATCTGGCTGGTAACACACCTCCTGTGATAGTGAGACACCACACTGAATAAAGGAGCACAGGAGGTACCGCAGACAACAGCATTGTTAGTCTGGGGCGGAAGGGAGTGTTAAATGCATTCCCTCTGTTTTGACCTGGTGATCTGGCTGGTAACACACCTCCTGTGATAGTGAGACACCACACTGAATAAAAGAGCACAGGAGGTACAGCAGACAACAGCATTGTTAGTCTTGGGGGGAAAGGAGTGTTAAATGCATTACAAATTTAAAAACAGTAACTGATGCCAAACTCCAGCTCACACAGTTTATAATGAGTTACAGGAAACATATTGTTTTCTTTTTGGGATAAAGGTTTCATAAATAAATAAATAAAACTAAACATTCTAACCACCCGGCAGTGTTAAATGGTTTGTCTCCATGTAAGCCGATATATACTGCTGAAGAGCTTGAGCTTTTGAAAAACAGACTTCCTGACCAGATAATCATGTGAAAATAGAAGAAAGAAAGCCTAAAAAAGAAAATGAATGCAGCCATCACATCTAAAAATTGGTGATCTGCAGTATAATAAATATTTGTATTTGGGTTTAATACTACTTAAAGTGTGTTTCTAAAATGTTTGCCAGTTTTCTGTTTTGTTTAATTGCTTTTACAATTCCTATCCAACACTCTAATTGTGGTTGATAGTGCTCATGTAACAATGATAGCGTACAATGCTTGGCCTATGCTGTATTTCAGTTGCCTTTATATTTATGAACTTGTAACTATAACACCACATTTCAATTAGCAAATTTTCAGCACTTGAACAGATTGCATTACAGGATTAAAGTGTGTTGAATTGATTTTCAAACCATCTCTGGGAAAGCCATCTGGAATGTTTATTCCACAACTTTTTTCCAGGACTTTGAAAACAGCATTTGTGCATTATAACTATTTTGATCTTCACAAGCAGTGTAGGAGCACTTGAATTTATGCAATCATTACGTATATGTAGTGGAATTCCCTCATTCCAGAATATAATCTGACCTCAAGAAAAGGATGAAGTCATCTTGTAGTTAAGGGAGTTTTGCAGGTCAGACATGCGCACTTCAGAATGTTGGCATGGAATACTGTGTTACTCTAGTTGTTTTGTACCATTTGTAAGCCATTTACTGGTACTAATAATATTCCATGTTATGTTTCCTGGTAGAGCATACTAATGCTGGCCATACATTAATTGTTTTTTTTTCAAAGGAATGAAATGGTTGAATGAAATAAAACTGATTTGATTCCCCCATCCACATATTCAAGGTGTTTGGGGGAATCCCTCCCATTGTGCTGAACACAAAGAGCCCCCTGTACTGCCACTATACCACAAAAGGAAAAAACAAATAAATATTAAGCAGACCTCCCATTCTGCTGTTGTGTTCTGATGGCAGGGAGACTTCCGTACTGTCAGAGTACACTGATCAGTGCTGCAGGCTGTAGTCGGCAGCACTGATTGTTCGGGAAAAATGCAACAGACTGGTTGTACACAATTCGATCGATAGATCTACATGTGTACAACCAGGCTGCCCATGAATGGATTAAAATTCAGGCTGGCTGGTCTAAGACAAGGGGGATAAACTGCCACCTTTCAGTACCTTGTATTTTTTTTAGTTTGCTGTCTAGTTTGTCACCGGATTGTGATGGTTTTCTAACGTGTCTTTTGTTTTGGGAATGTAGCTGTTTTTTATCTGCTGTAATTTCATTATTAACAATCGGAAAGTTAAAGCAGACCTCCAGGAAAAAAGGTATATACACAACTGAAGCATGTTTGCGTGAATTATTTTACCTCCCAAGGACTTATGGTTAACAAGACACATCTTTGACCACCTCCACTGCCAGGAGGGTGGGGTTGAGCCTTTTAGTTTTCTATGCCACCTGTCTGCTAATTTGGTATTGAATCAGCAATGCTGTCTAATGTGTAGCTGTACTTTAGGACTCGTTTACACTTAGGGGTCAGTATAAACATGTGGTGGAACCATGTTTTTACCACCTCCCCACCTTCTCCCCCTTAAGTTGTAAAAGAAGCAGACAGAAGTATACACATTAAACAACAATGAAAGTCCGCCTGCCTCATTTGAGTGAATGGGGCTGCGCTGCAGCTGTATCTCAGCTGCATGCAATGTACTTGGTCACAACACCATGGTGCAGGCTTTTAGGGGTTAAAACAGGTGGTGAGGAGGCAACATACCACTGTCTCACTCCGTGTCAAACATCTGCAAAGAGTGATCCACCGTAGATCAGTCTTCAGAGGGCTTTCGCTAGTGTGAACGATCCCTTAACGTGAACCTGCACTTTGTGCAGGGCAAATCAACAAGTTACAATGAATGCAAGCCCCACCAGATGCATTAATTAAGCCTTCCTCCCTCTTCTGATGTGTTTGCCCACCAGACATGAGGAAAAGTTAGCCCTGTGTAAGCTCTGGATTGTGACTTGGAGTTTACATAGGGCTGAGCACACTTTTCACACCCTATGTGATGGAACTAGGTGCCTGGGGGGGCAATCGCTTGAACAACAGGGCGGTCATGTGGGAAGAAAAGGAATGAGCCACTAGCTACCTAAGAAATTCATGTTGGGTACCAGACCAGACAAGTACTCTGGGTCTGAAGAAGAATGTTACTCTCACCCCCTCCTCAGCCATGGATTGAAATTCAGCCGGTTCATCTGGGACTATCTGAATGTTTACCTGTGCATATGCTTGTTGGTTGTACAGAAGTGAATCTACTGATTGAATTCTGTGTAATGAACCTGTTGGATTTTCTCTGCTCAATCAGCACCTCCAGCTGTAGTCAGCAGCGCTGACCAGTGTATTCTGATGGCAGGGAAGTGTCCCCGCTGTCAGATTATAGTAGCTGAGTAGGAAGGATTCCCCCATCCACATTGAATATGTGGATGTGGAAATTGCTTTTTAACAAGCAGTAAGGTTCGGTTCACACTACTGTAATGCAATTTTGAGGTGATTTGCAGTGCCTTTATGTAGTTTAGTTGCATTGATGTAAACAGGCACCATTGAAAATAATGTGAGTTGTCTTGTCATGTGATTCTGTACAACTCAAGTCACATCTGAAATCACCAGGCCTAAAAGAGCTTTAATATAAGATCTCTGTAGCTATTTTTTTATTCATTCTCCAAGATCCTTAAAGATTACAACAAAGATTCCAAGTCCCCATTCGCACCTGAGCATTTTGTAGCTTGAAGTTCAGAGCTATAAAGCTTACTACAACCAAAATCGCATGCTCTTCAATTGACCCTGTTAATATTTGAGCGTTTGGGCTTCTGTAACTCAACACCAGAAACTCAAAAAGGTACATGGGTTACTTTTGAAGCAGACAGGGGCATTTTGGCCTCATTAAGTTCCATGGGAGCACATGAAAAACAAGTAAAAATGCATTTTTTAGATGCTGCCATAATAGGTCTATTGGCCAAAAATGAATTATCCTGCCCCAAAGAAATTCCTTATGGTAGTTCTTGCTTATAAATCCTTCTTCAAAAATATCCTTCTTCAAAAATAATTCATACACATCCACTACTTAATGGTCATGCAATCTGTTTTCATAACATTTTTTCCCACTGTGTTTTTCTGCCTCCTTGTAATATCATTCATGAGTTTCTTAACTTCTCTTTTTCACCACTCATTTTTGTTTGAAACGAGCAGTGCATGTTAGTTGTGATCTTGTGCACTACTCTATGCACACTACATAAACCATAGTCTGTAGTCCCCTAGTCCACATAAATAGTGAGCAAGAGAGGGTGGCTACCTCTTACATACCATGGACAATAGGACAATGGAGAATGAAGGTAGTCACCCTCTAACAGGAAGTTGGATTACCGCAGCAAAGGAATTTTAAGATTTGGTTGAGGCTGACAGCAATAGATGGCACTTTTTTGATTTAAAAATACATACTTGAATAGAATTTTTATTCTTTAAACCAGGGTTTAGTGTCATTCAAAGTCCTAGCTCTGGAAAGAACACTCAGCATTTGAAACAATAAGTTACAATAAAAAAAACAGACTGAAGACTATAGAGCTAAAAAAAATGTGCATAACACTTTTTTACCAGTGAAATTTGAGCTCAAGATTTTTGACAGTATTTCTAAAACTAAAAACATTTTAATAACTATTCATCGTTTGTGTTTGAAATAGCCCTATGTATTAATGGCTATTTTCTTTGTAAAGAAAACTAATTTTTAATTCAGCCCAAAATTAAAAGGGGTTTCTGTATGTGAGCCAATCACATCAGTCCCTGTCCTATTAAAAGCTTACAGTCCAATCCCATAAACAAGCAGGTATTTGGTTACAGCCTTTTTATCCTGCAAGATTTGGACTGTGGAAATCTCACATGGGAGCACCTAGAAGAAACCCTTTGCATACCGCAACACATTGGTCTAAATTCAGTCTTGAACCTGCAGCTAAATAAAAATCTGAACTGAATGCCATTTAGTTTGCTAAAATACTGTGTTTTTTAACAATTGTTACCTTTCCTTTATGTCATCAAATACAGTTTTCACCTTTTTTCATCCTTTGTATCAGCTCAGTGCTATTGATCTTCTGCAGCCACTTTCTGTGTACCTGTACTCCAGCAATAACTGCCTCGGATTTCCGGGGTGGGGGTAGGGGGGGATGGTGTCAACAGTGGGCTACATTTAGTGTGTTTTGCTATGCTGCATCCACTTTTAGTCTACAGCAGTTTTCCTCAACCTTTTTTTTTTTACCATGGAGGAACGCTTGAAATAATTTTTAGGTCTTGGGAAACCCCTGTTGAAAATTTTGTTTGCAAATTGTCACGCCACATTGGTGGTCAGTGGAAAGAATGCCTTGATACACTGGTGGTCAGTGTAGTGCCCCTCAAGTTGGGAGACATTGGGGAGAATGCTTCTTACATTGGTCTTCAGTGGAAAAGATGCTCCTTACAGTGGTGGTCGTAGGAAACAATGGCCCCTTTACATGATCATTGGTGTCAGGGGTTACTCACCTAAGAAAAGAGAGGAGACGCTCTACTGGTCTCATGCTGTTGGCTCTGTCGATTGGCATTGGTGCCAGAAACATGCAGGCATTATCAAATGTGAGTTTAACCCACCTCCACTCAAGGAACGCCTACCAACCTCTGAAGCAACCCTAGGGTTTAACAGAACCATGCTTGAGAAAGATCGGTCTACAGATTGTGTGCATATTTAAAAATGTTGCAAATTAGGCCCCTTTCACACAGGCTTTCCTGTCAGGTCCGCCTGTCAGTTTTTTGCCAGGTCTATGCACAGGCCTACCTACGAGTCCATCCACATCCGGCAGCGGAGCGTGTCCATGTTAAAGGACCCACACCCTTGAAATGACATTAACATGTTAAAGAGTATATGAGCCATTATTCATTTATTGGTTTGCCTACACTTCACCTGTGTGAGGTCAGTGCAGGTAATAAATATACAGAAATGACAGACAATGAACGAGTAAACACAGCATCAGCCCTATGTAGACTGGGCATCACACATGTATGACTATTACATGTGTAACATGTATTACATGTGTAACAGTCTACATACTATGTAGACTGTTAAGGGGCATCACACATTTATGGAGGTAGGTGTCCTACTGACAGCAGGTAAATTTGTGGAGTCTAAAACTGCAATTATCCTTTTTGATATTTCTTTTTTGTCATCATCTTGCATTTGCCTCATGCTAAAGAGCAGAAGCCTGCTGCATTTTCCAAATTCCTTCCTTGTTTAACATAGTTGCCTAGAAATTTTGAGAAAGTTTCTTTAAAGGCTAATTTTAAACCAAATCTTTTTCTATTTTGCATAGTTTGTGGCCAACATAAGTTACAGTGATAAGATATCTCACACTTTCCAAAAGAACTTAGAATAAGGCCAGCCATACATGGGTCAATTTTGGAATGATTTTTTTGTTCCTACGAATAATCGGCCGATTTTCACTCCATTAGTGGGGTAATGGCACCGGCCAATTTTCATGGCTCCTCCCCGTTTTGTTTATCGGGCGTGCTGGAAAATTCATGAAAAACGACCGATTTTTGAAATCATTGGTGGCACCATCGGATTACAGAACAAACAATGTTTTTGATTTTCGCTAGAAAAATCATTCGGAATTTGACCCATGTATGGCCTTCTTAACAGAGAGCCAAACTCTAGCAAGTGAATCCTGTTGTTTCAATCCCCTAGAGTCCTAATTAGAAGCCAGCAGGTGGTCTAACTCCCTGGGTGGCTTTCTACACTTATAGTTGTGGCAAGTTCCTAGCACCCTAGCCTGCTCCTTTAGGCTAGGTTCACACTCATGCGGTGGGGTACATTGCATGTGATTTGCACAGGAACCACACCACATTCCTGTGCAAATCACATGAGAATTCTGTGTGGTGTGATTTGTACATTTTGTATGGCTCAAATCGCACCGCATCTGCACCAAAAGGTGCAGAACCCTTTTTTGGTCCGCACTAGAATCGAATCGTTTTTGTGTACCGACAGACTTTTTTTCTCTAATATTTAGTTCTGGTACACTGTTCAGTATTCACATCATTGTGTTGAGTAGGGAGCCGTCTAGTGGGCATTCACTGCAATTTCAGCCTATGCTTTTCTGAAACAGGAAGTTTCATTCACATGTCAGTCCAGTTCCAGTTTAGCTTACAGAACAACACACCAATGAAGGCTTCCCTTCTGCATTTAATACACATTTGCCTGTAAGTTCTTTCATTGTGTTTGTCAAAGTCATACCTATATCTAGATGGCATTTCAGTATATTTTATGTGATTTGTAGGTAGCTGTTTGTAAGAAATGTGTTCATTGTATGCATTTGTAAGAAACATGTCTACAAGCATATTGTAACTTCATATGTGATTGTATTGCAGTTTTACAGAACTATTTACAAAAATAAATTCAACTTTGGAATGAAACAAAACATTGCTTCTGTCAGTTTTGTTAACTAGCTGTTAGTACTAACCGTACTAACTAAACGTTAACTAGGCTCACCGTTAGTAGAACAGCATATACACTGAGCATTTTATGTGGTAACAGCTTAGGGTCCAGGCAAACAGACAGCTATAAGCATTATTTATGCCTAGCATACATTTCCTGGTGTTTGTCGGAGCCCCGGGAGCCGCACCTGCTGCCAAAAAAGTGAATGGCTGTAAGCGGCCATACTCTTGTAAACACCAACTCTTAGTTACGTCGATGTTTAGCTGCGCATGCATGTCTGACTTGCTTCTGAAATTTGGAAGTTTTGCATTTAGGAAATATGTTGGATGCGCATTCACAGTTAATCACAGATGCAAAGAAGTATCTGTGTTTACAAGAGTATGGTCACTTATATGTCAAGCTGTACATGGTACGAATGGCCCCTGGGGTGTGGGAAAGCATAGAGAAATGTACACTAGGCATGAAAAATGGCTATAACTGTGCATGAACCATTAATGAGCTTGCCTGAATTTGTTAGTTGATTTATATCTATTTTAAAACTTTTGTGCACTGATTGGAGTGCTCTGTAGAAATGTTAGAATGGCCTGCATGCCGACATTTCCTGCAGTGAGCTGATAATTGCTTATTTTAATTAAAACCAATTTCATTTACCGCAAACAACCCTCAGGTGGTGTGTATGTAATTAGTTCGTTATTGCTTTTATATCTTTAAGCAAAACCTGGCAGTGTAGTAATACTGAATATTTTATTGTCTTTATCTAAGGTCTGCTAATGGCGGTATTAGACTTTTTAAATTTGACTGCTATCTAATGGCTTTGAAAATGTACTGCAGAACTGCTCAGTGACTTCAAAGTATTCTTAGAACAATTTTAGATACCCATTTGTTGTACAGATATCATCCTTGTTCCATTTGCCTTTCACATTCCAGCCCTGTCTACTCATTTAATGCCTGATAACAATTAAGAGACTACACATATTGAAATCCGTTATCACCGTAAGAGGTTGACAAGAAGAATCTACAGTAGTGGTTGTCAATGTAGAAGGTATATGGGGCCTCAAATCTGGCCCTTTGGTGATATAACATACAATATTTATTATATGTATTGCTACAAAAGACTGTCAAAGACTAAAGACTTACAAGAGGAGATGGTCATAGACTCTGCTACAGGAGTTGTTGGGAGACTGTAGTCAAGCTGTCAGAGACTGAGGACATGCTACTTGAAATGGCTAGTGATCACAGTCCCAATACAAATCAAAACTCTCACTGCTGACTGTTGGGTCCAAAGGCTGCACTGCAAATATCAAAGGACCACATGTGGTCCTTGGGCTGCAGCTTGGGCACCAAGGGTTCACAGATCTGATACAATGTAAATACCAGCAGGTGGAAAGAATGAATCATACAAAAGTTGTAGAAGGTAGTCTAGCATACCTGAAGACCTCTGATCCACCGTCTGCTTGTGGTCTGTCATTATTGCCCTTTGACAGGTACTGCAGTGCTTGTTGACATATTTTCATTGCAATTTCAATTGTTCGGCCAATCAAAACTGCGAAACACATGACATCATAATTAGCTGATGGAACTCTTCAGATTTGCCAACATAACTGCCAAGTGAATGGCTAGCATAACAGCTTAGTGGACTGCAGTATTTCTACCTTAAAAAATACCTGTCACATCAAATTATGAAGCAAAGTGATCCTGCAGGTGCATATTACGAATCTGAACATATGCAAATGCTAAACAGAAAAGATGAAAGAAGATGAAAGAAGGGGAGGGGGAGAATACAGAAGGAAAAAAGGAGGAATGGGGAGGGATCTCAAGGTCTACAGTAGAGCTTTAGCGTATTGAGGTTTATTGGTACTATTCATTACAATAGTTAGCAGTTTGTGGTGTTTTTTAGGGACCTCAAACTATTCTCTCAATGTTTAATGAAGGAGTTAGGAATTGTAATCAGAAGTGTTTTTAGAAGGTGCAAAATTTGAGGAACAAGGTGCATTTTTAAAGTACTGTTTCCACCAAACCATATGTTTGTTTTTTTGTTTGTTTTTTTTTGTTTGTTTTGTTCTTTGCTTAGTTTTAAATGATTCATTCAGAGCAAGTGCTATCTGGGTCCCTAAATATGTAAGTGAGTTGTTTGTCCCTTGCAGTGCAGTACAGAAAGACACTTCTGCAGTATGAGTAGAAGCATCATGGAGATGTTCAAAGAAAAGGAAAATGCAGAGTACAAATAGAACATACGACCTTGAGATCATGCCTGAACAGATGTAAGAGACCTTGATTTATAGTGATTAACACACAGCAATTAGTACTACTCCAAAAACTGTCAATAATTCACATCAAAGAGTCATACAGTGCATTGAGAGACATTCAGCTTCCTAAACCATTGGCAGAGTGATCTCCTAACTCGCCATAACAGCTCCCAAGGACAATGTGGAATAAGTTCATAAAATAGAATCCAGCCATTGGGACAAAGTTCTTTAGGGCAGACCCTATGTTTATAGCTCAACTCCTCCCTCCGTAAGGTAAATATAAAGATTTTGTCTATATTAAAGTGTTACTAAACCCACAACAGTAAAATCAGTCTGTATATGCAGTAAAGCATGCTTGTTATACTCACTGTGGAACCTAAGGGGTTAATCCTCTGCATTGTGTAAAAAGGATATTTAATCCTGTCTTCTCTGGTCCTCCACTTCTTCTACTATTCCCAATGAATCTGCTGATAGAACAGAACCTGGGAGGGGGGGGGGGCAAGCTGTACAAGCTCAGTTTTTTGTGTGCCTTGCTAGAGATTTTTTTTTTCCTTGGGAGAGTACGTGTGATCAGCATAGGGCCAGTCAGCACTGTCCAGACAGAGCATCAGGGGTTATGCAGTCTCATAGGACAATCAGGGGAGAATGAAAATTCCTTTGACAAGCTTTATCCAGTGTTCTGATGGACACTGATAGAAGTCACAATACTGTTCTAAATGCTGATGAGAAAAGGTATTTAGCAGTTTATATTTACTAAAATAATTGCATTTTCTTGTTTTGCGTACTGTGGGAGACCAGATATAGTGAGTACAGGGTTCTTTTAGTGTTTATTTACACTTTAATTTTACATCAGTTGGAAGAATATCTTCCTGAACTACCCATAGGAGAGCAACTTTCGGGTCCAACAAAACATGTATGGAGCAAAGTGTATTTAGGGTATAGTGAAACTCCCAATAACAGTGAAGCTTAGAACAAAGCCACAATATGTGAATGAGGGTACCCGTAGCTGTAGCTCATCTGAGACATTGTGGGGATTCCGTTCTCCATGAAGATTGTATTTTCTGTGGAGTATACTGTACTCTGTGGATAATGAACAATTGGGTCAAACGCTGTGAAGAGAATAAAGAGACCTGGGTTCAGTTTTCCATAGCCTGAATCCACTCTTCATCATTGAAGGACTCAAGGTCTTGACGCCACTGTCTAAGGCTGTTTGTTTGTACACGAGTACCAACAGTTATTTGGAGTGATGCATAATGGTCCCCTATCAGGCCATGTTTGGAACAATTTGTGGAGTCTTCCATTGTTAAAATTGAAGAGGGATTGTACTTTAAAGGGAGTGATGCTACTTGGCTCTGTAGAGCATGGCACAGCTATAGATACTGAAAAAATAGCCTATTTGGTATCTGGTAGCTCTCTGCCAGTTGATTGAAAAGGAAGTAAAACATCAAACAGTTGGTGGAGAGACACAATATTGGACCTGTTCCAAAAGTCAAAACCTTCAAGTTGACAGCTCTGACAACTGTGCGTTATTCCATATAGGCATATATTGGGTATATCCTTCATGTGAGGTAAGCACCTCAACTGAGTCCCATAGCTTATGTATCAGATTGAGTGTAGGAAAACAACGCTTAAGAGAGAAATGATGTGCTACTACCAACTGGGCAGAGGGGACTTCTGAGAACTGAGAAAGAACAATTTACTGTACAGGATTAA